>NC_072739.1:64085650-64408469 GCF_026930045.1 Uloborus diversus | reverse complement strand
CGAAACTGATTGTGGTGCGGATTAACATGGAGTAATAGCGGATTCCTTTTTTGCCGTCTTACTTGGACTCAAAGGATTCGGTCATTACATATTCTCTTTAATATCACAGAGGAAAGGTATGTGTTTATGTTAATCCGTTTTTCTATATGGCATAATTGATCACATACGGTTGTATTTGGGCTTCAAAGGAGCAGAAACTTAAAATTGAGTTTCATCCAAAAAGAAAGTGTTGAAAAAATGTTTAGAGTTGAAAAAAATGTCATTGAAAAATTAGATTTTGAGATTTTGGCAATTTTTTTTTCAAATATATCGTTATTTTCCAAACAAAATAAAATCTCAGCTAGATACATAAAACAAAAATTGAGAGAATTAAATTAAATTAATTTATTTGTACACTTTGTATTTGAACGACAGAGTGTAATTGAATTCATTTTTAATTCAATTCAACTTTAAATTATTTACATACGGTGGTATTTGCACTTCAAGGAAGCAAAAACTTTAAATTCAACTGCATTTAAAAAAAAAAATTATTGAAAAAAAAAGAAAAAAAAACAAAGAATTGAAAAATTAAATTTTGAGATGTAGGCTATTTTTCTGAAATGCTTCGTTATTTTTCAAACCAAATAAAATCTCAGATAGATACATAAAAAAAATATAGAAAGAGAATAAAATTCATTTTTAATTTTTTTGTGCACTTTGAATTTGAACGACAGTTAGAGTAGAATTGCATTCAATTTTACTTCAATCAAACTATAAATAATTTACATACGGTGGTATTTGCGCTTCATTTAAGCAAAAACTTGAAGTTGAGCTCTATTTTTAAAATTTCATACTGATAAATATTTCGAGGTAATAAAATATCATTTAAAATTTGACAGTTACAGATATTGAATTCTTAGCTTTTCTTCCCCCTCAAATATCTCGTTATTTTTCTAGTATCAAATTCTTAGTTAGACTCAAAGTTTTTATTGAAAAATAATAATGAAATTTAATTCGCTGTATTTGAACAGTACACATCGTATTTGAACGATGATTTTAGTGGAATTAAAATCAATTTTAATTCAATTCTACTTCAAATGATCTACATTTTTACTAAAGAGAAATTCAATAGCAAAATGGTTTTAGTATGTTTATTAAATTCAATTTTTTTTTAATTTTAGAAAAAGAAAATTGTTTTTCATGAAATAGGAATATTTCTGTCTTACGAAAATGGAATTTAACAAAGGAATCAGTACACTACTACTCAGTAATGAAACGTGTTTTCTCTGAAATATTTTGGATATTTCTCATTGTAAAATACCACCATCACATGAACAAGTGATGTTAGATCCCTTCCCTCCCTAAGGAATTTTTTTTATGTATGGAAGTATTTTTTTCAAATAAGTACTTCAGTGAACTATTAACATTATTTTGGTCAAAAATTTTAATAAATGTAAACATTTTTGAATGAAAATGCTTCACAAGTCTATTATTCACTCTAGCTATAAGATTAAAAAATATTTTTTTCATTTCGAATCATCGTTATTTATCCTTCGATGCAATTTTTCTATTTTTCGGTAAAAAGAAATGAAAAATTAAAGAGATCTGTAAAAAGTGGAAAAGTTTATTTACGATTTTAGAGTAAAATAGGTTACCGAAATATATTTTGAAAACACATGAAAATATTAAAAATTCAAATGACATTGTGTGATCATATTTAAGTCTTAATTGTAATTGTTAAGTCTAAATTATTACTTTAGATTTTTATTCAAGCACGAAGTAATATTTTATTCAGCAAATTTTCTTGAATAATTTTCTCGATATATCGTCGCCTCAGAGTAACACTAAGACATCTAATCCTAGGAATAACAGTAAGATATTTTACTGTTACTTTGAGGCGACGATATGTAGTTTTGTTCTCTAAAACTAATTGAATATCCCTTAAAAATAAAGCAGATTGATTACATTTTTTTTCAAAGCAAAAAATATTATCGCACCGGTTTTCGTTTTTTAGTATTTCAATGTTAAAAATGAGAAAATTGTGTTAATACTTTTTTTTTGTTACTAATCTTGAATTTTTCTTACTCATGAGAAATTTGTTTTGTCAGGATTTTCAGGTTTTTTTAAAACAATTTCAATTTTCTTCCGTATGGAAATTGTGTCAAATAGAAATATTTACATATCCTGTCATGTGTTATAATAAGTTTCGTTGATAAAACATGAATAAATATTTGAAATACAAAAAATATATATATTATACCTAAAATAAGATTTTTTTTGCATGCCACAATATCAATTTTAAAACGAATATCCTAGTAAAGGGAGTTTTAGAAGATTCTTTTGAAGTACAGACATAGCCATTTATGGTTACTTTGGGCCACCTTCAAGTTTTTTTTACTTTAAAAAACAAGTTCATTGCTTCTGCTCTGTCAGCAAGAGTATTAAATAGGTTTTCTATTTAATACCCTTAGTTAACACTAAAAGTACCAACACTTAGTACATATTAAGTACCATAATAAATAGTCTCTTGACCGGTTAGTGGTATGTTTAGGGTTCAAAAGAAAAAAAAGTGAGCAATATGCACAGCTTACTGCATCCTTCAATGATTTTGAAACTATCGTTTGGAAGCTATTTTTGGAGTTGTTGAAATTGTTCTTCGTACATTGTAATACTCTATGTTATTATAAAAGATAGAAATTTATGATGTTGCGAAGCAAGAAAGGACAGTTTATTTAAAAACTCAGGATGCAATAAGCTGCGTATATTGCTTACTTTTTCTTTTTTTCTTTAATTTGGAAATTTTATTTTTCTGCTTTAAAGTTGCATTACTTTTATTTAAATATTTTTTTTGGCATTTATTCCTGAAAATTCTGTTTGTTTGGCGCTCTAGGCTTCCTTAGGAGGTTTTCCACCTCCAGCTCAGTCACTCCTTTGCCGGGCTGATGAGTGCTAATAAGCACGAAACAGCAGTCCTCGGCTGGAGTTGACTGAGCTGGCGGTGTATTTCATTTATTTCTGAGTTGAGTCAAAGTAACCCTAAATACAGAGTTACGTTGAACCAGGTTTTCATTCATTTAAAATAGATTTCATGGTTTTAATTTCGTAATTTTGATTACTAGGCAATAATTTAGGAGTTTTTATCTCGTTTAATATCAACAAAACTGTTAAAATTGCAGTTTAAAACTGAGAAATTGAGGCTCAAAATTGTCCCAAAGGACTATACTGTTCTTTAATAAATTGCACATACTACCGAATATATATAAATACATACTATAATATACATACTACCAAATTTCATTTTTCATTATTTGTAGTCATTAAATATTCATGAGCAAGAAAAAGTTTAGCTTTGCAGCTATGGAAAATAAATGTAATTTCTGATTAATAATAATCCAAGTTTTCATTTCGTATTTGTTACTTTATGTACACCAAGAAATGTCCCTCATTAAACATTATTGTCTTTAAAAGTATTTATGCGAGATATTTACAGCGTCATACCACCTGGAATAAATATTCAGAATAAAACTCAAAGATGAACATTTTTCTCAACAGTATTTATGCTCAATGCTTATCGCTATATAAGATATGGGATTATTATTCAGAATGAAAGTGAAAAAGTATACTTTAACACTGTTTTCTTTTGAAATGTTGATGGTAAAAATGTTACATCTTTCGTGTGATAAGTTCTCTAGAATTATAGCTCAGAATGCAACTGAAAAAGTCTATGGTTAAGCCTTTTCTTTAAAAGCGTTTATGCGAGACATTTAACTCTTTATAAGGCCAAAAACTATTATTTGGAATGAAGAGGGAAGAGTCTTTTACTGTGATGGATGAACTTTTCATAATATATTTTATCAACTTTGTTTTTTCGACACTAGTGGACTTAATTCTGGACACTTTTCAATTTTTTAGATTTCATCATTTAACATTGTATAATAGATTTATTTATTTCACTTAAATCATTTATTTATGACTTCTTAATATGTATGTATTTCAAGTAAAGATTATATATTGTTTTATTTTTGATTAATAAAGAGTAACAAATGGTACAATAACAATAACATAATTTCGCAATATTAAATCAATATTTATTAAGCATTATTAAATTAATTACTCAATCAATATTTTGTTTTAAAACTATTACTTTTTATTACTTCTCATTTACCAAAGCTAAATATTTAAACAAATCAAAATTCATTTGAAACCGATTTCTGTTTATAGTTTGCATTAAAAAATCAAATAAAATAAAATGAACGTAATACTCAAAGGAAATACATACATATTAGAGAAGTTATAAATAAATGGTTTAGGAAAAATAAATAAATCTAATGATTCCTTATACGAGGATAAATGATAAAATCTTTAAAAAATTGAAAAGTGTCCAGAATTGTAGTGTAAATTGTTTGAAAGTAAATGCAATATTATAAATGTCGCTTGACATTCTTGGCTCTCAGTTTTTTTGCCTCGTTTGGAGCTTGAAATAAAACTACCGTACAGAGGTTTTCACCGTTAAAGCACTATTACTGTAAAGAAGCAAACGTTAAGTGTGTTTGAATCTGTGAGTTGGAATTTCGGGTAGTTCTTTGAATGGTCGTAACCATTTAGGATTTAGGTACCATAAGTTTTGCTTGTGGACCTATTTCATACATAAAAATATTCAATGGTAAAGAAATTAACATGTATGTCAAGCTGTGTGAAAATTCATTCCATAGATTTTGTGTAAATGGATGGCGTTTAACCCTTAAATGCATCAGGTTTTTAAAAGCACTTTAAAATGCGTTCTTTGGCTTTAAACTTTTGCTGAAATCACGAGAAAAATACTTTAAAAAATTATACTTAAATTCCGGCATGGTTTATGGTTAAACAATCACTTACCAACAATAGGCTTTAACTCTTCATAGAAGTACTAAAATTTTATTCGTCATAGAATTAAAAAGAAGTAGGCATTTTCAAGCGCACTAAAGTAACAAAAAATGTCCGCTATTTGAAAATTCCAAAAAAAAAAAAAAAATTTTTCCCCAATCTGATTGGCGCATTTATAAGTTTAAAATAACTTGATTTAATAGAACCTTCAGTAAGTATTTTCTTTGTTATCGGCAACACACAACACGAAGTTTCAATTTATTCTTGTAATATTTTAGAAGACAAAATTGGGTATATTGCTGAATGGCAATACAATGTATTAAAAGGTTGTGGAAATGTGTTTTAGAGTCCATAAGATATTCATAGATGTTCAGGTCCCTGAGATATGCAAAGCTGCAGCTATTTTCCAAATTTTAATTTATGAATTGTTCAACTCGGAAATATTTGGAAAATTAATGACATTTAATCTTCAGCTAAAAAGTAATCTTGAAAGGATTTCGAAACAGGGCTGTGGGAATGCATATCATTTCCTTTGTGGTATTTTCAAAAGAAATTAGTCTTATTTTCAAACATTGTTTTGTTAATTTTTAGATTCTGGTGCCCCAATAACATGGGATAATTTTGTTTATAAATTAGTTGTATTCAATTATTTATAAAACAAATTTTTGAACTTAGAGGATGCATATTTCCCATGATCCCTCAAAGAAGGGTTGAGTTGTTTGAAAAGTAAATGTAGTACAGTAGAACGTCAATTATTCGAACTCCTACTGTCCGAATCGCTGTTATCCGAATCGTTCTCAGAATTTCAGAAAAAAAAAAAAAAAAAAAAAAAACCAAGACGAAAACGTACTGCGATTCTCAAAATAATGATCCCGTCTACATGCCACTTCCCCTCCGCGAAACTAGAAAGGGAGGTTTTTTTTTTTGTATATTCATACATGCCTGGGAGCCTATGTTTTAAATGATAAGATCTTTACGCAGTTTAAAAAACGCTTAATGTCACAAACTAAACAGAATATTACAGTTAAGTAAACGCAGTGATACTGAAGTGAAGTGATCTAGAAATCTAGGCAATATTTCATTAAAATTCAATTTTTTGTTGAAGTAAACCTGTCATAATAGGCGATTAATTCTTACCCCAGAAATGTTATTGTATGAAATTACCCTGGGTCGCTTGTCATAATTCGCTCCCAGTTCTTCGCCTTGCTTGGAATACAGTCGAGTCCCGACTTACGCGAGGGATGCGTTCCAAGACACCTCGCGTAAGTCGGAATTTTGCGTTGTGGAACGAGGTATGTTTAGTAATTTTTTTTAAGCATACCCAATTGTTCCATACGTTTGTAAACACCCCTCATATTGTTTCAAACCATTTATTAACTATATATTGCATTATCTTTTACAAAGAACCGACTTTTCTGTATTTTAGAAAAAGCGTTATTATTTCACATAAAATTCTGTAATTTAGCGCAAAATCAATGATTAATGGGGGAGAGAAATTTAAAATAAAGCAGTATGGTACTTACAGTAGCATTATTATGGCACTTAACAGTATAGATATATTAAATATATTTATAATTTAAAAAATGAAGATGGTTTATGCAACGTGATCAGAATGTTATCAGAATGTATTTTTATCAACGTTCATATGTAAAATGAAAAAAAAAAGTTAAGAATAGGAGCGATTATTTATATAAACTAAAGCAAAGCGTTGTTTAGACTAATACAGTGGGTGAAACTTCCGCTTTCAGTGATGCTAAAGGGATGGAAGGTCCACTCACAAAACCAATATTTAGTGTCAACGAAGCCCAATCTAACTCTCCGCCGCTCTTTTCCGAAAAATTTCATGTTGCAGGCGAGTAAATTTGTGTCCGCACTAAAAAATTTATTACTCATGGAAAAACTCGCGTTATATCCATTTCGCGTAAGTCGGATCGTGTTGTACCGGGATCCGACTGTAATCCTTGAGCTTGGATCTGCGAAGACATTTCCGTACAGAGGTTTTCACAGTTGAAGCACTATTACCGTAAAGAAACAAACAGTAAGTATGATTAATTCTGTGATTCCCCAGATTTCGCGTAGCCCTTTAAGAGATCTTAATTTAACACTTGTACATCTAAGCTTCAACGTACATCTAAGAAAAAACTCTTTGAATGCTTGAATTTTTTGCCTATCAAGTATTTAAAAAAATATTTTTGTTTGGAATATGTTTCGTGCAAATCAAAATCATGCCTTGAAGAATTTAATTAACGTGAAAATTTCAAAGCTTCAAAAATGTGGCATTATCGTTGATTGCACGATATCATCCATTTACTGCTTAGGAACATGTATGATTGAGGAAAATTTCCGTGAAAGTATGCGTAAAAAAATATTAAAATTACATGACAAACAAATTAATTTTACACAAAATATAATTATGAATGTAGCACGAATATTTTAGCTGAAAATTACTCTGAAAAATTATTTCGATTTGATGTTATTTTTCATCACTAACTACTATTAAAATTGAAAAAAAAAAACTGTATAGAGATAAATTATTTCAACGTAATTTGTTCATTCGCGTTTTTTAAAGCAAAAAATCTCACTGCGGCTGCAATTGCGAAAAAATCTACGGCAAAATCATTCTAAAAAAATATTTCGGTTATTAAGGAACAAAACGTACGACTAAGGGTTTTGATATTAAAGAATAAGGTCAATGAGGAATAATTGTTAAAAGAAAAATGGATTACAACTCTTTGACGAAAGGTATTTTGTGAAGTTTTTTCCGCTTCAAAAACCGATATGCGGTTATTATGTGAAGATAGTTAACAAGATGTTAATCTCTTCTATTATATTCAAAGTTGTTTTTTTTCCATTATGATAACTAAAATCCTTACTTTGGCCTTATATCTTTAAAACTAAAAATTTTCTTTAAGTTTAAAATTTTTAATGAAAAAACTGATAGTTATAAAAACTTAATTCGCACCTATGTATCGGTGAGGCAAAAAATACTATTTTGAATGTGGAGTTTAGATGCTTAGATTACTTTACTTACTTACTTAGATACTTTAGATACTTAGATTGAAATTTAGATACTTAGATACTGTTTCAAACTTTCAGCATTTATTGAGTCGCGATTTTACGACAGAGATATTTAAAAAGACAAATTTGAGCCCATTTATTAGAATAGGAGAAATGTAAGGGATTGCAAAAGGCTCGTTACAAGTATTATTGAGATTTGTGTGTATATAAAAGGTTTTCAAAAAATCTGACTCCCTAAAAGGTGTATATATTTTAACTATAAATTAATAAACACGAAAAGAACTTAAAAAAAGACAAAGTTTAAAGATTTGATTTAGAATGATTGAGAACTGAAATGTAGCAAAAGGTCTAAATAACTAACTGCGTTAAAAGTTAAGTTGTTGCAGTAAGAGATGACAAGACTTAATTTCTTAATGTTCCAAAAGCACTTTATTTTTCTAAATTTCTCCGTAATATGATTATACAATGTCTTTTAAAGCTTTTACCTTAAAATCTTGCTTATCTTTTTCATTTTGATAAATTTCTGTTAATTACAGATTACCTGTTACAAAGAGAAAAACCATGTAAATTTTTCAAGAAAGTAATTAAGAAAAAGAAACCAAAAACGTGTGAAAAACTATTGGGTTGCTGTTTTAGGGGAAAAAAATAAATTAAAAAAAAACTTCGTTTTTATATGTTTACCAAACACGGTAATACGTTTTTATTTATTTTGAAACAATCGAATAATTATATCACCTTAACATTTTTATTCTAACAAATATATCAACGAAACATGTTTTTTAATTACTGAAATATTTCATAATCATGGTTGGCGTTGCTATTTTTCGCTATTGTGCTGTGATAGTGCTGTTGGATTAAAATAAAAGGTGTTAACGATATCATAACTAATCTCAAAACAAGGATTAAACTTAAGCTTTGGAAGGGTTATTGCAGTAGATTAATCAAATGTCAGCAACTATATATGAACTAAAAATACCGTAACATTTAATTTTCCGATATTATGCAATAGAAGTAATTTAGTAAAATAAAATCGGACAAAACTAATGAAAAACTTAATTCGCCTTAAATTAGCTCCCCTTAAGCCACCCGTGGTTAGGAATACCACTGATGTCATAGTGATGCTTGAATAAACCAATAAATCTTTATTAAAAATAAAGCTGAAAGTCTGGATCTCTGGATCTCTGGATGTCTAGATGTCTGGTATGTCTAGATGTCTGGATCTCTGTGACGCGCATAACGCCTACACCGTTCAGACGATTTTCATGAAATTTGGCACAAAACTAGTTTGTGAGATAGGGGTGTGCACCTTGAAGCGATTTTTCAAAAATTCGATTTTGTTCTTTTTCTATTCCAATTTTAAGAACATTTTACCGAGAAAATTATCATAACATGGAGAGCAAATGAACATAGCAAATTGACAAGAAATTCATCATCCATTACTTGTAAATATATAGGCAAACCAAATGACCTTTTAATTTTCTACTACAGGCAAAGCTGTGCGGGTACCTCTAGTACAGAATAAAAAGCTTTTCTTTGATAACTATTCTGAGAAAAGAAACCCCGAATATATTGCGATGAGTGTTCTTCAGTCATTGAATGTAACACATCAGCCTGCGATCAATATTTAGAAGCAGCCAGATTAACCATTTCAGTATATTTACCTTTCTTTTTAACCCCAAACATCGCGTATTCTAATTTTATACTTCTCGATTTAGATCATTGGGGTGTTTGAGCAGGTAAGTTAAGACTTATGATTTGATATCATCTCACGCTCTTAGAATAACTTGTTGGCGTAGCTCGAATATTGTCCTTTGTTCTGAAGAATATTAAAACCTGTAGAACGTTTTTTTTGCATAGAGTAAACGATTGATTTTATTTCGGAAACGTTACCACTTTAACCTTCACTAGAAAAAAGAAATTGAAAAAAGAAAAAAAAACTTTACCTTTAAATAATTTTAGGCTATTTAATTTTAGGTTGAGCCTATATTTTTTACTAATTTATTTATTCATTTAATGTTTGATTTTATCGTCTTTATAATTTTCTTTTGAAAATTTAGTTTGAAAGTAGTTTAAAAAGCAAAGCGGGGTTTCTCACTTTATTCTTACTTCATGTTTTATATTGCAATGATTTAACAGATAAATAAATAATTTGACACTAAATGCAAAGTATGTATTTTTTAATAATTTAGTTTTTTTAAATTAATATTAAAGTGAGAAAAAATTAATTTAATTTCAGAAAAATAAAATGTAACATAATGGTAAAAATTTCAATAATTATAATTTAAATACGTTTTTGTTGGATTAAGTCAGTAGTCCGGAAGCTGGTTGCGGTTTTATAACATTAATATAAAATATACTAATTAATCATAATTATCTTATGGACAACCACATGCTTACAAAAATTTTGTTTCTTGAACTGACTTCTATGTTGATGGTTTTATTAAAAATAAATACGACAAAAATGGTTTGACTCAATAATTAATGAAACAGAACATTTTGTTTTGTAGAAAATATATTTCCACACGAGTAAAGTTCGTAAGAGTTGTGATGGAGAACGTGCACGGAAATCAGAATTGAAGTTCCCACAATTTAATAAATATATAGTTTCGTAATTAAAGCACAATTGACTCATTTATTTTACTAACCCGTCAAACGCCAAGCTTTTCAATTTCTGGAAACTGTTCTTATCCAATAGCATTCTTAGAACGGGCGTCGCCTGGGGCTGTAATTTGTGGCCTCAACCCCCCCCCCCCCCCACACCCAAAAGCAAACTCTTTAATGTTGAATATAAACATGAAGTTTGTACAATTTCCTGACACAACTCATTTTTGTGGTGTAACGAAAGTTTAAAATTGAATACAAGTACAAATTATAATTGCATTGTATGCAACAACTCCCTCCCTGTAACATCGTGTTCAATTTTCATTCAAGTTTGATAGATTAAGTATAATTTAAGTATAATTTAATCAAATCTTAGTACAGGATTCATGGAAAATTTCTAAAAATATGTTTTAAAAATGTCAAAATATATCTTAATAATGCTATGGCATTAAAAACATGAATTTTCTCTCTAGATGCTGAACCTAACATGTATTTGGCTGTAGCTCAAACATTTTCTTTCCAATGGGGCTGTATAAGAGACCCACCTAAAGAGGCGTCTGGGCCATAACCAGACCTAATGCGCTCCCCAACAATGCATCAGTCTTTCGTGGGTCACCATTAAGGTGCTGATGCATGACACAGTTGTGTTTTTGACGCCCAGTTTCCACCAGATGGAGGCACCTGGGATCTCATTTGATGCGAAATTGCACTAGGCATTTAATTTAGCCGAGGGATATTCTAAGCCAAACGAATACCCAAGGGTACCCTTTTACATGCCGCATAATCATACGACATGGGCGCTGAAGATTTTCTGCATCTCGAAAATCCACCGATTAACCACCCAGGTCAGAACTTGGGTCCCCATGCGTAGGAGGCCAGCGCCTAACCATCACGCCGCCAGCAAGTTAAGTGTGCCAGATAAAACAATCTCAATCTTCTCATTAATTAGATGCAGACTTTAGATTTTCTGTCTCTTTGTTATCTATTGATTTCGTCTGTTCAATTTGATTTCTGTTTTCCAGCTTTGTAAATGAAGTTAAGCATTGCATTGTGCGCTTATTAAATAGTGATATTCTCCACTAATCATGAGTGACTAATTTAAGTAAGTTTAATGAGAGGCACTCGCGCTGAATCTCATTCATTGAAAGGGATCCGCTCGCAACAAATTTTGGGAAGCTCAGATTTGAAATATATTGGGGATTTTTTTTGGAGTTAAAGTATTTATTTTTTTAACTCTTAAATTCATTTTTTTTTTAAATTCCTCAACTTAATGTGTGTCATCCGGGGTGGACTGTTTTTTCGACCCTTCCCCGCAGTGAAGCTACTGTCGTAGATTAATATAATTTTCTTTTTAGCGTCTTGAGTCTAAACCTCTTTTCTTTACATCGTGACGTATGAAACGTTACTTTTTGGGTTTTTCGATCTGGCATCTAAGAAGCTGAAAATTACAGATTTAAAAATAAGCCAATAAGTGGCAGTTGAGCTGGATTGCGTATAAAATAATAGTGAATTCCAATTTTGCAAAAATGCTTTGAATTAGCACCAGGGGCATTCCACGGTATTTTTGACATTTATGTAGAGTCCGTAACGTGACCTATTTTGCCATAACTTTTTAATTTACTGTTTGATTAGCATATTATTTTATTTTGATCTTTTTCTACGAACACACGAGCTCAAATTAGAATAATTTGCAAATCAAACGGTAAATTAAAACGTTATGGCAAAAAAGGTCACATTACGGACTCTACATAAATGTCAAAAATACCATGGAATGCCCCACCAGGTAAATTTTGTTTCCATGATTATGAAACTTACAATGGCATGCCATTTGTAGTGAAAGGCAAATAATTGTTAAACATAAAAAAAAGGTTAACTATGTCTTTTAGATTAGCTCCAGTATGGTACTATGAGTGATTGTATATGCACTGTAGTACTCGCATTGTTTTAAGATATGTTCGGACTGAATTATGAAGTTGGTAGAGAGATACAGCTGACAACAAGATGGCTAACAAACGATACTTGTTTTTTTTTTTTTTGGTTTTTTTTTTGACTCTTGGAATAGGTTAAAAGTCCCGGAGATAGCTTGCCACATTAATAAAAGTTAGTCTAGCAAAAATACTCACACAAAATTTGTTCTGCTTATAAGCACATTTTTTAGCTTTTTTTCAGAACAAAAATTAATTTAAATTTTTGGTGCCCAGCCTAATTCTTCCCGAATACCACATTTCATATTAAAATGCTTCTCGCTGGCCAGAACACGTATGAAATTTCAAAATGTTTATTTTTGTCTAAATAACACGGAAAAAATGAAAGAAAATTGAAAACTAAAAATTTTTGTTATATTTGATCTTTCTTTTATTAATTGCTTCTGTTTTTCAGTTCTCAATTTTCGATTGTTTGGCTCCAAGTATGTAATTTTGTCATCAATTGTGCTTTTCAAATTGTAGCATTCAACTAAAATACCGGGCCACACGGATCAGCTTCGCGGGTCGGATGTGGCTCTCGGTCCATAGGTTTTTCACCACTGATTTAAATTTATTGAGTGTGTTTTATTTTATGTGTAATGATTCTGTAATTAATAACTAAAGGATTGAATACTACTTCTACATATTTAATTTTAAGATTTAATCTTCAATTAAAAAGGCTAATTCTGTGGTATTCTTTGTCTTTTACGTAGCGTTTCACTGCAAAATTTTAGGGCATTTGTTATTCTGTTTTGACTGTGAAAATAATAATGGAAAGCTTGCAAAACATGGTTTTAATATCTCTTTAAAGCAACAGTAGTATATTTTTTATGTAATGAAGCAAGTTTTTGAAGCCATGCAACCGGAGTGAATAGGAAAAAAAAAAACCCTACGTAAAAATGCGTTCTACATGTTCCCTTTGATGCGCAAGTTTAGAGATTTGTGCTTATAAAGTTGTTCATCTAAAGCGAAGTCTCCGTGGCGCAATCAATTCAAGCTCACCCGGGCAAGTGATATCTGTTTCAACATTTAGAAAAATGACGGGCACACAAAGTCCTGCAGAAGCTATTCTTTTATTGAATAACGCAAGCTTATAATGTTAAAGTTGATAATATGTTGATAAATTTAAATATATTAAATGAAATTTAATTCGATTTGTTGTTTCAATACACCGTCAGTATTTATTCATTAAAAGCATAGGTTCTGTCGGTCAATCCCGTTTACATTTTGTTTCATTAAACATTAAAATTTTGTTACTGGCGTCAAAAAAAAAAAAAAAAAAAAAAGAAAAAAAAAAGTTTTTCTATCCATACATAGAACTTTTCTTCCCTACAAAATTTTCATAATGAAATTTTTATTAATTTAGGTGTAAAAATGTATATTCTTTTAACATGTTTCAAACATGATTTTAAAATTACCTTATTAATTACTCATGACCATGAATAATTTGTTTGCGATGTATCTGACGAAAACCAACAAAATCGATGAAATTTTAAAAATTGCTATTTCAATGAAAATTGCAATTGATACAAAATGTATTTTATTTTTTTCAAAATTCAGAAATATGATTTAGAACGAAGTATCAAATTTGCATATTGAAAACTAGCAGTACCCGCACGGCGATGCCCGTGTTAAGAATTTAAAAGAAGTTTGTTGAACAAAAAAAAAAAAAAAAAAAAAAAAAAAACGCCCCTCCCCCCGCTCTCTTTCTGATTTGAAAGGATCATTTTTCTTCCAATTTCAAGTGTTTCGCCAAATGAACAATGCTATAATAAAAACGTTATAAAGACCAATCACAATTGAATAATACGACAAATAAATTTACTTAATAGATAAGTAACTATCTTTAGCTATAAGATCAAAAACAAACGTTGAAGAAATAAGGAAAAGAAAACCCAATAGAAAAATCGTACAAAATCAAATTATGTACTTTTTAAAATCGAAAAAAAAGCATTCAAAAATCTGTTCGCGGATCACAGCAGCGTAGCATGGGCATGGCTCCTCGCAGTTACCGACACTGTCGGCCAGCGCCCTCTTGAAGGGTTAACTTACCCGCCATCTATTAGGAATTTATAGAACTGAACTTACCCGCCATCTATTAAGAAATCATAGAACTGAACAACTAATTAAACATTTAATTTGCAATTACAAATATTTCGGTCAATCTAATTTCAAAAAAATAGTCTATAGCCTTCCTCAATAAATAGACTATTCAACACAAAAAGAATATTTCAATTCGAACCAGTAGCTCCTGAGATTATGGTGTTCAAACAAACTCTTCAGCTTTATATTATTAGTTAATTAATAAGAAAAATAAGACTATTCTACGTAGTATATATATATACATCTTTTTAGCATCGTTTAGGATTTTCTCTGAAAAGTATCCTCAAGATTTGCCTCATGGCTGACTCGAACCTACGCCCACTGGATTGCGACGCCCGCATCTTCAGGTCGAGCCACCGTGGTTCCGCGTATCCTGCGTTCCAAGCATTTTATATTATAATTAAATTTTCCCGTTTTCATGACATTTTTTATTGCTGCTCCACTCCTATTAGTCATAGCGTGATGTTATATAGCCTATAGCCTTCCTCGATGAATGGAATATTCAACACAAAAATAATTTTTCAATTCGAACTAGTAGTTTCTGAGATTAACGCTTTCAATTAAACAAACTCTACTGCTTTATATTATTAGTATAGATAGTAAATATGAATCAAACCATGAACCCTTAAAAAAGTAATGTAAAACATTTAACTTTTACGGAAAGTTATCTTTCCGGGATGCTGCCGAATAACTTAGATTTACTTTCAATTATAATTTACTTTCAGTTTTAAAACTTTGTTTTTAAAATAAAGTTCCCCGAAACAAACAAATACCAAACTAAGTGTAAATGCTTTATTACTTAACAAAAACATGCTACATGTTTATAATATTTTAAAGGATAATTATTTCCGTTTTATTTTTCAGTTGTGATTATTTACATACTCGGTGTCATGAGAGAAAGAGTAGCAGTCAACATTACACGACTTTATTCTCCCCCGCTTCCCGTTTCGTAATTAATGTGACTCGTTTGTTGAATTTGCGCAAGAGAAAGGGCGATGTCGCTGTAAATGAGTTTAGTACAAAGAGAAGTCGCAGTGAGTAAAGAATAGTTGGAAAAAAAAACCCTGAGTAATTTGAAACTGTTTCCTTTGTGTTAATTGAAGAATTTGCTAAAAATAATTGCTTTTCCTCTATGTTCTTTCTCTGTTTTTTAGAAAAAAAAGTAGTTGGCAGGGATCATTGAAATTTCTTTATAAAAGACTACAAAGCTGCTAGTTTAAGAGGTATTTTTCTCTGTATAGGTACGTCACTTGGGCCATTTTAAATCTTGGCGATTAATTTGTTTTATTCAAAAATTTCTTGAAAACATCTTTTATGCAATGCGCATTTTTAATGTTGGCCTGTCGAACAATTAAGTTAAACCCTTAAAATGAAAATTATTCTGTCAAACAATTAAGTTAAACCCTTAAAATGCAAATGAATCTGTCAAATAAGTACCAAGCCATTAAATAATGTAAAACGTTCGATTAAAATAATCCGCTAACTGCATATAACAACGCTAAAAGATCCAGTAAAGTATAAAATAAAATTAAAAAAAAAAAAAATAGGGGAAAGGAGGGAGGATTGGGACACTTTTCACATAAATGATTCTTATTCATAATCCTCTACTTACACATAAATGCAAAAGCTCACACAATAAACTTGCATACTATAACTACATTTTAAAAATATACACAATGTTTAAACATTTTATTATTTTCACACTTGACTAATTACAAATTTCAAGAATTTTGTCCCATTCCTCCCTCCTGGGTGGGAGGAGTGCGACATGAGTATGGGAGGAGTGGGACACATTTGAAAATTACAGAAAAATTAGTGAATGTCATAATTAGAAAGGTCCACATTGAAAGAAAAACAAGACTGTGCTCTACTAGTCCCACCAACCAATTGTGGTGGCGGTAATTTCATGATAATATCTGTTTTATCTATAATGCTACATTCATCCTGTTGAGGAAAACTAAAATTTCCTTTCAGGTCCTTTCTCATAAATTTTTGCATTGTAGCTTTCAGTATCATAAATGCTCTCCACCCTTGCAACATAGTAAACAATTGACCATTTGGTAAAGAATTTGACAAGCACAAATTAATTTTCTCCTATGTTAGATTTGTCTTCCATCCAGTCAATCTCTTCTGCTATTTCCACGTCATCATGCATATGAGGATAAAATAGTTCTTCATCTGAAGTGTAGTGTAAAGAAATTGACCCTTCAACTATCACTGGATTCATCTTTAAACTCAAGTATTTTTTTTAACTGTTAGTTTTTTGTTTTTTTGTTTTTTGCATATAGGTTTTAGTTGATGTTTTTTTTTCTAGTCTGGCAGCTTCTGCTTCTTCAATTTCTATCTTCTCTGGGGTATCTGTCAATATCTTTGTTCGCGTCCTTTCTTCTTTCCTTTATTTTTCTTCAGGGGATTCCTGGGTTCTGCTTTGGGAAATGGCCGTATGTCTGCAGGACTAAGCGACAAAATATGAGACGAGGATGGCATGCTAACAACGATATTAACAGGATTGTCAGGTGGGTTAGATGGTGAAGGAAGATAACCGTTATTATCATTATTTACCGGCAAGAGATGGTCTGTAACATACGATGTCAAAAACTCTTCATCTCCAAACGGCTCACTTAAATGGATATATTCCAGGTTTTTTAAACCCGGAAGTAATATTTTTTGGTGTGAATGATGCCTGGTAGGAAATCCCAACAAGCTTTGCTGTGTGGTAGAGGTTAATAGTTTTTCCCAGATTTTTATCAACCAATCATTGCAAACTGCATTATACCGGCTTTTAAATGAGGAATATACCGATATATCTAGTGGTTGAAGCCTATGACTGCAATGAGGCGGAAACGTTAACAAAAAACACTATTGTCTCTTGCCTTGTTGATTATTTTAACTGTAATATGGCTGTCATGGTTGTCCAGTGTTAACAAAATTGGATTATCTTTTGAACTGTTGGTTTGGTGAATTATATGGCACAGTGCCTTATGTTATTATTAAGGGGGGTTTGCGATTTGCTTATTTCTGCTGACAAAGGGGAGGAGAGGTCAAAAATTGATAAAAACATGCTTACGTAATATTTGAACAGCCCCTTTACAGAAGGGACATATTTATGGGGCATGTCCCATTCCTCCCTCTACACATTGCTTCTAAAAAATAACTTGTCACATAAACCATGCTGGTTTTAGACTTAATTAAATTGCAGATAAGCATACATTATATACTTAAAATTACAATGATAATATATTATGTTAGTTTTACAAATTACATAAATAAAGAAATAAAACTAAAACTAGATTAGAAACTTAGTTTGGAGGTGATAAATTTAACTTTTTCCAACTATTAACTGAAACTTCCTGCTGGATAAACTGCAAGTATGAAACAAAACGAAGCTATAAACAGGCCCTCTAGTGGTCAAACTGACAAAATAAAGTGATTTATTTTGCCATAATTTTAGCTGTCCCACTTCTCCCACTGTCCCATTCCTCCCTCCTCTCCCCTACTGCGGCGATGTAAACGTTATTTTTCTATTCTCGTCGTGATAGAAAGTAAGCAAATCTTTGAACCAAGCTACTTACCTAAAATGGAAAATTGCAGTTAAGTAGTTAGTTAAAGGGATATATTTGAGTTTGGAACGTTTTTTATCTGTATTTGGTTAGTGGCCCTTTTATAAGCATCAATGTAAAAGTTTGAGCTCAACACACTCCGGAATTTTCATTTCAGTCATTAATAATAATTCTTAAAAAAAAATCTAAATAAAAAATAGCGTAAAATAAGGTGAAAAATTATCACCTATACATTATTAACGGAAATGATGAAAATCAAACAAAGAAGTTGCCTTATAGAATTTCAGTTAAACTAACACTATTTGCATTTACAGTCCGTTTGGCACCAATTTGTTCTTGTCCAAACCAAATACGTGATTGCCGTCGCCAAATGGCGCACTTTTTTTTGTTTACACCTAATCTACCTTCCCTATGAACGCAGTACTGTTAACATCAATTGGCAGATAAGTTAACCTGTTGAATTAAAACTAACTTTCAAGCTAACAGACCAGATAGATCTGAACTATTTTTGCACACTTATCCTGCTTGGCGAGTATTCTACTCGGCGAGGTGTTACGAGGCGAAATATTTAACTTAAAAATATTAAACGCAATAAGTTTTAGAGAATCCATATTGCGTGCATATAACGTTGCTACTTTCTTTTAAATGAACATAGAAGTGTAAAACCTAAATGAAAGCACAAATCGAATTGAATATGAATTAATATTTCATTTTTATACGACTACTCGTATTTTTTGAGCTAGTATTGATCCAGTAACACAATATTACTTATTCTTAATTACATTTAAAAAAAGGGAATTTTAAAGTATGCGATCGAAACAAATTATAAATTGTAAGCTCAAATGTTTTGCACAGAAAAAAAGGATGAATAAAAAATATATTTGAACGCGAACTTTATTTTGTCGCCTTAGTTTTAAATAAGTAAAGATTAGAAAATGGTCTGAAGTATCTTTAATATTTTTAAAATAGGAAATGAAGAAGAAGCAGAATGCATTAGTCAACATGCTTTTCTCATAATGTAGACAAATATGAGAGCAAAAATGCTTTGAATGATTAAAAAAAATGAATGATTAATTTTAATTTAAAAGGACAAAAAATAAAACTACCACAGAAACAACTTCTGAATTGTTAGCTCAAATTAATGGTTTAAAAAAAAGTTAAAAATAAAATGAACATTTTTAGGGACATTTTGGCAGCCATAGTTTGAAGTACAGAAAGTTTAGAAAAATGGCGTATAAATAAATATTTTTTTATAATTATGTTTTTAGATAGAAAATTAAAAAAAAAAAAAAAAAAACAAACAAACGTGCATTAGTCGAACTTCTTTTCTTATACTTTAAACAAATACGAGATTAACGATGCTTTGAACGATTAAAATAAATAAGTAATTACTTAAATTTAAAAGGATGGGAGAGAATAAAGCTGTCCCATCGAGACAACTTCTGAATTGCTAGTTCATTTTTTTTTCAAAAAATAAAAAACAAAATGTGATGAATAACTTTACTTGTTAAAAAGGAAGAGCAATCAGCAGCAGTAGTTTTAAATTCGTAAAAAATTAGAAAAGTATTGCAAAGAATATTTTTGATAAGTTTTAGACAGAAAATCAAACGGAAGCAAAATGCGTATTAGTCAAACTCTTTTTCTTATTTTGTAAACAAATGTGAAATAAAAATTCTTTAAAGGATTAAAATGACAAATAAATAACTAAATATAAAAGGAGCAAAAGAAATATGTATACCAACTAATTCATAAATTTCCAAACATTTTTTTTTCTTTTTTAAAGAACGACTATTTTTGTACATTTTATGATGAAAGAAAAAGGTTTTACAATCATCATTGTTCAATTTTTTTTTTTCACTTGCTTTTAGTTCTGTAATTAACAATTGTTTTTTTTTTCGTTTTTTTTTTTTGTTTGCTTATAAAGAAAGACATAAAGTAACTGCGCAAAACAGGATGAAAATGCTTTTTAAACTTGAAGTAGAAAAGTCACAAAGTGCAGAATAAATAAAGTCAACTCAAAAAAGAATTTTGCTGTTTTAATTGAGAAGTTGGGAGAAGTAATTTTGTAATTTTCTTTCGTTTTTGTTTTCATTTTCCTTCTGTAAAAACATAAAAAAATTATCTGACTTTAGATGTTAGCACTCTTTCATGACAAATAGAATACTGACAATTTAGTTGGTAATTAACGCGAACAATCGGTGTTTTGTGTTGCCAGTTTCGAAAAGATAAAGCTGTTACAAATATGGGAAAGAATTAAATTATATGATAGACGTTCTGCAAATAATTACGCAATTAAAAAAGATTACGATTATTTACCAAAGAACAACTCGATTTGTTCGAATCAACTTCAAAGAATTACAGATAATTAAGAAGGAAAGATGGAAATGAGGTATCTTCTAATTAGTTTAGAGGGAAAATTTTGTTTAAGAATAATATTTCTAGTTTTGATTCTATTTGCGATTACGAATGTTATTTTTTTTCATTGGAATTGAGTGAAATGTAACAGGAAATAATTTCCAACGATAAAAGCTCAGTCGAATCAAATAATTGTTTAATGTTGTATTTTGGTGAAAAAGACTTCAGGAAACTTATTTATTAGTAATTGCATTTAGGAAACTGCTTAGCACTAGAAATAATATTGAGTGAACTGTCTTTTGCTTGAAATAAAAGGAATCATTACGTACTTGAAATATTCTTTCAGTGAGTTGAATGAGGAATAATGAATTTCCTGCAGTGAAGTATGAATAAAAGTATAAAGGTACATAAAGATAAAAACAAAATAAATTAAATTAAATCCTAAAATTAATAGCTCTTATAATTTTATCGAATAATTTCAAAATATGAATCCTTTACAAGTCGAAATAAAATGATATTAATTACATCGGTTACTTTTACTATTAGTTTCACCATTTACTTTACTAATAACATCAGCAGTACGGTTTTATAGCATCATCAGTTACTTTTACTAATAGTATTTTTATGAGGTTGTAGAAATAGAAACATTGCTTTATAAGTAAAAACACGCAGTTGTTATCGAAATGATACTTCCATAAAAATGGCGTAAGAAAGATCCGTACCTATCTCATTAAGTTTTTAAGAAGCTTACTTACACTGACCAATATTTAGATATGGGCTCTAACAGACCCCCTAGGCTGTTTTCTTTATAACTAATTTTCTAAAACTCACGACTTACCTTATATTTTATCCTAGACAGTGGAGTTTACTTCTCTACACTTTTTTACCCAGCGATATTAACATTCACAATTCAATAAAAGTTTTTATAAAATAGCTTTGGCAACGGCTCGTTACACCAATGTTGAGAAGCAATCCATTTCTCTAAACTGTCTTCTTGAAGGGTGCTGATTTAGAATAAGGGCAATAAATCAAAATCTGTTGAAGTTAAAACGCGATATCTTTGTGGGTTTGTGACATGACGAGTCGCATGAAAAAATATTTTCCCCATATTTTACCGCCCGTCAGAGAAACATTATTTTAACATCTATCAAACCATGCTTCCTTGTTCAAATATTCATAAAAAATAGTTGAATATGGGAAATGTTTAAGGAGAATTCATGTTTTGGTGAGTTTGAGAAGAATTTACAATTGCATGATACCTTGGCTGACATTCTTAAAGAACGTTAATTGAAAACACAGTCAACTGAAAATACAATTTCCATATAAAATAATATGTAAAAGTGGCATGTCTAAGCTAATTCAATCCTTTTCAACGGCTCAATGAAACGTAGCCAAGTCTAAAGATAGCAAACGGCTAACCCCATTAATTTTCCCTCCTCTTTATTTATAATTACCTTCAAATATATACTTGATCATTTCTTGAACTGTCTAGGTCTGATCTGGGAAGAAACTACTTCCTTCTATTGATATCAGATTTCATTCAAGTCAATGGATTAATTGATCTGGTCTAACTCAGCCAGACCAGATTAACAACAACAGCCTGCTCATTACTATAACTTGATTGGAAAAAATTTCTGCATTAAAAACCTTCATTTCAACCTCTGTTATAGTTCAGAGATTCCCAAACTTTTCCAATTCGCGGCCCCCTTTAAAGAATTAAAATTTTCTCATGGCATCCTAGTCTACTTCTACTATACAGGGTGTATCAGTACAGCGTTTACAGACTTTCAGGGCAGATAGAGTACTCCTAGGCGATGGGAAACCACATAGCAATGCATGGTCGCAAAACGATTTCCTGGTGCGGTAGTGAGGACACAAATCACCAAAAAGACAAGACACGAACAAAAGAAGAAAACATGTTTATTATCCTTAGTAAAGCAAAAAACTAAGAAAAACGAACATGAAGGACCTAACGATCGTCATCAAAGTAGGTCGAAATTACGATCTCGGGCCGTGATGCATGCCTCACATCTCCTGCGCATTTAAAATCGAACGTCAAAGTGAGCGCTACAACAAAAACTACGTGTGCGCATGCAATCTATCTTGTGCACCAGGCAAAAACTTATCAGCATTTTTGCTATATTAAAAATAATAAACATGTTTTCTCGTCTTATTCGTGTGCTGTCTTGTGCTTTGCGTCGTCAGTATTGCGTCAGGAAAGCGTTTCCAACCATGCATTGTCATGTGATTTCACATCGTCTAGATGTACTCTATCTGCCCTGAAAGTCTGTAAACGCTGTACTGATACACCCTGTATACATATTATTGCTACTCTGGGAACTTCGCAGCACCTCTCTCCTCTTCAAGCGGTACCCAGTTTGGGAACCCTTGCTAGAAAAAAAAAAAAACTCGTCAAAATCCCGCTAAGTTGCTTGCCTAGTTGTTTGAACTTTTCCCCTTCTGAACTAGGCGACTTATTCAAACTTGAGCGCTAATGTAATAGTCTGAAGAATTCAATGCCACCGTCATCTGACTTTCGATACTGGAGAAACTGCAGGATTTCAAAGTTTCGAAAATTACAGAAAAAAATGTTAGTTTTCATTCCGCTTTTAAAATTCAGATCTCTTGTTTCCAAAAATCGTGTTTTAGCCATATTTGCTCAATTTTACCGAGCGAGCACAATTAAAGAACAAGATGGTTTTCATTCAGCAAACTAGAGTGCCGGCAAAAATATCTTTACACGTGGGCGGCAATGGGGTTGTTTTCTTCAGTCAAAAGTAATACTTTTAGTCACTGAAATTGATAGAATAAGCAAAAAAAAAAAGGACCCAGAAAATACTTTCATTTTCCCGACAGTTATTTTTTAATTAATTCTTTAAAATGTCCGATCTTTCAAACAAGACGTGGTCTTGATGACGTCACAAATGATGCTCTTTGGCGCATCTTTCTACCGCATTTCCACGTTATGATAATCAAGAAGCCAATTAAAATTGCGCTCTACGCTTGCTATCAACCATATCGTTGCCAATACACGTGAGTAAAGATGCGAATTAAATATTTTGCTCTGCGAATGGTAGCACTGATGTCATCAGCATAAGTTCAAACAATGAAAGCGCACCGATTTAAGTAATTTTTTAAAAATAATTAACTCAAACAAAGGATTTAAAAAATGGTCAGATCCTGTGTTTTTAAGCATGCTCTTTCAGAAAAAAAAATACTTTTAAAATTTTGGAAACGACCCCATTGAAAACCTGACATGCAAACTTCTTGTCATGATTTTACTTGGCATGCTCACCCTAATGATGTGAGATGACTGACCAGACGACTGGAGCACAGTGTAGCTGGTCAGTCACCTCGACATCAGTAGATGAGCTGGCCAAGTAAAATCATGACAAGAAGTTTGCATGTCAAGTTTTTAATTGCCACCCACAGGTAAAGATTTTTTTTTTTGCTTGCACTGTAGAGTTTTGTATTTAGAAGAAATTTCAATCTTGAAGGTAATTAAAAAAAAATCCCTACTCTTATTATTGATTAACATTAGTATTAGCGTAGAAAAGTATTTCATTAATTAGAAAAAAAGTTAAGCTTTATGAATAAAAAAAAGCTTTTTTTGTGAAACGATCACAACTTTCTTTTGAAATGGGATACTTGAAATGGTTTTTTAGTTTTATGTTTACTAGTTTTTGCCATCTCAACCATGGTTTAAAAACTATTTCAGGCTAATTGTAAAATTTCAATAATATGTTACTTCCTTTTATATGCCACGGGCAGTAACTACAACTTTTTAAAATTTTTATTTTTCATTTTTTTCATCTACTGTACGTTAGCTTTCTTGTACAAGCTTGCTTATTTGGTTTCCAATAAAACAAAAGAAAAAGAATTGAATTTTTGGCATCTTGAATTCAAATTATGTTTTTCGCAATCACGAGCGTGTGTGTGTGTGAATGTGCGTGTGTGTTTGTGTAGGCGCATGTGTGTGGGTGCGTGTGTGTGTATGTATACATGTGTGTACGTGTTGTGTATGCAGTGGTGTGTGTGTACGCGTGTGTGTGCAGGCATGCGTGTGTGTGTGTGTAGGAGTGTGTGTTTGTGCGCAGGCATGAGTGTGCAGGATATGAACGCAACCTGGAGACGGTTATCGCAAGAGGAGCAGCATCGTGAGGCCGGTCGACGCGACGGTGGGGCTGGCAGAGGGTGCTGGTGGGAAAATAAAATTATAGGAATTCAAAACAGTCAAATGAGAACAATAAGCAATCGTGATTGCTCAAAAAGTGCGAAAACATTCGTCGAAAAAAAGTGCGTCAAATTTCAACATTTTCCTGTTATTCGTATTGAACCCAAACTGTATTCCTTCAAATATCACAAAAAATACATTTTTCCAGATACTGCGGTTTACCATCACATGGCGACATTGTCGTTGGCGAGCAATATAAAATGTGTGATCAAACATGGCGGATGATTGCGACTCAGCATTCTCTATACCTTATCGATCTGATGAAGGAGCTGCAAACAGTTTGGCGGCACTTCTTGCTATGGAATATATCTTTTTGTGTTGGTTTCATGATTTTCTTATTTTAACTAAAGAAAACCGCTTCGGTGAGTTTGTTTGGCATCGATGATTTTTTCTAAAAGTCCATCTATCTTTTTTAATTGATTATTGCATTAACTTCGGTTCAGTGTAACTGAGCTATTTTTCTCTCCCTTCTCATCGTTTTGAAGTAAAAATAATTTCAAAGCGGATTTTCATTCAGCATTTTTTTCCCCTCCATCGCTGAGGTGCTGAGATTGGAACGAAAAAACGGCGTAAAAATGAGTTTTTGAAAGTCGATAGTTTTGTTTTCAATCACTTTTTTCATCATTTTTTGAAATCTATCATATTATCGATTTCACTTGATACGCGTCAAAAAGTTCGGAATATTTTTGGGTATTCCTTTTGCGATAGAATCGATTGGCACCATTTATGTGTGTTTTTAATGTTCTGAAGCAGTTTTATTTAGGATTATATGAAACGTCAAACTATTTTCCACTTAAAAAAAGTAAATAAATAAAAATTGCAAACTATTTTTTAATGGTCTTGCTAAACATTTTCAAGTATATATAATATATTTTCAAGCTCTAAAAAAGCACTGGTTCTATCATCCCTCCCACTACTTAATCTGAATCTTACTTTTACTACTTTGAATAGTTTGTTGAGACATAAAAGATTACATGGCTTTTGAAAAATATTCTTAGGAACTACATAAATGATCACTTTTTTTTCTATGTACATGAACCTGTCAGAAAGTGTCACACTTCACTTAATCTCCTCCTCCCTTGACACATGTCATCGCCTGTTTCTGTGTTGGTTCATTTTTATTTCAAATTTCGTCTGAATCGTAGCAGCATTACTTCTTGAGATATAGCAGTCGTAATGAACGAGAAAAATAGTTAGATTGCTCCAACTTCCTTTCAAATATTGGCACAAAAACAAAATCAGCATCTGTATCCTCTCTCTCTGAAGTCTACCCACGAAGCATTTTTGTCTGAATCCGTCCGTTACTCGTCGAGGTATTGCAGTCACGCATAATGAAGAAGAAATTCGATTGCTCCATCCATTTTGGAGGAATTGGCTCCAAAAAGTGATGGGCACCTATTTTCATGTGGGTACATAAGCATTCTAAATTTCGTTCGATTTCATGCAAGCAGTTCATGATCTCGAGCGGCTGCAAAAAACTGGTCCCGCACATACAGACACATACAGTCTGACCACGGATTGTATGGAAAGACAAACATCTGTTTTATAGCCGGAAGTGGACAAATCTATTATTTTTAGCGATGTCAGCTTTTGCAGAAACAGTCTCATTCAAATGAGCGGAATATACGCATCAAATTTTTACTTTTCCCTCTCACTCAGATAGGTTTGTCTCATCTGGACGTTTGAAAATTCCATACAATCCGTGGTTGGACAGTATATACAGACATTTTCCAAAAAAAAAGGTCGAAATGAATTCAACCCATCTTAAAGCATGTAAATCCGCTAAAATTCAAAATTCGAATATTTTGGCGAATTCAATGTTTTTCCCTATATATTATAAATAGAACAAAATAAAAGCATTTTTATTTTAATACTAGTGGTACCCGCACGGCTTTGCCCGTAGTAGAAAATTAACAGGTCATTTGGTTCGCCTGTATATTTACAAATAGTGAATGATGAATTTCTCGCCCATTTTAAGATTTCACGTGATGATAATTTCGTAATTTGTTCTTTCGCGTTGTGATAATTTGCTCGGTAAAATGGTCTTAAAATTAGAATATAAAAAGAACAAAATTGAATTTTCGAAAAATCCCCTCAACGTGCACACCCCCATGCTAGAAACTGACTTAGTACCAAATTTCATGAAAATCTGCTGAACGGTTTAGGCTCTGTGCGTGTCACAGACATCCAGACAGAGAGACTTGAGCTTTATTATTAGTAAAGAAAAATGTTTGCTGTCACACTTCTTGTTACCCCCTCAACCTCAGGGCCCGATTAACCTTAGAAATTAGGGAAAGCTCCGTCTCATTTCGAGGACCCCACTTTTTGTTTAGGGAAGTTTTGTTTTTTCTAAAAATTCGACGCACATTGATGCAAAACTCATCACTGCTACGAGTATTATTTACAAAAGTGATCCAGCTGAATTCAGTAAAGTTTATTTCACCTTCCCGACGAATTAAAATTTTGTACGTCACATACTATGTTGTACTGCAACGTTTGACGAATAAGGGTAGTAAAATTTTGAAATCAGATTTAACACTTCACAAAAGAAATTAAGTGACATAAATGAGCATTATAACAGAGTTGAACCAAATCCCATATTTGAAAATATAACTTGTGACCACATTTATTAAATGTGTTTCTCATCTACTATTATTACTCATTTCTTCCAAACATTTTTATTTATCATGCAGTAACATTAGCAATCTCTTTAAAAATGTAGTTGAACGCGGAAACTGGAATTGTTTAGCACAGTTCTTCACTTGTTTTTAGGTCCCTAAAAATGAAGCTCAAGCTTCCTGAGCCTTTTGAGTAATCAGGTCCTGCTTAACCCCCGCAGTCACTAACTCACAATTTCACAGAAACCAGTCCTCTCTCAAGTTGTGATGTAATTTGTTGACGACTCCTTACATTTTGTTTGTAACTACAGGAGAATGACATTTACAGGATAGGAAACTTTTCAGGAGAGCCAAAAAACATTTCACGCTTCGGTAGCTTAATTTTTCCAGTGTAATTACTTTTCCGTTGAATACCGTTTGATGTACAATTTTATTTTTGCTCTCGTTTTCAAATTAGCAGTAGGGAAGACGGGCGCGTTTACGCAGTGGCCTGTTTTCAGAACGAATCTGAAACAGGAGAGCCAACAGTTATAACAGATTGATGCTGCTCCCTAGCAAATATCCTCATAAGTTTTTGAGTATCAGTCGAGCTTCGGTCTAGCATGCAGGAAGAATGGTCTGTTTTCTACCAAGTCGAGTAAATTTTGTGTTGAACGTTTTGAAGCTTAAAGAATAAATATATAAAAAATAGCAGAATTTTATCCTTTTTTTGAGAAGTGTATTTGTATGAACTGGAATGTTATTGCATTTTTTTGCACGTTGAAATTAATCCAAACTAGGCGACGGGGCAAGTTTACGCGTTGACATCTGAGCACTTTTGCGCACGTTCTTACTGTATCTTATTTCTAAACGTGCCCTGACGCTTTTTTTTTGATCCGAACTGTCTCAAAACTTTTTAGTATTTTCAGGATTTGGTCTTGAAAATAACCATTTAATTTTTAATTGAGTTACAATTTCGTATCTTATAGCTTACAATCATGTTGTACTGTCTTCATGCCAGTTCAGCTTTTACTTTATACACTATTCAGTCTGCAATAAAACACTAACAGAAACACGTTAGGTGTCAAAATGAATATGCTCGTAAACGTGCCCGGTGTCTGGGGCGAATTTATGCCCCGACTTAGACTTAAAAATAAATTTTTTAACTGTTAAAAACACAAACTGAGCAACAACTGAATGTACCAATTTACTCTATTTATTGCTCCATAAAACTGCAATGTCTAAAATTTCCTGAGTTAAAACATAAAATTTCGAAAATTCATTGAAAAAAAAAATCCGCGTAAACGTGCCCCGGTCTACTCTGTTATTAAAAGATAAAAATAATTTGAATTGAGCTGATTTTGAAATAAACCGGGCCTTTCAAATTAAATTAATGTGGTATCTACATTTTATACCACATGAGCTGATTAAGCAATTCATTACAATAATAATGTTGATGAATTCCGTGTGTTTTTAGCCTCTGTTTGGTAGAAACAAGGATGGAATTGGTTTTAAAGTAAAAATAATTGTTTTTGGAAGCTGTTTTTGACCTGATTAAGAGAAATTTGTTCCAAAACTCTTTGTAGCTCGATAGTATCGACCAAAAAGTACCAAACTACGAAAAAAAACCTTTTGGAAACTTCATGGATTTGTTTTTTATGAAACGCTCTAAATTAATGTTCAAGATTAGTTTTTCAAAACATTCTGTTGGTATTTATTCTCTAATTCTTCAAGTGTTTCCGATACAGACACATTTAAAACTATTTTCAATCTAAAGTACCAGCAAACAAAGTAGTTTTGCGTATGTCCGTATGGATTAACTTTAAGACGCTTGCAATATGAAAGTTTTTTTTTTGGTTCTTCAGAAAAATGTATCAGTTCACGCACTCGCAGACGGAATAATGAAGGATTGAGCTTCTTTTCTCCAAGAATGTAACTGCGAAAAATTTATTCAAAATGTGAATTGTCTTACAGAATTCGGTATTAGTTCTGTTAATTCATTGTAAAATGTTTTGAATCCGAAATCCTTCTTACTCTAGAATTCAAAGCTTTATAATATGATCATACAAGGAGTTCGAAAAGTCCTTGACATTTAAAAAATTCATAGAAAGGCAACAAATTGTCGTATCAATATGCGGCTTGCACAAAAATCGGGGCCATGGGAGACGGGGTGGTTTATAGGGTTCAAACCCCCTCCGAAATTTTTCATCCAAAGAAATGCTTTCCATTATTTATTTATTTTTTATTTATTTTTTGGTGACAAAAATAATGTTATTATTATTTAAATTTTTTTGGGAAATGAAATTAGTGTGACTGAACAATTGTACAAACTCATTGTGTGCTTATGACAGTTATTTGAGGAATTCATTTATTATGTAACAATATGGCGTTTTCTATAAGAACAGCCCCTCCCTCCATTTAGGTATCTATTGTAGCAAAAATCCATTGAGTACACATGAAATCAAATTTGATAAACCATATAAATGTTTGAAAAAATATGTTTGGTAAAACCCCCTCCGAAACAAGTCTGATTACGGCCCTAACAAAAATGCTTCACAGGTTCGCGAATTCGTTTTCCGTTCATTTGTGTCTAATTATGTACTACTGCTAGCATTGAAAACCTAAAAGTGCGAATAGAGTCGTTTCCAAAATTTTAAAAGTATTTTTTTCTGAAAGAACATGCTTAAAAACATTGAATCTAACCATTTTTAAAATATTTTGTTTAAGTTTAATATTTAAAAAAAAATACTTAAATCGGCGCGCTTTCATTGTTTACATTTCTTGCCGATGACATCACAAAGGCTGAAATGCCTTTCTGTGTTGCCATTCACAGAGCAAAATATTTAATTTGCATCTTTACACACATGTGTATTGGCAACGATATGGTTGATAGCAAGCGTAGGGCGCAATTTTAATTCGCTTCCTGATTATCATAACGTGGAAACACTGTACAAAATGCACAAAAGAGCATCATCAAAACCATGCCTTGTTTGCAAAATCGAACATTTAAAAAAATTAATTAAAAAACAACTGTTGGGAAAATGAAAGAATTTTCTGGGTCCATGTTATTTTTTTTGCTTATTCTATCAATTTCAGTGACTAAAAGTACTACTTTTGACTGAAGGAAACAACCCTATTACCCATGTAGGTTTATTTTCCTCAGTCCATGATGGTTCGAACATGGAATGAAGTTGAGTACCGTTCAGGTGGGGTTTGAGCAACGAACGGTGCACACATTCAACTCTAGTAAGGAAAGGTATTGCTTTCTGTTTAATAAAAGGATTACACCTCACTTCACGTTTGGTTTTCTTACTGTGACGTTACCGCGTCACCTTTAAGCACAATTGGGTTGTTTCCCATTTTTTAAAAAATATTTTTTTCTGAAAGAGCATGGTCAGAAACATGGGGTAAGTTTTTTTTCTTAATTTTTACTTATTTTGCCTCTTAAAATATAATTTTAAACGACATTCAACCGTTGTTTTTTTTCGCTGCTGACGTTACAAGTCAGGAAATCGCTAAGTTTACCGGAATAAAGTTTCAGTAAACTACCGCTAAATGAATGTTGTATCTAACTTACAATTCTCGTTCCGCTGATAAGTTGCTCGTGGTGAAAAAAATCATTAAAAGGCGATATCTTGCCCAAAAAGACAACCACGCTCTCCACTTCAAGATGATTTTCATCACTTGTGACGTCACATGATGAAACGTTTTGGCTTAAAGTCTGACTTTAAAAAAAAAAAAAACTAAAATTAAATGTTGGGAAAATGAAGATATTTTCTTCGTCCTTGTTATTTTTTTTTCCTTTTCTACCAATTTCAGTGACTAAAAGTAGTACTTTTGACTGAAGGAAACTGCCTCATTTGAAAGTTTTCTTATTTTCTTTTTTTTCGATGTCATTAAAAGTTCATGAGTTTATGAAGTATTCTTGCGTATATTCATTCAAGAATTTATTGTTCTTCTCTGAATGTTTTTGAATGTATCAGACTTTTTGGAAAACCTGTATATTTTAATAAAATATAATAACTCTTTGCTCCTTCTTTCGTTTCATTCATACTTTGTTAAGAACTCTTCCTTCGTAAAAAAAAAAAAGAAATCGTATACAACGTGATGCATCTTATGTATTTGCATCTTTTTTTGGAACAAACTATTCTCCTAGATTCAGTGAAAAATTTCATTCTTGTGAAACTCGATTCGTTTCCCAAAAATGGCTAAACTTGGAAGCAAATTCGAAGCTCAGGAAAGCGAAAATCTTAAGGTCAAATTTCGTGTCTGTTGAATTTTTCACGATCAAATCCTACATACAAAGATACATCTTCCCTTTCCCCTCTAATATTTATCTGCTTCTTCGGGGAAAGAAAAATTGCATATATTTCGCAATATTTCAAAAAGTCCTATTTTTTGGAATCTTATTCTAGGAATATATGCACCAAGGGAATTTCTAAAACTACATATCAGATCGTTTTTCTGCTATCAGCCGATTTTTTTACGTAAGTCTTTTTGCTGCTTTGATCAGTTCGTTCGAAGTTCTCAAACGCCCTAATATCCCCTTGAGAAAAACTGACAGAGAAATTTTTAATGGAAGGAAGGCTTTCATGGATTTTTTTTTGTTTGAGTTGGGACTTTTGAATAAATCCAGAGGGCTTCTTCTTTGAAAGTTATTTCCAGAAGTTAACATAAATCATTCTTTTTTGCTAAGCCTACATTTTAGCTTTTTGATGAGAGCTTATTAGCAATCCCTCAAGAGTTACTGATTTTCCGAAAGCTCGTGGAATATTAATCGTAATCGTTTCTTCCGAGCATTCGTCTCAAATATTTATTTCCGTATTTAGTGGAAAGTATTTTTCGAAAGGGTGTTTGATTTGTGGAATGTAAATAATTGGAATGTTTAGACGCATTTTAAAGTAGTTTGCTCTGAGCATCGTTAAGATGTTTATAAATACTGTCAAATATTCTGGGAAAATTAAAGACATTTTTGAGAAAATTCTGTTTTGTGAAAGTAAATGCAGAAAAGTAATTAGTAAAATGAAGAATTTTAAATATAATTTTTTTTTGTTGCAATTATTATCTGTTTTTTTTTCTTCATTACCTTTGCATAATAGTGGTCACTTCAATTAATTTTCGAGTTTTGATGTTTTTCTGTTCGCTTCTTATTGCTTTTTTTGAGCAATCACGATTGCTTATTGTTCTCACTTGACGGTTTTGAATTCCTATCATTTTATTTTCCCACCAGAACCCTCTGCCAGCACCGCCGCCGCATCGACAAAAATGCTGCTCCTCTTGCGAAAACCGTCTCCAGGTTGCATTCATATCCTACACACACTCCTACACCCACATACACACACTCATGCCTGCGGATAGACACAAACACACACTCCTACACACACATACACACACTCATGCCTGCACACAAACACATATACGTGAAATACACCGCCAGCTCAGTCATTTCCAGTCGAGGACTGCAGTTTCGTGCTTATTAGCACTCATCAGCCCGGCATAGGAAAGTGACTGAGCTGGAAATGGAAAATCTCTTAAGGATACCAAGAGTGCGAAACAAACTAGTAGCTAATATCGAATTAGCAGACCAGACGAGTAACTGAAGCAGTGGTTCGGTGTATTTCACGTATTTCTGCTTTAGCTCTGGCTAATGGGCGGTAATTTACTGAACAAACACATATGCCTACATACACACACACGTGAACGCCTACACACACGCGCGCGCGTACACACACAGCACTGCATACACAACACGCACACACATGCATGCATACATACACACACATGCATGCATACACACACACATGCATACATACACACACCCACACATATGCGCTTGCACAGACACACACACGCTCGTGATTGCGAAAAACATAATTTGAGTTCAAGATGCCAAAAATTCAAATTAATATATATTTTTCTTTTTCTTTTTTTTTTTTGACTTTTGTTCTGCGCGTTCCACTGGGTCATCGTAATCTGACATCTTTGACGAAATGTCGTGTTCTTTCGTTGTAGTAACACTCTCTGTTTATATAGCTTTACTGTATTCTGATGCGCGTTTCCGCAATGATGAAAAAGCTGTACTGTAGCTCAAATTAGATACTTACTCAGTTCTGTGAAAATTTCTACTTCTTTGCTATTGAACTATTTCTTTCATTCATATCATACTACAATGAAATTTTGATTATTTTTTATATGTAGGAGTTTTAATAATTAAAACAAAGAAAAGATTTAATTTATAATTGTTTTATATTTATACACATATGACATATATGTTGCACATATAACATAATGTACACAGAAAAGTCCGAACTCCAACTAACCGAATTGTCCCATTATTTGAACATATGATTCCTCTCATTTTTTCGATTAAACACGCGATATCGAAACCATTCTCTCAATTTGTAATAAAATTATAAATTGGGAAATAGGATAAGTCAAGGTCAAGAGCATAGAATTCTAACACCCCGGGTGAAGTGCGAAGGACAATCGCAAGTACACTTTTTCTTTTTTGAAAGTTTAATCATTGATGAATTGGCAATAGAAACTTCCTGCTGTACAATTCCTGAAAGGGAAAAAGTAGAGTATTTTGTATTCGTCTCCTGATGAGACTTGTTCATTTAATCGGTTGATGCACTTCTTGTCATTTAATCCCATAGAAAAAAATAGCTGAACCACTATCGTGGAAATTCATTTTTTTAAAAAATAATTACACGCATCATCAGAAATGTTTTAAATGTTGTGCACTAAATTCTATTTTTCACAGACATTTTGAAATTATGAAAATGAAATTTTGTTTAAGTGTTCATTTATTGTTCAGACTATCTTATCTCTAATAATAACTAGACGACCCGTGCGGAACTCCGCACTGTGCTTCGAATCGTTTCATGTGGCATTTCGGTCTTTAAAAATTTCAAAGAAAGAACATTATGAAGAAGAATTGAAAAAATTAACCAGTTAAAGTAAACGAAAAAAGTAAACGCACAAAAGAAGGCATGTAGTTTGAAGACATCAGCAACAAAACCTCGTTAAATACAACGCTCTGATAATGTGATTATCGCTCACCTTTTAGTTGTACGTATTTTCAATGCAAACATAAATATCATTAAAAGTGTGACCAAGTGGCTCGTGAGAAAGCAGTAATTGTGCATGTGAAAAATCGGGTTGTGGCAAATACAGTCCTGCCTATGTGAGCATCTTACGGGAAAAAAAGAAACATTAAACAGATATTTATTGGCACGGATTCGAACTGGTGCCATTGTTAACAACACGACACTCCAACCAACCGAGCAGTAGTGCCTTCGTTTTCGATTGCTATTCATTGAAGCAATGTGTAATAAAAAACAGCAAAAAAGCTTTTGGCCAAAAAAAAAAAAAAAAAAAGGACCATGTGTCTATGTTTTGTCATTAGCCAGCACGCTTTAAAATTATTCGTGAATTATGGAATTTGACTAAGGAATTAGGAAGATCTCGCTTAACGATTGAAACAAACATTCTAGAGAAATAATAAATTAGATTGAAAATAAGTGTTTTTATTTCTGAAAATTGATAAAATTTCGCCTAGCAGGCTTTTTTTAACCGCTGCGGCTTGAATGCCAGCACATGTTTTTTTTTTTAATCGAACACTTCAAATTTAAAACCAAAACCAGTTGAACCGAGTCCGTTTTTTAAGTGTAATTTCTCGAACGTAGACATATTGCTTTTTTTTTTTCGCCGAAAGCAGAGGAGTAGAAAATGATTTCTTACTAATGAAGTTGATAATAATTTTATGTTTTACATCGTATTCGAATAAATAGTTAAAGGTTTTCTGGGTGAAATTCGTAGTATCAGTTTGGCGTAGTATTTTTTCATTTGTACAAAAGGTCGAATATTGCTATTTGAAAAATCTACATTTCAGCATACAATGAAAAACAATTTCTGAACAAAAAAGGTTCCCTTAAGGTCTGAATATTTAAATCTGATACTTTTTTATGCTTTTATTATGCTAAGTGGTCTAAACGGAGTCAAAGCATAAAAACAAAGAGAATATCCTTCAATTAATAGTCAACTTATCTGAATAATAACTGTAGCCTGCATAAAGGAGTCGAAACGCCAAGCTGCGTTCCCGTCAAATTTACTTTATTGTGTGTTATCTGTTGTATGTTATGAGTACATGTAATGCCTAACATTAACTTATTTAGCTACAATGTCGGTCATCCGTTTTATTGTGCCGCCATTTTATTGTGTGTTATCTGTTGCATGTTATGAGTACATGTAATGCGTAACATTAATTTAATTAGCTACAATGTCGGTCATCCCATGCAGGGCCCTAGCTGTAGTTCAACTAGTTCATAACGGAACGCACTACCGAAACTACTACCAGTGCTTTTAAGCTTTATTAAAAAATGAAATAAAACAGGTTAGTTGTAATTTTTTTTCGCCGAAAGCGACGCAAAAAATTGGAAAATTGTATTAGAATTTTGCTTTAGAAAAAAAAATAATCTGCATAAGAACTACAGGTTTGATCAAAGTTTTGCAACACCAAGGGGGCGTTTCCGAAAAAATTATTTTTAGACCGTCAGTCTATTTTTCGTCGTTAACCGGCCCGATAAGTTTTAAAAGGGGGTGGGGGTTCTCCAAGAAATAAGAAAGATCTCGCATACCGACAGAAAAATAATCCACAGAAATAATATGTAAGATAAGATATTGAAGAGAAGTGTTTTTATTTTTGAAATTTATACAATTTGTTATAGCAGGGCTGCTTGAACAATATGGCTTAGATGGCAGTACGTGTTCATCATTTAACCAAACGGTTAAAATACAAAATCAGTTGAACTAAGTTCGTTTTTTAAGCGTAGCTTTTCGAATGTAGTAAAAATGTGACTGTCTATTTGTTTTTTGCCGAAAGAAGAAAAAAAAATATTTTACCCATCAAATTGTTAATAATTTTAATGTTATACTTCGTATTCTAATAAATATTCATAGTTTATTTAAATGAAATGTAATTTCAATTTGAGGTAGTAATTTTTTTATTGCTACAAAGGGTCAAAAACTGTTATTAGAAGAATCTACATATCAGTATACGATTTTTTTTCCTGAACGAAAAACTATTCCATTGTAGTCTGAAATCTTAAACCTGATGCTTATATTTTCGCTTACATTATGCTTTAGTTTTCTGACCGGAGCCAAAGCTTTTTTTTTTCTTTAAACTTTCAATTAAGAATTACTTTAGCTTCAGGTTGCATCAAGATTTCGTAACAGCACGTAGGGTTTTCACCTCATTTATTTTATTACCTCACTTGTGTTATTTATTGTTTTTAAATGCTCATGTGATGCGTGATATTTGTCTAATTTCTTGATGCAGATCGTCCGGACTGGACCAGAACACTCATTCTTCTGGTTACCCGTCGAATGCTCTGCTCATCGAACTATTCAGCTCTGTCCGCCAAATCATAAGTTAAACTTATAAATTTAACGAAAAACCTCAGTCCGGTGCTTTAAATCAGATTTTCTGACAGAAAAAAAAAACAATTTTTAGACCGTGGTTCTATTTTTGGTCAGTAGCCTGCACGATAAACTTTAAAATAAGGTGTAAATCAAAGAAATCGATCAAGAATTGAGGAAGATCTCGCGTAGAAACAAAAAACAGGCTACAGAAACAATACATAAGGATAGTCGTAAAAAGAACGTTTTTCATCACCTTAAATTAGTAGAAGTTATATTGTCAATTCCCTTCCTTTCGAAGTTCATATTGTTTTGAATAACATTTCAGTTCTCTCTAAACCGAGAAAGTGGAACATTTTTAATGAAAGCATTCAACAAAACTCATTTTTGCTTGCAGAACTGGAACTTTCCCTCTGTATATTTCGGAAAATAAAGCAACTGAAAATGGTGTGTTTATCTTCTGATTGGGGTGTGCATTCATTGGGGTTGGATCCCTTTTTTACATCTCAAATCCCTAAAATCTGTGGTGTAGAACAGCATAAATTCTCCCAGTTTATCTAAAAATAACACTAAACAGCATGCGAAAGATCCTTAAGATGAAAATTTGGAAAGGGTGAACCAGAAGAGGAAGAAGAACACTTCATTTTGTAATAGGTAGGATCAGCGAGATACACAAGCAGTCGAAGTTTTTACTGCTGGCGCTATCTCGCTACTCATACCTACTACAAAATGAAGTGTTCCATTTCCGCTTCCAGTTTATCCGCCATCTCTTCGTGGTCAAGCTATATTCTGATTAGACAAAGTCGACTTTCACCGGAAATATTCTGTCTTTTTCCGATGTCTTAAGTACACGAATTTTGATTTTCCCTTGCTAATATCGACATTTACCAGATTTTAAACTTTCACAGTAGCATATCTATATATACATGCTTGTATTCAGTGCTCTAGTTGGGGAGGGGGTGGGGGGAGCGATCTTTTCTTTTCGGTGCACCAAACCCTATGGTGAGCTCTCTTAAACATTTTTTTCCAACTGCACCACTGCTTGCATTAGTAATCAGTCAGAATTAAGGAATGAAAAAAAAAATATTACGATACCAAAACATTAAATATCAGCTATAAAATTTATTTCATGACTCTGCCGGCTAAAAACCCTAAGCCTGCAAAACCCAGTTCATAATACTAGCAAAAGAAATATTATGACTTGGACTTCAGCTTGTGATGCATCTATCCATTCATTCAATTTATCAGCTTTATCTTCAGCAGAAAAAAAAGCTTATTCTCTGCATAAGATTTTGGAATTTTATAAAAAAGCTGGATGGCTGGAATATTTTCTGATGCATACACGTCAGAGAGCTTTGGTTTGCTCGCGCGCTTCTTTATTATCTCAAGTTTTTTTCAATATTTTTTCCTTTAGCTTGACTCGAGTTTTGTTCAAGTTTTCAGAGATAAGCTATTACCATCATAAAATATAAGGAATACTTTTTTTTTCGGAAGCATGAGTTTTATGAAAACGAATTGCATCGGATATTGGAATGATATTTTCGGAATAAATTATGCAACCTATTTCATTTTGGAATTTTGGAGATTGCTTATGAATGCTAAAACTTAAATGATGTTCAATAAATTCAGCCGGTGCCAGTTTTTTGGTTCTGAATGTTGTAAAGGCAGTGAAAAAATGCACAAACCTACTAAATAAATTTTATACACTTGTTTTGATGTTACAAAGAATCTATTTGTTAAAAGTTATTTCAGAGTTATAGTAAAATATTGTATAGCATGGCTTTTGAAAGAAGCTTGTTCTGAAAGAACTAATCGCCAACCCATGAAACACAAACGTTTTAAAATGGTTGTCACAATGTTGGCAACAGTTTTACAAAGGTTGTCACAATGTTAGCAACCGTTTTACAAAGGTTGCCACCAACGTCGGCATTCATTTTACAATGGTTGTCACAGCGTTGGCAACCGTTTGAAAAAGGTTGTCATAACGGTTGCCAACCGTTTTACAATGGTTGTCACACTGTATGAGACGAAGTGTGCCCCAGGCAACCTGATGTTCATGGTTCTTTGGACTCTAGCTAAATGTAGATATCTCTAGCCAGTATATCTCTAGCCAGTGGGAAGGTTAAGCGCAGCAACTTTAAAATTTTCCTTTTTTAATTTTTTTTATTTTTTTACTTTTGTCATTTATTGAACTTTAGCTTTGTTGCATAGGCTTGTTTATTTCGTTTTCGCTGAAAATCAAACAGGAAAAAAAAACATGGAATTCTAAAATTTCTTACTGTTAGTATGGAATTCAAAGCATGTTTCTCCAAATATTTCAAAAATACACTGCTTCCCACAGCAGTGCAATTGGGGGGAAGGAGCACCAATACCCGAAATCTTTGGTTTAATACCGTAAAAATATCCTACAAACTTAATGTAAATTGATTTCAAATTCCTTCTTTAAAGAAAATGTCTGCTTAGTGAATTGAAAGTGACTGAGCTTTTCTATTGCAGAAAAAGTTAGTCAAACATGACATCTACCCTGTAAAAATGGGTGCTTTCCCAAATATGTTTTTCCAAATTATATTCAGTGGTAACTTGAGGTAAAATAGACTAGAATAGAAAGTGTATTTCGAAATTCAAAATACAAAGTAACTGATTCATCTACCCCGATCTAAATAATGCAAAACTTCTGCATTTAAACCCGGCATGTATTTCTTGTTTAGAGCAACACAAAAAACGAATATCACCAACAGTTTCCAACATATACCTACATAAAAACATACACATTCTTCCTGCATGAAAAACTCGAAAAATATGTCTCTCTTACTAAATGCGGCACTTGGGAGCTATTTTAAAGTATATACGAGATCATTTTGCTCTTATCACCCGAATTTTTTTAGAGCAATTTATTTCCAAAGAATGTTTTTGCGCTTTCATTTGCAGGTTCAGAAATACTCAAATCATTTTATGCCCTCGAGGAATTGAATGGCGCGAACAACTCGATGGACCTCCTATTACGATAAATTATTGTACATGGTACATTCGAATAAATAATGGTCAACACTTTTTCCTTTTATTTTCCTTTCTTAGGTATATAAACAAAATTTTGAGTTTTATGCTTGTAAAAGATGTATTTGAAAGTATATTTTAATATTTATAGATTTGAAAGTTGCTTTGAATTTTGAGGAACCCTTTCTTGAAATTGATAAGATATTCATTGATTATAAGAGTTCAGAATAGTCAGAATTCATAAGGTTTCAGAAAAAAGAATTTAGGCTTTGCAAACGCAATTCTATACACGTGCTTCGCATTGATGAGAAATCTCTTCTTCAGCTTTAGAACTTCAAGAACATTATGATTTTATTAACTCGCTTTCTTGTATGTGTGCTCGAGGGAACCTTGTGATTTGATTTTAAAGTAACTTCTTATTGAACTATTTATTGAAATTTTGACCATAATTCAAAACCAGAAGACAATTAAATAAAATGAGTTTAAACCTTTTCAAAGAGTTGATACTTTAAATTTAAAGCCATTAAATTTCGTAAAAATTATTTTCTGTGCGAAGGAAATACTGTATCATTCGAAAGCACAGGAAAATCTACTCCTGATGCTGTTTGTTCGAATTATGTGTAATCAAGGTCCGATTAAGAAATCTGGAGGCCCAAAGCCAAATTAATTTTTGATATCCCCTGCATTCAAACTTTGCAGTTTAGCCATTGGATAAAATAATTTTCGTCATTTGGGAGACTCTAAATAGTGGAGGTTCTTGACCTCGGCTTATTCAATAATCAGACCCTGTGTGTGACATTTAGAGCCTGTGGAAACCCTGTTTCTGAAGGAGTCTAAGCAAAATAACTTGAAGGCAAAACTTAATTCAATGCAATAATATTTTACGGTACTGTTTTAGTTGTATTTTCATAAACAAATAATACAAAAGTTATTGGAAATTTTCCAGCTTTTATTTGTCAAATTTTGTGGTGTGCATAGAAAATACAAGTGTTGGGGTTGCATACATTCCTCTTCATCACTGACGTTATGCAGGCAGAAACCACTGCGGCAGTTAAGATTTAACAAAAATATATTTCAGTTGTCGTGTTGGCAAAAATTTGAACATTTTAATAAGGAATCAACAGATTGCATTTAAAGAAATCCATTTTATTCTTCTTTCTCTGAAGCGTAGTAAAACATGTTTTTTGATACCTATATTATTTGGCCTCGTCACCCCGTTATCGAAATAAGAGATCATCAAGTCCGCTGACATTTTCAGGAAAATCGCCATTTAAAAAAAATGGCGAGAAATAGAAAGTACCCCTTAACTTTGCTGTCTGCATGTTGCATGACATCCATCTGCAAAGCGTGTGAAAGATTTCTTCCATTTCTCTCCGAAATTTGTTAATTTGGCGACTTTTCTCAAAATTTGGCAGATTTTAAGACTTTCTATTCTGATAATGGGGGAACAATTGCACATAATTCATGCATCAAAAGACGCATTTCACCATGATCTTTCGATTGATACTTGTTTAGATTTTTCTCATTGTTACTTTCATTAGTGTTTTATTTTCATTATTTCTTGGTGTGAACCTCTTTTTTTTATCAATAATTTTGCGTACATTAATCTTTCTTAAAAATGGAATGAACTAGTAAACTTCAGCAGCAAAAAATAAACAAAAGCAAGTGTTTCCACTGAAAAAAATGAAATACAAATTAATTTTAAACAATTACTGTTGCAGACAATAAATATTAGCTGGTTCGAATAGGTCTTAGAACAGATCTTGACTTCAAGACACAAACCATCTCAAAGAATTTAAGAAGCGATGCTTAGAGAACTTCAAGCTCCAAGCAGAAGCACACATAAAAGAAAATGGCGTAACACTTCGCCGTGTCCAGCATCACGATTTTAAGCACAAAACCATCAAATTCATTTAAACAGGATGTTCTTTTCGATGTTACAAGCCACACATCTGTTTCTCCTACAAGATAATTACCCACATTCATTCCCCAGAATTTTGAAAGAGAAAAAAAAGTAAAATCTTTGCGAAGTGCCCGTATCAAAGAAATATATCAAACTTTATTTGAGATCGTTTGGGGCTCCATCAACTTGATTTTTATTTATTGCCATCCAGTTCGTTTTCTTTCCTCTTTTACAGCTTTCTTCGCTTTCTTCTGCAGTCCCCAAATAGCCTAATTTTCTCCTGAGATACATGGGCAATCGAAAGTCAGGTTGGGAGATGTACTTTATGGGTTCTAAACTCGTACTTTTGAATAAATAAATCATAATTTATTTTTTTCAAACTTCATTTATACATGATACGAGTTGGTTATATGGATGCGAGTGATATTCTTTTTATGTGTCGTATTTTTGTTCTGCGAGATGTAAAGCAAAATTCTGAGAAATCTATCAAGTATTTGAAGAAAATTGCTCTTCAGAGTGTTTATTGCTTGTTATTCCTTTGAAAGCATCAGTTGATTATTTATAGCGTCATTTCATAGCTATATTTAAACTAAGTAAAACTTTATAAATGGGGCCAACCATGTTGCATGCTCAATTCATTTGAAAGGGAGTGAAATTTTTACGTATATGTTTGAACTTTATTTGCGGAGTTTGTAAGTTTGACTTTTAATTTGTATGTATTTGAATATAAGGAACCATTTTGTATCTTCGTACAATCCGACCAAAGATAAGATGGAAATGCAAACATCCGGTTTACAGGCGGAAATGGACGCATCTATTAGTTTTCAGGGATGGCCGCTTTTGCAGATGTATGTAAGAGTCGAAATTAAGCAGAGTCACATTCAAGCGAGCGAAACGAGCATCAAATTTTCACTTTTCCTCCTCATTCAGATGGACTCGTCTTAACTTGACGTTTGACAATTCCATACACTCCGTGGGCAGACTGTATAAGGATCCTTCGCATATAAACAGTCATTTTGAGTTTGTAAAGTTCAGAAAAATTCAAGTGGATGGAATTGCATGAAACCTTTTATAGAGACAGATTTATGTAAGGGCTTCATAAAAAAAAATTGGTCTTCAAATAAAAATATCTTTTGAATAACATTATACCCTCAGCATTACACCCCCACTAAAATTGGATTTCGGTAGTTACGCCTAACTGATATTTGAGTTTATTCGCATACAAATATTCTCAAACAAAAAAGTAACTTTTGATCATTCAGTTTTTATGAATTATTTCATTTTATTTAATTGTAATAACAGATTTGAGGGATGACGGATGCAAAAAACCCTATCTGGTTTTATGCTTTCATATAGATTCCAAGATCAAATTTCAAACAACTCAGAGACGCAAATATGCTGCAATATTTTTATATGTTGCCACCTGTAAATTACTAGGCCTTGTTTTTAATAATTTAAATCTGACTATAATGAGGGAATGACACTAACCGCTGGGGAAAAACTTAAAAACAATTCTGTGAACTAATTTTTGGTGCAACTTTAGTTTTAAATGATTTTCATTTGCTTTAAACTATTCAATATAGCGAAGTAAAAAACATAAAAATGTAAAATTATTGTTTGCTAATAAAGAATTTTTTAAAATTTTTTACTGACTGTCGGGACTAGTGAGGGAGCGACATTTGGGTACTTTAGATTCGTATTAAAAATATTTAAAATAAAATACTGAAATATTTTTAAAGTATATTGATAAACTCGATTCTGAAGTATTTAACCCCCTAATAATATGCATGAATCATAAAATGTTCGTAAGCTCTGACAAGGACATAAAAATGACAATTTCTGTGAGAATGACTCATAAAATATAAACCTCTTTTAAAAAGAAAATTTGTGCACTAGAACCTCATCAATTTGGTCTTCGTTTTTGCGGATCAAATTAATAGCTTTAAAAAATATTATGTTTACGTAGATAATTTTAAATTATGATAGCAAGATGGTAACTATAACGCCGAGTGCTCGCTTTGTACTTTGATTAACAGTGACACTCCTTGGAGTGAAAATAAGATTTTAAAATTTTGACTCGGACAATAAAACGTTTCCCTGCGCCTAGATTAAAATTTTTTATTCATTTATTCTTAGATGTCTATTAAATCAATTTATTATAATCAATCATAAAGCCAGTTGATAGAATAAGTCATCAACAAATTAAAATGTAATAGAAAGAATCCAACGATTTTAAATATTGTGACTAAGGATATTAACACTATACTGATTACTTTTCGAATTCTAAGGAATCAAGTAGATACAAATAATCAATAAATTAGTAAATGTAATCAGTCTGTATTAAAAAGAATGAAACGGTTTAAAATACCACTACGGTTAAAAATAAATTTACAAAAAAGAAAAATAAATAAATAAAATAAAATAAAAATAATTAAATAAATAAATAAAAATAAATAAAGCGAAATTTGACCTTTTTATGCACAAATTAAAGATAGAAAAGGCAAAACCCTTGAATTACATAGAATTTTTAAAAACCATTATTGTGGACATTAACTAGGTAAGACGCGGAAAACTGTTAGGATTTGTTTGCGCCAACTAGAGATTGTGAGTACATTAATGGCTTTCAAGCTTTAGGAGTAACATACGTAACTGCACCACAAAATCACAATGTTCAGATTTTCTTCTTTTCTGATATTGGGCCGTTCCATGGGACAAAACGGGACAGTCTGAGTAGTTTTTTTTCATAAGATTGTTTTATAAATACAAATAATACAAGCTAGAAATTTTATTTTTGATAGCAACAATAATGATTTGTCATTAGAACTATGTAGAACATCAAAAGTTGGTCAGTTTGAAGAAAATAGTTGAACAACGTGCAGTAAGATTCCTGTGACGGAAGGGGACGCATACGAGTCCCGTTCCGTCACAAGCACTTTAGGGGCTATTCATTAATTACGTAAGGGTCCCGACGGGGAGGGGGGTTGGAAAAATCTCTACATTACCCTTACTTGGGGAGGGGGGGGGGGGTCAAACCCATTCTTGTATAATATTTTCCAAGTCGATATTTTACATTAGAAATCGCGCGATCAAGTAGTTTAGTATTGATCATATTTCATTTGCGTTTGGAAGGTAAAAAACGTATTAGGATGAGTTCTTTTTTGACTGTTTTACAAAAAATTAATACTGTAAAGTATAGTAAGAGTTGCACTATGTATGGCGTGTTTTATTTAATTAGTATCGCATCATATACAAAAAATTTTTGAAAAAACATTCAGTCTAGATTCCAACTTTTTAATAAATATTTCTTTACAGAAAAAGGGTTTAATTTAATAATAGTGAATTTAATAACGATTCCAGTGATGTAAGATTCGTTATTTTATTTTGAAAAACGAAATGGAATCTTACGTAAGAGTAGGGGGGAGGGGTTTGAAAAATCTTACGGACCCTTACGTGGATGGATAGGGGTCCAAAATTGCCAAAATCATCCTTACGTGATTTATGAATGGCCCCCTATTGTATATTCTTCAATTATTTTATTTGGAAAGGATACATTTTAATCTTCTACATAATTCTTATGACAATTGCTCAGTGCTGCTAACAAAAATTAGGTTTCTAGCTTGTTTTATTTATATTTATAAAACAAAATATACTGATAAAACTACTCCAAATGTCCCGTTTCGTCACATGGACTTCGTCAATTGTCCTTTCGTAATTTTCCTAAAAATGACAAGCAGCTATTTCTTGGGCGATTTTTCGACATAGCTAAGAAAGAAATATACATTTATGGTCACATTGTAGAATTTAAATAGAAAGGAATGCAACATGTACAAAGATTTCATAACTTTATAGAACAACAAGATATTTCTTTCTATATAATAACAACTTGAATTACATTTTCTAAAGCATTCGATCCATGGAGCAATTTCCAAGCATTTCGAATTGTTGGGAACAAGCGTTTTTGGGTTTCGCTAGTGTGGCAGATTGCCAAACAAGATCCCTTCCTAACATATTGCTGTCCGAAAAAAGATTCAAAATAAAAAATATTAGTAAAATGAGAAAAAGAGAAAGAAATATGGTTTTATTGCCCACTTATGTAATTTTTGCAATTTTTTTTGGTTATTATTCTAGGACACATCCGCGAAAATTATCGTTTGCAGCGATGAAATTATATTTGCTTTACAGTTTTGATGGAAGCGATTCATCACTAAAGTTTTTTTTTTGGGGGGGGGGGGGGGGGGGCAATTTTGATGAATGCTTTAAGTACGCCCTGTTTCAATTTTTTACATTGTTTTTGCGACCAACGCGGGAGTTTAATGCAATTTCCCGATGTTACATGTTAAATGTTAAACGAAGAGCTAGTGTTCAAAACCGTGAAACGTAAAAAATAAAGCAAATGATGTTTCTTTTTTTTTAATCTTTCGCAGCAACTTTATTTATGGACTTTATGTTCAATCGTTATTCTATTCTGCGAATGGTTTATTATATTGCATCCCTGCAACTAAATGACACTACTCAAAAATTCAAAAAACATACTACAGTCGAGCCTGCTGATCCCGAATCTCATGGAACAGAAGAAAAAAAATCTAGGTACAGCGTGAGATACAAAGGTTTTGATAAAAGTTATGAAAACAGGCAATATCGATACGAATTTTATGCATACCTTTAAAGACCAAAATTACTTTTCAATGATTGTCGTTCAGAAATGTTGAGATATTTTTTAATCAATCGAGATAATGGGGTTGTTTCCTTCACTCAAAAGTACTACTTTTAGTCACTGAAATTTATAGAATAAGTAAAAAAGATGGAGCGAGAAAAAACTTTTTTACCAATCCTTAATTTTTAATTTTTTTAAAGTATCCGATTTTTAAAATAAGGCTTCTTGTTTATGACGTCACAAATGATGTAATTTGGCGCATCTGTCTACTGCGTTCCCACGTTATGATAATCAAGAAACGAATTAAATATTACGCTCTACGCTTGTTATCAACCATATCTTTGCCAACACATGTGGGTAAAGAAGCGAATCAAATATTGTGCTCTGCTAACGGCATTTCATCATTTGTGATGTCATCGGCAGAAGCGTAAACAATAAAAGCGCACTGATTAAAATAATTCTTTAAAAGTATTAAACTTAGTCAAATTACTTAAAAAATGTTCACATCCTATATTTTTAAACATGCTTTTTCAGAGAAAATATTTTTAAAACTTTTGAAACGACCCGATTGTTCTCAAGGAAAATGCAAAACTTTTACACTGTTCAACACTGCCCCCCCCCCCCTTTTCTAAGAGAGATGGAAAGAGGAATCCCAAGAGGATGAAATTCCTTGGTTAAATGTCTCGCAAGACTTGGAGGAGTATATGACTGCTGGTATTAGAAAAAAAAAATGTCTCCAAGTTCAACTGTTGATAAAGTTAACTGGGAATCTAACTCAATAAGAAAAAAAAAAAAAAAACAGTGTAGTCGGAATTTGAGGTACAGAGGTTGTCGGGAAAACTCATTCGAGATAAACATTATAAAAAATATTAAACCTATGTTATAAATGTAGGGAGATAGAAAAATTTTAAAACATGCAGATTCGCGGTGAACAGGTTCGACTGTATTTGCAAATAATTTATTTTAGTATGCAAAATCACCCTAAACATTACGAGTTGGTTTTGAGTACGGTATTCAAGTACTGTATTCAAAATCATTACCTAAGCCGACGTCATAGACAAAAATAATTAAAACTTTTAAAAAGAATAAGACTGAACAATAATTCAGTACAGTAAAAAATAATCCAGATATTTTGGAACTGTTGTCCAAATTTGATATTTTGGACAGCAGCCCTAAAGTATCAGAAAACAAACCTGAAACATAAAAGCTTTGAGCGCAACACTCCACCTATTCCGTTTCTCCATTTTTCGTGGATCATTACTTTTTTTGCAATGGCATCGAGGGAAAAACAAATCTTCTGACCATTTGGTAGAAAATAATTACTTCTACTGCAACAGTCTTGAAAATGCAATGAGCAGCATTAAACACCAGTTCTAAACGTTTGCTCAAAATTTATATCAATAGGTTTTTATTCATTCCATCGGACTCGGGTGGAAAACGGGGATGTAATATCCGAAAGGCTTGTAAGAAAGTGAGGAGGAAAAACGAAAGAAAATAAATGATTCTTTCGCGTGTTCTAGAACATGCTGCACGCAAAGGGCGAGTTCGAAAATTCTGTGAAACGAAGTGAGATTTTTTGATTAGGTCCGAAAAACTACAGAACCGTCCCAAATCTAATATTACAGCTTGTCTCTCATGGTGGAAGAAATTCGGTGGGTTCATTTGCATGTTGAAAGTGATAAGCTTAATTTATTATTAATATTCATTATGATACAGAATATATGTGTACACACGCTCGTTAAATATTCTTTTACTGACAGAATATTCAGCATGTGTGAAAAGCACGTTTTGAGTGAAATTGAAATTGATTAATTCACCAAGAAACTGCATAATTTCTCTGTAAAAATGGTTATTTTTATATTCGTTATTGAATTCTAGCAAATAGTTTTGTAAGAATTAATTTTGTTGCATTGAGAGTCGGAAGTTTCGTTTTTGTTTTGAACAAAAGTTAATACATGCATTATGAACATGTCAAACAAATTACATAAAATAAGTTTTTTGATGCGTTAAGGCATGTATAATAAACACCCAACTCTGTATCATAAATAAACTAGAAAAATGAATTATTGTGCGGTGGTGTTTGCCTTGATTTTTACAAATCTGTACACTGTCACGTGTTTTATGAATAAATTTTCATATAAATTCAACTGTACCTAGTTTCTGTGTTTTTATAAAAACTGTTATTAAAATGTAAGGAATGATTTTTCTTCTTGAACGAATAAGACTTAATTTCACTATCATTAAAAATGACATAAATATAATTACGATGAAAATTCTCACTGCTGCCAATTTCTGCCGTACGTAATCAAAGTAGGGGAATATGGGGAAAAGTAAAATAGTTGAGATTCCTTACTTTTTTCAAAATGAACAAATTGAAAATTTGTTCTGAAAATTACGGTACAATATATTTCATATAAAGAACAATATATTTTATAACAAAATTTAGATTGAAACATTAGTTTTTATTTTTGGCAGTAATTTTGTACCTCCTAAAAAGAGGTAGATATTTTTCACTTCTGTTTTTCATGGGAAAAAGTGCAAAATAAAATATTTTTATAATGAAGTATTTTCTATTCGCTTATTAAAAGTATTTTTGATCAGATAAATGAGTAAACAAAAGAATGAATAAATAAATGAAAGAAATGAATCAATAAGCGAATGAATGAATAAATAAATTATTATATAAAGCAGTGAGAGGCAAATGGATGCAAGTGGACTATTTTAAGTTTCGAGTAAAACTCGTTTGAAAATCAGATCCTAGGTAGGTTTCATTGAAATTTTTTTCAAAATCATGCTGTACAGCAGCACCTACCATGGCTACTAGTACAATCTCTTGCCCCAAGATAGAGGAGAGGTTCATCTAGCATGTGTACTGGTTATCTCAAAATTTTTTAATTTTGCCACTTTGCATCCCTTTGCTTCTCACTACCTCGTATGAGAAAAGATAAATGAGTGAATAAAATAAACCGAATGAATAAGAAAATAAGTGAAAGAATGAATAAATAAGGGAATTAATAAATGAAGGGATGCAAATGAAATAATTAATAAATGAGTATGTAAATAACTTGATAAAAGATTGAATTAGTAAATGAAACGAACTATTTAATTTTCTTCCATCCACTTTGCCCCGCAGGCACTTGACTGACAGTACAATGCATTTAAAAAACAAATAAGCTTAATATTTAACAAAGAAATACTTCACTGAATTTTGAAATGTTTATAACAAGCACTTTATTATTTTATGATAACAAAAAATTTTTTTGACTTTCATCAAAATATTAGAACAGGAGTATCAATTTTTGAAAATTGCTTGTAGTTTCATATTCTTTAATTTTCCGAGGTACTTTTTTCTTGACTAGAATACACTATATGTGTTACTACACAGTTAAAATGTTACTAGACAGGTGGCGCTAAAAGCATAATAGTTATTTCACCATTTCACTTTGCACGCTATTTCACTTTGCCCTATATTCCTCTACTGCTTTTTAATCAAAAACTACTTAATGAAAATGTATGAAACCTTATCAATTATAGAGAACTTTTTGTCGATAAAGCAGACTTATTTACAGCTGAAAATAGTAATTTTGGAATCGTTTAATTTGAAAATCAAACCTAATGATCTGTTAAACGCAAGAAAAAAGTCTAGTGCTAACTTGATCCTTTAGTTTAATTTTTATTATATTACTTAGACTTTTCCCTTAGTTTACAGAAATTTCTCCACGGATATTTTAAAAATTACATGTAATAAGGTTTGGTTGCTTTGCCCTTAAAATTCTCTCCTTGTCACGTAGTTTTTAATTAATTATTAGGTTTTTCTTGTAATTATTAGAACTTCCCTTAAGCATGAATTTCTTTATCTCTTACCTTGGATAAATTGGTTTTTTCGCTTCTAATCATGTTAATCTTCAGTTAGTTGGAACCTAAACTTTCCATTGTAATCAAGTTTTCTTCTAAATTATTCGAATTTTCCCCACATTCATTACAATTTATTCTTCATGTTTTCGAATTTTCCTCCCACTCAGGATAACTTCTTTAGTGCTTCACATTGATATTGATACATTTTAGATTAATCACTGAAATTTTCTACTCAGACATAAGGATTTCATTGGCATGAATTTTTTTTATTAACTACTTACATTTAGACAAAAGACCTCAACACAATTTTATTTTAGTAAACGTTTTCTCTTGTACAAAAAATTGTAAAACGATCGTTTGAAGATTTCGTACTTGGACCACTAGCGTTCTGACACTCATACAAAATCATATAAGAGACTGTCCATACATGATGTCACACTTCTTTATTAACATATTTGGCCCCTCCCCTTTTTGTCACAAAGTAGTATACTTCACTTGCTCTTCTCCTTGTCACATTTCACGATATATTACATCACATATTGCTATCAAAATGTTTTATTTTTAGCCATAATGTGGGATGTCACTCTTCTTGTTACCGCCTCCCTTCTCCTCGTAACAAATTATCGCAATTTCACGAACCTTCTCCGGGGGTCGTCCACAAAATGATGTCAATCGTTGAGAGGGGAGGAGGGTTCATGAAATTGTGTCAGTTGGTGACAAGGGGGAGGGAAAGTGGTAAGAAGAAGCGTGAAATACGCATTTTGCAAAAGGATATATTTTTGAAAAATAGCGTGACAAGTGACGAAAGGGGTGGGTGAGGTGAATTGTGACATTTTGTGACAAAAAAGGGGAGGGGCAAAAACTTTTTTTTTTGGGGGGGGGGGGTGTGACATCATTTATGGACAACTTTTAAGTACATTAAAAACGGATAGAGAGTTATACATTCACAATCGATTTTTTCACCAAAATGGATACTTTATATATTTTTAATAAAAAAATATTTTTTATTTTACTTTATAGTTAGTGTACTATTGACTGATTATGACACTTTCCCTTCAGTGCCGTTCGGGGCAGCTCTCAGTACCCACAGCCCTGTTCTATAGTTTTCTTTTTTGGTTTGTCCATATAGCTATGAAAGCAATTGTATCAGAAAGTGCAGGCAAAATGTGAAGCGAACAATATCAGAGATCGATTAGTCTTGTACGGGAGAGATAAAGAAATGCTAACACCCATTATCCTCTTACACTCGCCAGAATATCGTCTGCCGACGAGGACTAATAGTAAATTGTTCCAACATCCCATTACCACCCCAAATGTGCGCTTTATTTGATGTAATCAATGGGCATGGAATGGCCTGCCGTTACTGTTCTGAACTCAATTCTAAGGCAGATACATTATGCCCGATTTAAATGTTGCTAATTTTAACGCGAACAGAGGATATCTGAGTTATTTTTATGAACCTCTGTCTCTGAGCTATTAAAGAAATCCGATACAGCTTTCGGTTCCCTTTTCAGCACTCTCAGCTAAATTTTTAGAGACCGAAGTTGTTAAAACCGTAGAATTTTGTTTGAATATAGAATTTTGTTTAAGGTCTTACATATTTTCTTAGAGTTTTTAAAATTTTTAAAGTTGGCATATTTTATTTTAGTACTAGTGGTACCCGCACGGCTTTGCCCGTAGTAGAAAATTAAAAGGTCTTTTGGTTCGCCTATATATTTACAAATAAAGTATGGTGAATTTCTCGCCAATTGGCTTGCCCATGTTGCGGTTCCACGTTAAGATAACTTGGTAATTTACTCGTCCATCTTATGACAATTTTGCTCAAGAAAATGTTTTTAAAATTGGAATTGAAAAAGAACAAAATAGAGTTTTTGAAAAATCGCTTCGAGGTGCACACCCCCATGCTACAAACTCATTTTGTGCCATATTTCATGAAAATCGGCCGAACGGTGTAGGCACTATGCGCGTCACAGAGATCCAGACATCCAGACAGAGATACTTTCAGCTTTATTATTAGTAAAGATTAGGCATGCACTGGTGTCCAAAAGTTAAGCATGATAAAAAGCTGAAGCATGATAAAAGACTATGTTCAAAAATTGATTTTCCGTTCATTAGTGCATTGTGTGTAGAAACCTATTCCACATCGAGCCATGTGAACGAAATTATTAAAAAATAATGCTTTTCAATTTTTACCATGGTTAAAAGAGCGCGAGTTCCATCCTTCGCAAGCGCCACAAAGAAAAAAAAAACAAAAATCCACTCTCCTGTAAAGTTACCATAATGTGACTTACGTCCTTCTTGCTCTGAGGCACAGAATTGATAACACTGTGAAAATTTGAAAAATCTGAGTCAGAACGCGGGAAACTTGGAATGTGAGTGTAATACAGTCATAACAGAAGAAAAAAAAAATACAAAAGCGAGAAATTATTCATTTTTATTAGCTGAAGGAAAAGTTTGGAAGAATTACTTATTGATGAATAGTTAAGTTAAAAAGAATAAAATAAGTTGATTTTGCATTTTAATAAGGTTTGTAACCAAGTTCGGTAGCCACGTATGCAGGACAACGATTTCCCATATTTGTTAAGAGAGAGTGAACGGTTTGAGGTCCGTGTAGAACTCAAAACATTGCAAAGAGGGCTGAAGTTCGACGGTGAAAAGTTGGCTTTTGGCCCCGCCTTGTTTCAGAAGTGTCAATTTTTATGGAGGAGTGATACGAAGAGGAAAGTTCAAGGTCGGAGTTTGCTAATGCGTTTTTTGTTCTAGAGCTTGAATGCGTCACCCTGGAGTTTAGGAAATTAGCCAAAGAGGAATTTCAATTTGGTGCGGTCAAGGCAGTCACATTGGACAAGTCACATCCTACGTAAGTGGGTGGATCTTGGTTTCAGCAGCCATTGGTCAGAGATAACGCATCCAATAATTAATTTGAATTGAAAATTAAGGAGAATAGTCTCAATAAAGAATACGAAGCATGTCATTTTTACTTTTTCACCAATTCATGCAGTTATTGCTACAACTTAAACATTTCAGGTCTAAATAATCACGTAACGAAATTGTACGAAGAGTACATTTTTCTTTCATATCGCCAAAATGTCGCTAAACTCGAAAATATGGCGCTCGTCTTTTCTTTCTTCTCTACCTGCTTTAGGGAATGGACTCCTTTTCTCAAATGGTTGACAAGGGTCATTTGTACGCGTTTGGACTATACTGAGTTCTAGAACGGGGTGTTGCCGGTGTGAAAGGGCTGCAATGTGTCTCCAGAGCAGATCTCACACAAGCTCGATAGGATTCAGATCGGGGGAGCGATGGGGATATACATATTTACACTTAGAAGGAAGTCGTCCACCAGAAGCACACAGTGATAAGGCGCATTGTCAACCATGATAATAAATCCAGGAGCTTCAGCACCTCGAAACAAGGGAACATAAGAATGAAGTATTTCGTCTCTGTATCTTTATTGCGCTTCGAAAGTTATGAATTTTACGTAAACCATTTTGAAGTGTTCTCTGAATTTGTTTTAAATGTTTGCACTTCTGTTAGTTGACGTGGTTCTCATGTTTCAAGCGTTTTCACCACGTCTGCCACCAAATCTCGGCGAGAGAGTTCTTACTTCCAACTGTCGTTCTGTTGTTGTTGGTTGACCTTGAATTTCTACCGTAATCGTCCCACATCACACAGGAGAGGACAACTAACTCCGAGTTTATGGTATATTTTCATAGCAGCGCTACGAAATTTTGAAAACTATCTACGGACTAGCTTCATTTGTCGTGCTCACACCCCATGCTTTGTTAATATAGGCCTCTTTTGCAGTTTCCGAATGTCCAAAATAGAACTCGAACAGAATGATGAATTTCAAGTTGCGTTGCCCCATCAAATCCTTAAATGTTTCTAGAAAACCGAAGAGGAATTAGTATATAATGTATGGATTGTTCCACTGGTCTGTTTAGTGGTTCATCACAACCGTCCTGATCAGAACGATCTGTAAAAGTTGAATGTATCGGTTGCGACCAATAATTTTGAAACAACCCAAAAGCAGTTTTTATAAAAATTAACGAAAGAAAAAGTTTAGTACGATTACAACAAAGCAAGCACACAAAACAGCATTTTACAAAATTTCTAACCATATGGATAACTCACGAAGGAATTGATTATATTTTGTAAAACCTTGAAGAACCTGAATTTACCATTTCTATTGGTAGTCTGCTCGTAAGTTTGAAGAAATCTTCCATTTTCATATGAGACCAGAGTAATACAGATTTATTCTAGTTAGTTTCTCAGTGATGTGAAACTAAATGTAAATGAAATGAAAACCAATTTGCCTACATTAAAAATACCCATCTTAACTGTATACAGCATCATATATATTTGCAATATGCATCTTGTAAAAATGTGTTCATGAATATAAACAAGTTATTTCCTGAGATACAGAAGGCACTCAAACGGAAGAAACGTTCGATGATTGTTACCCCCCCTATTGGAGGAACTGGTGCCAAAAACTAATGGGCACCACCTCATATGGGGGCACGTTTGTGTACTTAATTTCGTTCAATTTCATGTAGTAATTTTTGCTCTAGGGTGGCCACAATAAATCGGCCACACACATACAGAAGTACAGACACACAAGCAAAGAGATAGACAAACACTTTCAAAAAATGGTCGAAATGTACTCAGCACACCTTAAAATGTGCAAATCCTTCAAAATTTGAAGATTTTCACGAAATCAATACTTTCTTCTCTATAATAGATACAGATGAAAGTAATAAAAATCATTCTTCATAGATCATTTTATTTTCTTTTTATTCATTTGAAATAGATTAAGAGTAAAGAGCAAAGATTTTTTTTGAAGAACGGAGGATGACTAAAGATAATTAAGGAAGTAGTTCTTGAAAATGTTTCATATGAAATGGTAATTAAGGAAACAATTTTCACACAAAAGCAGAAGCTCGTTCTTCGAAATAGATACGAGCGCTATAATTATTACAGATAACGACTAAAAGCGAAAGGAATTTCGGAAATCGATTACGGCTACAGATGAAGTAAATAGAAGAAACCATATCGCGAAACGTACCATAACCATACATTTACAGCAACTGAAGAAGAGTTGTGTTAGAAGAGTGTATGACGCAGCTCGCACTGTCATTATGATGGAACTTCCTTTGTATGAAAAATCGATGAGAAAAAGTATTTAATTTTAACTATACATGTGTCTCTTTTTATGGAAAGGGTATGAAACGTAAAAAATCGAAAACCCTCAGAAAGTGGCTCAAATATGGATTCTTAGAAGAATATTTTAAATAGTGATCAAAAACATTTTTGTCTAAAAAAATAAATTAAAAATAATAATGCCAAATTGTTTTTGCCAGTTTTTCCGAACCCCCCCCCCCCTCGTGTTTTGAGAGGTTAAGTTGTTGGTCATTGAAAGAGGTACTTTGTACGCGGCCGATTTACACGCATATTAGTGCAAGAGATTTTACAGCATTGGGTTACACCACCAAACTACTATTAATAAATTATAATTAAAACAAATTATTCTGAGCTTCGTTTTCTAAAAAAATAATTTTATTCTTAAAGCAGAAAATCTTACTGCGAGACATACATTGCGCTGACAAGCGAAAAATCTACTTTGGGGAACCAGTATGACCAAATGATGTAAAGGAGAAACTTCTGTGTTGAATGAACAATAGAAGTGAATCAAAGCATAAATCTGAAAATCATTAAAGTTATAGCAGAAAAATGGCTACTTCCTGAATCAGTAGGTGAAAGGGAGATGTCCTCTAAAACCTCTTAGGCCAAATTCGCAGAGTGACATGATTAAAACTATGGGCAAGAATCCTAATACCACAGGAATTTGACTGTCACACCCACTCAAGGATCCTCGTCACGTGACAGTCACGAAACGTTACTGTAAAGTCATAAACAGCTTGCAGCAATTTAAGAAGGTCAGTCCGTGGTGACGTCTAAAAGTGACATTGCATTGACGTCTTCAAAATGTCCCAAAGTAGAGCACTTCGATTAAGGGATGTCAGTTCGATGGTCACAAAGTAATTCTTGCAGCGACATTGCAGTGAAGTCATAGAAACCATATCACAAATGCGTCACCGGGTGACTTCCGTGAGGCATTGCAATTCGGGCACTTTGTGACTTGTAACCATTATGACTCGCAGTGACGTCACTGCAACTTTGCCGTGACGGAAGGTATGTAGAAAACATAGCAGTAGCTGTTAAACCCGGTAATGCGAACAAGAAACGAAGAAGTTCTTGGTTTATTACGTTTAAAATATTTTACATCAGTGTTCATATTCAACCGTTTGAACATTAATTGATGAAACATGCACGAAATCATTGAATAATTCGTATAATAAAGTACTCGCATTATCGAGCGTTCATTAAAACGAACTTCAATTGAAATAACGCTCTTCTGTGATTTTAATATTCCACGCACGACATTCTTCCAGGGAAAGCTCAAATAAATTTTATTGCATGTAACATAATTAAATGACTGAATTTCCCAATTCAAATCGATGGTAATGAACAGATTTGACAAACTTTTGTTGAATAGATGTTTAACAATATCAAAATCCGTTGAAAGAGTTGGCCATTGAACTAACTGGCTGACGAAACTACTGGCGCAATGAAGCTTAACAATGATTCCATCGAATTTCTTTAATCGCTGTTGTCGATCTAAATCTCCATATCTCCTTTTAATGAAATTAGAAATATTTAATCCAACCTAACACATTGTCAGCTAGGGAAAGGAATTGAACGCTCTTCTTCCAGATAGAGACATTGATTATAGCAAGTAAGGCATAAATTCTGGGTAATTGTGTGCTTTCAGTGTCTCGCCACGAGAGGGCGTTGTGATAAATCCCGATAATGATTGCATTCTTTTTTCTTTAATGAACAATGGCAATCGATGCGAATTCTTTATTTTCTGTTCCTTGCTATTCTAGATACCACTAGAACTCATTGTATTTAACCTTGACACGGAATTACTATGTTCTTTTGTGGATGTGTTTTTATGAGGAAACTGTTTCTTGGTTTTCTTAGGAGGAGTCGTAATGTGTTGTTATTTTTATGTATTAGCTCAGATGTGAGAGGCGATCAAGTTTGTTAGGTTCTGAACACAGTTGTATATCTTTCCTTTATTTTTGCACTTCACTACATAATGAAGGAACAAAGATAACACATTTTCTATTGCTGCTTTTTAACACAAAATAAAGGGTCATGAACCATTATGGGGCATGGTACATGTTCTCTCAGTTTTAGTTTAATTTGTAAATTATCGAATACAAAATACAGAAGTTACTTTTTTTTCTTCCTTTTAGGACATCAGAATTTCAATATTTGCAAAAAATAAAGAAAAAAAAATGTAAAAAACAAAATATTGCTTGAAAATGTATTGTAATTGCTTTTTCTTCTTCAATACTCCACTTCAGAACCAGTGATTCCCAAAAGGTTAAAAATAATCTAAACCTATAAAGCTTTGAAAAAGTAGATTTTTTGAAATCTTACTATTAATTCTCTCGCTGCGTACTCTGCGATTCTCACGGACGACGTAAAAGTCACAAAATGTGCTCGGCCCACAATTTTTCCGACAATGTAAAAGTCACAAAACTTAATCAACCCACAATTTCGACGGGCAATGTAAAAGTCACGAAATTTGCACAATCCACTTTTTCTACGTGCATAACGTAATTTTTAACCTCATCCCGCTATTCCATTGTTTAAATATCAGTAATGGATTTTCTGAAGTATTTACACTGACCGCTTGTCCATTTTGCAAGTCCCTACCTATTAATTTAACAAAGTGTTTCATCGAAAGTGAGCTTTTTGGCTCACAAAATTTTGGAAAAATCGTAATGAAACACGAATTTGGCATAAAGAATGTGAAGTAGAACTTTTCCTGAACCTTGTTCCAAATTTCATCATACTAAGCGTAATTTCTAAAGTAATTTGTGTTAGTACATGTATTTTATAATGGTTTATTATATATAACTAGTGGTACCCGCACGGCTTTGCCCATAATAGAAAAATTAAAAGGTCTTTTGGTTCGCCTGTATATTTACAAATAATGTATGGTGAATTTTCTCGCCAATTTGCTTGTACTCATGTTACGATTCCACGTTATGATAATTTCGTGTCTCGCCATTTGGCTTGTGCCCATGTTACGGTTCCACGTTATGACAATTTCGTAATTTACTCGTCCATCTTATAATAATTTTGTTCTTAAAATTGGAAAAGAAAAAGAACCACATCGAATTTTTGAAAAATCGCTTCGAGGTGCACATCCCCATGCAACAAACTAACTTTGTGCCAAATTTCATGAAAATCGGCCCAACGGTCTCTAGGCGCTATGCGCGGCACAGAGATCCTGACAGACAGACAGAGATCCGGACAGAGAGAGATCCTGACAGACAGAGAGACTTTCAGCTTTATTATTAGTAAAGATAAAGAAAAAACAAGCACAATTTTAAGCAACTTCGTTAAGAAAATTGATCAGTCAGTGTTACAATGTGACCCGCATGTGAAAGTCACACAAAGGTAAATAACAAGATGCAGTGGTGGATACAAGGGAAGGGTCATTCCTCAGCATGACTCTCCTAAAATGGGTTTCTGTAAAAGCCCTTCAGCTAATGAATGTCAGTTCTCGGCAACGTTTCAAAGTGCCTGGTCACAAACTTATTGCTACAGCGATGTTGCAGTGAAGTTAGGGGACTTTGCCATGACATGGTGTGCTCTCAAGAGTAGGGTGCCACATAAGGGTAAACAACATGATGTAACATCTGACGAATGTCAGTCCGTGGCAACTTCACAAAATTCACTAGTCACTAATGAATTGCTGCAGCGATGTTGCAGTGAATTCACGGGAAACTTGTCGCAAATACGTCACAACGTGATTTCTGTGATACGTTGCAATTCTGTAATTTGTGGCTTGTGCCCATCGTGACGTCACTGTGGCTTTGCCATGACATAGTGTGCTATCAGGGGTAGGGTGCCTTAATTACAGTAAATCGTCCCTATTCAGACCTGAGTTAGAATGTTTTCACATTTGTACTGTAGGGAATTCTTTCCCAGAAAACCCTTAATTTCACTCATTTTATTGTTTGAAACCACTTCTTGCAGATATATTCTCCCCTTTAAGACCCAGAAAGGATATGTCATGCATAAAAGATACGCAACGGAGACATAGCTGCCATTTGGAACGTTACGGAATCGAACGGAACACTGATTGCTCAATTTATCTTCCCTATAGCAAGACCGGTAATCTAAGAAGCATCATAATTGGCTAGTAACGTTTTATCTTTAATGGCAACCAATAGCTATAACTGTAATAATTGCACCCAAATCGTTGATTCTAAATTCATCCCGTCGATTGAAGACATAGCCATGACAGTAATAGCTAATTTTGTTCGAAATCTAGGCACAGATAATCAAGGAAATCGGATGATTAAGGAAGTTGAATTCCGATTGCTGATTTTCAGAAACTCCTCTAGTATTCTAAAAATAACATTCTGTTTTCGACTAAGTTTAAGTTTCTGACTAAGTGTCAGTGTAAAAATCCATTAAGAAACATTTTAAAATTGATAATGTTATGGCTAATTGATTTTTTATTATTTGTCCTAGTTTGAATAACTGCTTATTTATACTCTAAAATTCCAGTTTAACTTATTAACACGAAAAAATGCACACTAAGAAGTTTTCAAATCTTTGAAAGTAGATTTGTGTGAACACACACATGCTGTTTAGAATCGGATGCAGTTATGTCCAGAAAAGAAATATTTAGAATGGGTTAGGGGTATTTTTTCGTTTTGGGGGCTATGTAGTATTTGGGAGAGGCTGAGCCGACGCTCTTGGAAGGGATGGGCACCCCTGCGAAGGTAAACAAGTTAATCTTTCAATATCTTAAAAGAATATTTATTATTCATTGACTAAAATTTTCAAGCATCAGAAAGCATTGCAAAAATATATGTAATCGAATCAGCGACTTAAGAGACTCGTTGGCAAACCCCCCCCCCCAAAAAAAGGCACATTTTTAAATTCATATAAAATAATTCGTATAAGACTACAGGGCCTAACCGTGAGTTTGTTAGGCAAAAATATGTTTTTCAGATCTTTTTTGTCCCTTCTTTTATATGTGAGACCCTCAAAGAAGTTGAAAATGGCAAATAGTTTGGGTTCTTTCATGATAATCAGTTTTCTCAGCTTCTTTAAAAGCTAGCGTGCTTAATTTGATGGCCTTTTAAAGCTCGTGGAATAGGTTTCCATATGAGGCAGTGAAAAGTAAAGGGATGTAAGTGCCAAAATTAAAAATTTTAAGATAACCAGTAAAAATGGTGGGTGAACCTTTCATCTGTTTTGGAGCAAGAGATGGTAATAGAACCTCTGTTAGGTGCTGATATACAGCATGATTTTAATAAAAAAAATCAATGAAGGTCTACCTAAGATGCTTAGATGCCTTTTAATCCGAACTTTAAAAAATACATTTACATCCCTTTGCTTCTCATTGCCTCATATGATTTTCCGTAAGGGACATAATTTTTCAAGTTCACAGAAAAACATTGCTTGACCTTGAATATATTCGAAAGTGTAAATGTTTCAAAAGTTTAAATAGTCTTGTATTTTGTTTCTTAGCTTACTAATGTGGTGTAAACGTGTTAAAAATTTTACACAGGAGTTGCAAACGTTAATGGTGAAAAAAAAAAAAAAAAACTTTTTACCGTATCATCCCCCAACTGACAGTATTTCTCGTTTGTAAATCTTTAAATTGCGACAACTTGAAACAACTTTGAAATTGTTGTGTGAGCCTAACATTCATAGTTATTTTATAAACATTTCCAAAGATTGAGTAACGGAAAAAAGGGTAAGTAAATGCAAAATCTTCACTTCACTGTTTGATTTCCCTTGTCTGTGATTCGAACCACCATTATATATATCATATCTTTAGATCAAGGGTCCAAAAACTTCAGAGAATTTGAGAACAATTTCGACACTTTACTTGTCTGAAAATAGAAATGTTTTTACACCCTTGTGTAAATTTATAGAATCAAGTTGGGAATTTTTAATTTTCGAATTTCTTAGGTTGCTCAATCTTTGTTTATAACAGCTGTTTAGCCTACCAGTTGATTAAGTGCTATAACCTCACGTTTTTCTGTCAGAAATATAGCGTTTTGCTTAAGTGTTATAAATTTCTACATATTTTTGCTGTTTTTTCTCCAGTCCGGTCAATTTTTATCATTTTATTAGCCATGGATATTTCTCCAGGAAGAGACAGGCTATTGTTATATTGAGTGAAAATCTAATTGCACAGCAAAAGAAAAAATGATTTGTGCTTTGCTGAACACATGGTTTAGAGAGAAAGAATTCAAGGGAAAGTGCAAAACTTTAGTTGACTCTATGGGGCCCAGTAGAGTGAAAATGGTGTTGGACAAAAAGGGGGAGGGGGGGGGCATACTAAGTGGTGATTTTGATTTCATTATTAAATGATGTAAATATAGGTGATTTTTTTAAAACAATTGGTTCGAGTCCATTAATTCGCACAAGGGTGTACTTGCATCTGATTGTGCAATAGCAATCAATGAGGAGTAGTGCACATCAAAAAGGAGTCGCTTTTGTTTTATTTACTGGTAGAGATGCCAGCACATCACTCAGATCCTTGTTATATTGCAGTTAACTCCATGTAGATGTATTTCCTACTTTTTCTTTTACTAAAACAAAGGTCGAATTCTATGACCTGTCCAGATGTGTTTCCATGTTAAAATTTGTGATAAATAAACCATTTTTCTACATTTTCTACATTTATGTGCATAATCTGTGCTCATTGAAAGGAAAAAAAAAGTAAGTTTTATCTGTTGTCTATGGTCTGAATCTGTCGCCATTTCTGAATTGCAGATGATACCTAAAACATCTATGTGATCATTCCACAAATGGCCATCAGGATCTTCTTCAAATTGTTGCCAAGTTCCATTTCCTTATCTATGCTCCATGTTTATCTCTGGTGATTTTCAGAATATGCTTTTGTGTGTTTGCTATTATTCTCAACATTTTCATCACGCTTTTGCTCTGTGTAGGATTTTAATGGATACCGATTGTAATTCCACGTTTTTGTCAAGTAATGCGCATCTAAAACTTTTACTTTTTTTTGCGTAAAAACACCATGTTTAGCTTTTATCAATGTATGTTAGTTATGAGATTCAAAATTTTGCATGCTTCTTGTATAGGGGGATTTAATTAGTCGACAGATTTGTGGTTCTGGTAATTCAAGCAATCAGAAATCGAGTGACTCTGACAATTCGAACCATCATCAATCGAGTGATTCTGATGATCGAAAAAATAGCAATTGAATGATTCTGATAATAGCACGATCATCACTCGAGTAAGTATAATAACTAGGGCTCGACCGATGGCATTTTTTGGCCGATGGGCCGATGCCGATTGTTGGCCGATTGTTCAAAGATGGCCGATGGCCGATTGCCGATTGTTTTCCTCCAAATGGCCGATTGCCGATGGCCGATGCCATAGGCCGATGGCAAAAAAAAAGAAAAAAGAAAATTTAACAGAAATAAATTGATAAGATTGTCAGGGATTTAAAGGATCATGAATTCTTTTTTCACTTTGCTTCCTTGCTCCGAATAAGGAATTGTAATCACAAAAGAAAAAAAAAATCAGATTTCGATTTTGGAGTAATTCACAATATTTAGCTTTGGCCCCAACTTCGGCCCCCTTTTTATAGTACAGAACCGCTACCACCAACGCCTCGGAAGAGTTTCTGAATCTACTTCAGCACTTCCGAAGAAAAAATTCAAAAGTCCCTTTTTCTTTCCGAATTATGTCACCATTCAAAACGTCTTTAATCAATTTCTTACATTAATACTCGAAATTCTTCCTAAACAATAGATAAAGCTTGAAAATCTCTAATTTTATGAATGGTGTTAGTTTTAAACAACTCAGAAGTACAACTAGAATTTAGTTTCAGAAATTGAGGGAGTGGGAGGAGGGGCACATAAGTGTTCTCGGAAATACGAAAAATAGTCGTAAAAAATAGAGTTAAAATAATCATAAACATTGAGCAGAAAAATCCTTTTAATACTTGCACCCGAGTTTGTTTTGATGTGCAGTGGCGGATTTAAAATATAGCAAATGTTGCAATTGCGCGAGAGGCCCCATAACCATAGGGGAACCGTTGGAATTACAAAAATGCCTATGATAAATGTTTTACAACTTCTGTGATAAAGAAATAGGGCCCCAGAATGTATTTCGACGGGGCTCAAACTTGTAGCTCCGCCGAAGCGATACAGAAAAAACTGCAATACTGTGATTCACATTACAAATATCGAAAAATTAAAAATTACCGTCGATTCAACGAGAATCTAACAAAATGAAACAAAACCGGTTTCGCCACCTCATATTTGTTTCCATGGTCTCCAATGCGGCAAAATATCACCAAATGATCGTCAGTCTGAGACGCTAAATTAGTTTTGCTTTGAAATAAGTAATTAATAGCCACAAAAAATAAGTAAATAGGCTTTTTAGAACACCCGATCGAAAACAAAAAGGGAAGTGCACAACTGGAACGTCCGCAGACCCCCACATACGAAACTTTAACCTTCTACAGATTATCATTTTTGAGTTATGACAGATATATACGTACATCCTGCTGCAAGAAACAACGCAATAATTAACTTGTTCGGTACCTGAATATAGCATTAAAAACTCTTCTAGGGATAACTAAATATAGAAATTCATACTGAAATTAAGGTAAACGATTTTATATGAAAACGGTAACTCAATTTACTTTGTATTGAAAAGTAAAACAACAGAGGTCCATTTTTTTTTTCAAAAACATCGGCCAATTCCATCGGCTTTTTGATGTTTTTTAAGGCCGATTGGCCGATGTTTCCTGCAAGTTAGCATCGGCCGCCGATGCCGATGGCTAAATTGTTGAACCATCGGCGCCGATGCATCGGCCAAGTCCTAATAATAACCAAACGATCAGAAATCGATTGTTTACGTTGATCGAGCTTTCGGCCATCGAGAGATTTCCGTAACTCAAACGATCAGAAATCGAGTTGTTTTGACAATCGAACGATCAACAGTCGAGTGATTCTGATAATTGAACGGTAAGCAATGGAGGGAATTACTTGAGGAATTTCATAATGGAATAGTCTCAAACTATGATGAACTTGAACACTTCAAGTGATTTTAGAACCGAATGAACCTCTACACTGAGTTCAGAATCAATATTGAACTAATCGATTTCTTTGATGCTAAACTCTCGATTGGGGCCATCAGTAACTTTTTGTAGCATTTTCTTTAAGATTAACTTTCTTTTTAAAGTTGCTATTCAATCTCTAAATAAGTTGAAAATACAATCTGTCTTTCATAATCTAACTCTGACGTACGAAATGAAGGGATTTCATTTAATGGAAAAAGTTGGTTTGCTTCGTCAAACACGCACTGCGATAACTATTGGCCCTGTGGCAAAGTCAGCGAATTCTTCCTCTTTCTTCCCATCTTTACTAATAATAAAGCGGAAAGTCTCTCTGTCTGGATGGCTGTAGGATGTCTGTGACGGGGCGCATAGCGCCTAGACCGTTCGACCGATTTTCATGAAACTTGGCACAAAGTTAGTTTGTAGCAGGGGGGTGTGCACCTCTAAGCAATTTTTCAAAAATTCGATTTTATTCTTTTTCAATTTTAAGAACACTTTCCGGAGCAAAATTGTCCAAAGATGGGCGAGTAAATTACTTCTAAGTCTAGTAAACCTTTCGTTACTAGATTTGAATGTTCGCAACGTTTGTTAATCAAACCACATCTAAATAACGGTTCTCAAGTTCATTCCATGTTCCAGCATGGCCCCACTAGATGGCGCTGACGCTTTCGGGCCTTGACAATTTATGACTTTCCTGTGTTAAACCGATGCAACTATGATCTGCTCTTGAAATTGAACTGAATCCTGGGCATCTACCAATCAATGAAAAGTTCCAAAGTTAGTTTATTTTTGATTGGACGTCGTGCATTTTAACCGCAAAAGACGCTGATCAGAACCCTGGCGTCCACTAATCCATGGCAACGTTTTGGAAACGGGGATTACCTGTAGCGCCTTCTTTGTTGCCTTGAGTTTCAGGCGATTGTAATTGTAACGGACTAGAAGCGTAAGCAAAATATAGTGGAGTTATGGTTCTAGCTAGCATGGACTGTGGGCAGTTAAGCTTGCTTGGACAATTCGCGTTTTCAAATCTTCTATTCTACACATTTTGACACAAATTTACGCAAAAAGAAAAAATAAATAAATATAAAAAATCGTGAACCTGTGAATTATTATGGAGCAAACCGCATATTCATACCGCAATTTGTTGATTTTCTTTGAATTTTTGAAATATGTCAAAGACTTCTAGAACACCCTGTATGTTTTCAAAGTTGCAATCGATGTATTAAATGACTGACAACTTTTTAAAACTTATATTTCCTGCTTTGGAGCAACATAAATCACGAGCACACAACAATATGCTTAAAAATGCGTTACCACATAATGCAAGCTCCCATCCTTCCCGAAATAACTAGAACTCTCCTTTTTATGTAAATCGCAACTGCTGGAAAACGTGCCTAGACTAATTCTTCATCAATTAAGTAAGGAAGAAGGGATTTTTTTCGTAACGGAAAGTACTTCCTCTAAAAGTTTTCTTTTTTGAAGTACAGAGATCAAGTTTATCCGGCTCTTGTTTATCTGTAGCTTTGGATAATCCGGATCAAAATTTGTAGAATTGTTTAAAATTTTACATTCATTTTCATAACAATTTTAGCTATGATAGCAAGAACTAAGTTCGTCAAATGTTCGCTTTTTATTTTGATTAATTTTTACAGCAGCTTCTGTGTATATTTTACAATATGGCAATCTTACAAACATCATGGCGTATTTGCAGCGTCATCCCGACCCCACTCCAGCTGAGCTATTAATGGTAAAATGTTTGTGTTGCCGTGCTTCTAACGAAAACCACACGCATTTCAAACAAAAGATAGTGGAGCGATTCTTTGTTAAGAAATAATGTGAGAAATTACGTTTACACTTTTGGAATGCCTTGTAAACAGTTCTATGTAATTTTGTTGCACGTAGTTTATAGCTATGTAATTTAAAGTTTTGTTTTTCTCGCTCATATTAAAAAGATTATCCAGTGGTCTCACCTATTCCGGACAAACGAGGTGGCTGCATCTGCAAAAAGTAAATTTTAAAGATCCAAAAATACTATCTATCAGTTCAAACACTGATCGAGGTGGTGTAAATGTTGTCATGAAACGATGCGTTCGATGAAGTCACAAAATATATTTTTTGCTGAATGGCCAAGGTGTGGATATGGTGTGGGATGGATATAATGTGAATATGGTGTGGGTGGATATAATGGTGTGGAATAGCCGTACAATTGAGGTAGTGAGAAGCAAAGGGATGTAAGTAGAAGTTTTAATGTTTCGATCAAAACGCGCTTGAAGTTATAATCCTAAGTAGGCTTTCATTGGAAACTTTTCTAGGTCATGCTGTATAAAAGCAACTAAAAGAGCTGCTAGCAGAGGAATGTGAGGCAAAGTGAAATAGCGGGGCCAAGTGAAATGGTGAAATATTTACACCGCTTTTAGTGCCACTGACCTAGTAATATTTTAACTATGTAGTAACGTATGTAGTCCATTCCAGTCAAGAAAAAATTAACTCTGAAAATCAAAACATATGAGAATGTGAGCAATTTTCGAAAATTGATACTCAGATTGTAATATTTTGTTGTAAATTAAAAATTAGTTTGAAATTATCAAAAGATAAAGTTCTTCTTGTTAACATTTTAAATATTAATTGGCCCTTTCTAATATTCGGTACAATATTCATTTAGTTAATATTTAGCATATTTGTATTTTTTATATTTTTCACAATTAGCCAAGTGCATTCGGAGCAAAGTGGATGGGGCATAGTGAAATTAGTTTATTTCGGTTACTCATTCAATCATTTACTAAATCACTTACGTATTCATTTATTAACATATTTATTTTCATTCCTTCATTGAATAATTATCTTGTTACTTCATTAATTCACTTATTTTTTTTATTCATTCACTAGTTTATTCACTCATTTATATTTCCTCTTGTATTAATGAAATAATGAAATATTTAACTAATAAAAGGATAAATTATTTTTTCTTTTCTTCAATTATACTTTTATTTGCTCATTAATTTGTTCAAAAATATTTTTCACAATCAAAAATAAAATGTTTCACTCGAAAATAATTTCATTTTTCCCTCTGCCCCATGAAAAAAAAGTGAAAATTTTCCACCTTTTTTTTAAGGAATACTTTTGCTGCCAAAAATAAAAAATAATGTTTCAATGTAAGTTGTATTATAAAATAAAATGTTCTTTCTTTATGTACTGTAGTTTTCAAAGCAAATTTCTAATTTTCTCATTTTGAAAAAGCTCAGTCAACTCAACCATTTCACTTTGCCTCACATTCCCCTACTATGTTATGCTCTAAAACAGAGGAAAGATTCTCCTATCACTTGCACTAGTTATCTCCAAATTTTTAGTTTCGGCACTTGCATCTTCTTGTTTCTCACTGCCTTAATTGTGCTTTGCGGCGACTTGTTTACTTTCTTTCGTTGACTTGGCAAAAAGAGAAAAAAATTGTTTACGTCAAGAACATGTTTTATCCTCATGCTTTAATTTCACATTTCAATGGGACTTTTATTAATGTTTTTTAAAATTGCTCAATGTCTTTGTTTTGTTGATTGCTTTGCAGTTTAATAATGCTTAATTTATTACGTAGATTTTTTTAGGGAAAGGGGGGGGGGAACCGCAACTTTAAGCTTTGGAATGAAATTAAGAGGCACTTAGAAATATTTCTAGGACAAAAAATTTGTCATAGTATTTTCTGATACATTTCAGAGGCAATATTCTGAGCTTGGACCTGTGATGCTCATAACTATTCTATATAACAGATTTGCCCTATGCGTGGTGCAGGACCTGACAATGTATCGAATAGAACTGGATACTAATAAATTCAATGGAAACAAAGACTAGTTGAAAAGGTTTGGTCAAAAGCTGGAAAGAAGCTACAAACTAAAGAAAAAAGAACACAAAACGATGATGATTTTATGATTATTATAGGAAAAGTTTTTAGAAGTGAAAATCTCAAGCTTTCTTTTCTCTTCTTTCACCTTTCATCATTCCCTTTTCTTCTCTGCTTCAATTTCCAGTCGCTTTTCTCTGCATAGTATAAAATGAAGTCTCTAAAAAGCGTCTGTTTGAACGCGCAAAACATGAGAACTACTCGGCCGATTTCGCTGAAAGTTTCACGGTATCTTTTTTTTTAGCACTGGAAAGGTTTACAGAGCGGTTCGAAAAAAATTCGATGAGTAGTTCTTTTTTTTTTATTCCAATTTAGGTTCGATTTTCACAAAAATTCCCAAATATGGGGATGAAAATTTTTTTGCACATTTTGATATTACATATCTTTATAAAGGGTAGAATTTTCCGCGTTCCACGCAATTTGTTTCAATGCTCTAACTTAATTACGGCGGGAGTTATTTGCGTTTTTAGCTCGAATTTTTTTAGGCTGAGCTGAAATTCAGGCACTATTTTCTTCATAAAATCTGTCAATAAAAAGTGAAGGAATTGTCCCACAGATTTTTTTTTTTTTTTTTGACATCATTAGAAAAAAAAGGCATTTTTTACTCCAGATCCATCACGACCTATGGTCGAAAAACTGATCTTCTATCTCAAAAGGAAAAAAAAGTTACAAGCCTTTTTAAATCAAGTTCAAAAAATCTCAAATTCCGTTCAAATTGTTAACCATTTTCTTTCACATTTTTATTCCTTAAACTTATTTTATTTTACGCTTTTTAAATTCATCATTTTCGATTTAATGTCTTAAAAGTATGTATTTTAATATCTGTCGTCATTGTTTGGAAGGGAAATTTTGCATGATGTTTTATTTATATATTTATTTATTTAAGCCTGATTGTTGAATATACGTCACTTGACACAATTTTTATTTTCAAAGTGGACCGGGCAAAGCCGGGCAACGCAGCAAGTTTCCTATACAATTGTGCTTTATGAATGTGCAGATAAAAATTTGAAATGAAGAAGTTAGTAGTTACAAATGAATTTAAACTTCTTGTTTTGCATTTTAAATGGTAGATATTATTTTTATTTAGCTGACGTGAGTCAAATACAATTACAGTGAAGCACCGTCTATACTTTTCTCTCTTATACGTTTTTGTCATTTACATGTTTTTAAAATTGTTCCCTGCTGCAGAGTCCACATATTGACGTACACCAATTATACATTTTTTCATTTATACGTTAGATAGCGTTAGGTGGATCCCATACAGTCTCTTCAGAAACGTATAAGTGGTGATTTACTGTATTTATAACTTTGAAATGTTCAGAAATTAAGAAAATCGTTCCGTTTAGATTTTAGCAATGTGAACGTTCAAACCTGCTCTTTTTCATAGCCTTTTTTTAAAATGGTGAGAAACGTACTGCGCTTTTTTCACCTAGCTATTGTCTGATTTTGCCCCTCATATAGAGAAAAAAGGTTCTTCTAGGTTTAATGTAATGTAAAACATGACATTTCATTACTAAAATATACTAATACTTGCAGCGAATTCATATTTTTACTTTTTTTTATACAAGATTATTAATCTTTCCGATATAAAATTGATTATCACATTAAAATCGGACAAAAAGCTATGAACCTATTCAAGACCTTTTTTGCTCCTAAGCCGCGATTCCGACAGTCCCGAACGATTCTGCTTTCCCAGTGTTTCCATAGCAGATTCTTTAATAATTGAAATTGCTTTCACGTAATAGTAGTAGCACCTATTACATAAAATCGAGAGGTTTGATCGTGACTTTCGATACGGTCTTGCTCTACTTTCCCCACTATTGTAATAGACACGTTAATGCTATGCGATGGCATATGGTTTTGTTTATTTGGCAGATTACGTTAATGGTTTTTAATGGACTAATTTGTTTATTTACAGGGTTTTTTTCGTTCAACGAGACTCTTTATTCTGTTTAACGGTTTGTTTTATTGAATTGGAATATTTGACATTTTTTTTGAGCAATCATGATTGCTTATTGGTTCTCATTTGACCGTCTTTGATGTCCATGCCATTTTCAACCTCCACCGTCCTCTGCAGATGCGACTCCTTCCCCCGGTAGCCGCTCCTAGTCGGTGGCGTCCATGTCCTACACACACACACACTCATACACATACTCACTCGCACACATACACACGCGCCTTTACACACATACACACACGTCAACGTGCATACACACAGGTCTACGCACACACACAAGCCTACACATACACAACTTATACACACGTCTCCGTTCAAGAAGAGAGGTAGGCTTGGAGGAACAGGAGCGGTGTCTAGAAACAAGTGAGTAGGGTAGTAACCAATGAGTAGGGTCTTGTCGTAACTCGTGATTGCGAAAAACATAATTTGAATTCAGAATTCAAATTAGTTTTTCCTTTTTTTTTTGCTTTTTGTTATGCATTTTTCCAGAGTCCATGAAAATGTTAAAAAAATAAAGAATGACACCGTCATTTTACGACAGAGACCATTAAAATGTAAAAATAAAGACTGACATCATCGAATAAATGGTTATTATGAAACATAGTGTGTAAATCAGGCATTGTCAACCATTGGACCGGCACCGGTCCGTGGTTAAAATTTAGCTTGCCATCAGGGAATCTTACATGTTTGACTTAAAAAATATTTTTATTTAAAATAATAATCAAATAATAGTAATAACAATAATGATAAAGAAAGAAATACATTATCAAAAAGGAAACAATATACGATATTTGTTCGATATTTGTGATCACGTTTTATATTTTTCTGTGAGTTTTCTTAGAGATAAATTTGCTTAGGTTATTGTTCTTAAGTATTTAACTGTGAAATGTATCATATGTAACGTTAAACATTAGTATTTTTTCACTAAAAATACAAATGAGGGTTAAAAGCAAGAGAAAACTCTGTTATTTGTATTTTTATAGGGTAAAAAAAGCATTTTTAGATTTTTCACAGTCTCATATTGTGAAACAAGTCCAATGGTAACAATTACAGTAACTAGATACTTTTCAATGTTTTTAAAATTAAGTCCTAGTCAGAATCTTGCAATCAACTTATTTAGTTTTTGAAACCAAATAAAATTATATGTTTAAAAAAAAAAACACTTCACCGATTTGCGAAAATGCTTCGTATTTTCATTGGTCCGTGGGCCAAAACAAGTTCAGAAACGCTGGTGTAATATTCCACTCTCGATAACTCAAAGCCTTGTAACTGGAATATTCCTTTTCCGAAGTTTTTATTCTGTCCCAAAAGGATTTAGTCTTTTTAAAAAAAAGTTGACTCTATATCTTGATCTCGAATATACTCCTTTTAAGTCAAAGTTTTTACGAGAGTTTTGATTCCATTTTATACAAAATGCAGCCCAAAGAATTAAAATAAAACTTTTTCCTCCTGTAACACATACCATCGCTTATCAGCTTGTGTGAGGGGAAAAGTTTATTTACAATAGCGCTCCTTAATGCAGACAACATTGCAAGATTAAGTGAGAAGTAGTCGCTTGAGCTACTTTTTGACATGGCTTACGACCTAAAATTTATTGTTTGCTAATCTTTGAGAGACTTAAAGTTTTGGTAAAAATTGAAAAAAGTATCCTTTATTTTCTGGATGACTCAAATAGTCTGCTTTTAGGACAAAAGACGTTTAAAAGGAATACGAACTGAAATAAAGAGAAAAGAAATTGAGCGTACTACATACAATTTTATTGACGTATTAGGATGGCATAAAAATGTAAGCAGCCAAAAATATTTTTTTTGAAGTATGTTAATAAAATTTATTCTCTGAATATTTTTACGTAGAACTAATGATTTTATCCAAACTGTAAGTGTTATAATATATCCCTTATGTACTATTCCTGAAAAAGCAAATAAAAATCATTCTTCAGAAGGCTGGGAAAGGAACTTCCGTTAACTCGAACTACCGATCACTCAAAGGTTTCAGCCTGTCTCTTGGGACTTTGAGTTATCAACAGTTGACTGTACACTTGTTCAAAAGTAGTGCCCCAAAAATAGTGTCGAAAAATTTAAGGTGGAAACCGTTTAAATTTCTCCACATAGTATCACTGAATATCTTTTTAAAACTTCGTTTTTTAGGACTTTAATTTTTAAAATAGCTTTTGAGGAGAGCTCCAGAACTTTCCTACCTGTAACATTAATGAAGTTAGTCTGAAACTGCGTTTTTAGAACTTCAATTTCGAAAAGTTGGGCGGAAAGGTGATGGATTTTTCTCTATTTTCAAAAAGAAAATCAATCGAGAGCAACTTCAAAAAGACCCAATACGTTCATTACACTAACGTCAACAAATATAGCTTATAATGTCGTTTTTAAGATTTCAATTGTTAAAAATCTCCATAAAAGTCCCCCCCCCCCCGAATTTTTCCTCCCGTAGCATTACCAAAGACCGTCTAAAACTGCGTTCTTATGACTACAATTCCAAAAATTTTCCGGGGAAAATCCTCGGACCCCCCTCTACCCCTACCCACCAGAAGCGAGAATTTTTTTAAAGTGCCCTCCTAACACCATTTTTTGACAGCGCCACTGGGTGACAGTATGAAATCCTTGCCCCAAGTCGAAAAAAAGGAGAAGATCAGGGCACTGTTGCTCCCCCCTCAAAAAAAAAAAAAAAAATAAAAAAATAAAAAAAAAATAAATAAAAAAATAAATAAAAAAAATTAAAATAAATAAATAAAAAATAAATAAATAAAAATAAATAAATAAAAAATAATAATAAATATTAAAAAAAGAGGGGGGAGGGAGCTAATCTTGGTTGTATGGGCCCCCTCCGAAATAAAAACATATATACGCCACTGTCCACCAGAAAAGAAACCCGAACAAAGATTCTTGAGAAGTCTTATCCAATCCCAAAACTAAAGCTTCACCACGGACAGATGGCGGATGACCTTGAAACAGAAACATCATTTGCATTATTTGTGATAGATAGTTTGTTACAAATTATGTAATAGATAGATCAGCGATATCACGCTTTCTGGCTGATTCGACCTTTTGCAAATGATACAAATAGGCCATTCCACCTTCACGTCCGGGACAAAAATACGTTTAAATTTCATTAATATTTTGTCATTTCTGTTAATATTTTAATGAAACAAGGTTTAGCAATTTTTTCAATCTTTACATTTGATACAAAGATACTCCTGACACAATTATATTTTTATTAAACAATTTTGTTATTTAAAATAAAATGTATTTACATGCGTCACGTGCGGGATATGCAAAGTCAACCTATGGTAACTTGCTTATGAATAAGCTAATATTTTTGCTCTGTTAATACAGCAATGACAAAACAAATGGTAGATTTTGAAAGCTATGGTTCCAACGTAAAGGAAACATATCTAATTAGTTTAGAAATAATCATTTAAACCATTGAAAAAAATATGTATATGCCCATTCCATTGAAAATGGTAATTTTTTCCCGCACGTGACGGTTCCTACATTTCATAAAAAAGAAAAAATTTTTGAAGAAAGTTTTTGCTTAGGAAATCACACATGCGTTTGTGATTTTTTAAGCAACAAAATTTATACATCATCCTTTTAAATTATTATTTTATATGAAATATATGAAGCGTCACGTGCGGGACAAATTACCGTTTTACGTGGAATGGCTCAAATGATGTTTTTGCTTCTGTGTCATCCTTCATCCCTCCGCGGTCAAGCTTTATTTAACTCTACCACGAAACGAAAACAAGTTGCTTGTGTGCGCGGAATGTTGGAATAGTTATTATTTAACACACACACAAAAAAAAAAAAAAAAAAAAAAAAAAAAAAAACCTGACTGGATTAGATGTTTTTTATGCCAAAAATAGCTGTATGAGTCATGTACAATGAACTATTGTGGTTATTATTGTGGTAGGTATATAATCCACAAAAATATCAAAAAGAAAGAATAATAACATATGTGGCATCTCTCCCACACTATATGGCGTCTCCTCCGGGAGAGATGGGTTGCTGTCAAATTAGAATTTTTATTTTTATTTCTTTTTTGATCTAAGTCTAAAGCTCGTTAATGGTAATTTTAATACTCAGAAATAGTGTAACTTCAACATAAAACATAAAGGGTTAATTTATGTTATTAATTGATTTCTTACCTAATTTCTGCCAAAAGTATGGCTTCTCTTTGATTAAAAAAAAAATGTCAAAATAATTTTTCGGACAAGCTCTATATTCTTTTTCGAATGAATTTAAAACCAATAAGCTTTTCATATTTTTGTTAAGTTGCAATCGCAGGATTCTCTGAAATCTTGAACATGCAGTAATACAAAACAATTGGGATGTGTGTGTGTGTGTTTCTCATTTTCAAAAACATTTTCCCCTGAACTAGCATGGTTAAAAACAAGAGACAAAATAGTTTTTTTTTCTTAATTTTGTCTTATTTTCTCTTTTTTAAAAAAATCTTAGAAGGCGTTCAGTCGCTGTTTTAATTTTCATTGCTGACGTCACAAGTGAACAAGTCGCTAGGGTTACCAGAATAATGTTTCAGAACGTTGCCAAACTTCTCCAAATGAATATTTTATGAATTAATAATTCTCGTTACGCTAATTTATTGCTCACTGTGAAAAATCACCAAGGGCGATATCTTTGCCAGAAAAGACAACCACGTGCTCTGATACAAGATGGTTTTCTTCACTTGTGACGTCACACGGTGAAACATTTTGTTCTAGAAATCTGACATTAAAAAAAATTACAAATTAAACGTTGGGAAAATAAAAGTGTTTTCTCGCACCATTTCTTTTGCTTATTCTGTCAATTTCAGCGACTAAACGTAGCACTTTTTACTGAAGTAAACACCCCCATTGCACAGCCGTGACCTCAATTTCAGAGAGATACTAGATCATTGTTTATTATGCTATTTCTGGAAATGCTCTTCCAAGTTTAAAATCCCTGAAAGTATTTCCTTTTCTGCAAATCTCCTTCCTAATAATTCTGCTGCGGGTGATACGGAGAAGATTCAAACAATGTATACATCCTCGGGATTATGCCTGGAGTTGCGAATACACATAACCAGGATATCAAAAACCACGCCTACGAAAAACATATCCTCTTGTATTTTTCAAAAGTTGCTAAGATCTATTTTCCGTGAATATCACTAGTTCACTCGAACATGCGATCCGATTGGTAGAATAAATGAAAAATATCAGATTTCATCTAAGGAACGCTTTGGTAGAATTGTTTTATTTGCTGGGTGAGATATGGCAATGTGATTCATAGTATCATTTTTTTCCAACTTGATGCATATATGGAGATATTGACTGGGAAAGTAGGTCATATGCGAAGTAGTATTCGGTAACCTCGGCGTGCATTGAAAAATGTGGAAAATATGTTGCGAGGATATGCATAGGGACCATGGTAAATAACCGAAATGCAGTTGAGTCAGTATTTTCTAGAAGCACATAGTGATTTAATATCATGTGCAAATGAGCAAAAACATATATGTATATAAAACATGAACTGATTTACACTTATGCATCCTAAATGAATACAAAAAATCACACTTACTTTCCATTTTTGTGCGGTTCTGATTAAAGTCTGACTATATCAGTGCTAATATCGATAGATGGCTTCTAGGAAAACAACAAAAAATCAATGCTAACCTACACAAACAAAATTATTTAAAAAATTAACAAAAAATACAATTATAAAAATTAATTCAAATTCAAGGAATAAAATTATATTTTATTGTTTGTGGAACTTCTTAATACAATCTTCCACACAAAAGGCTGGCTTCTTTTTACAGGCTGGATAGAAATAACGCGATTCTCGTCGTTTTTTGCTTGGGTACGTAAACGACATGGGTTTGTCGAACGCTGTTTTTTTTTTGGTAGGTGCTTTTATTTTTTATGCTTTTTGATGATAACTACGCACTAGAATTAGTTTTTAATGATATAATGTGATTAAATCACATTTTCATTTTAGGCCAGAATTCTAAAAATTGCCGTGACAGTCAACATGCTAATTTCTTCTCACTTTTTTTTAACACTAAGACAATGCTATGCATCTTGTTATTTGACACCTATTTAAATTTATTAACAAAAGTATTTACAATATTTGAAAGCTCTTTTTTAGTTACAGATTTAAAAAAGCTGAAGAAAAGTGCAAAAATAAACAATGACAAATAGAACATTAGACCTCTTTTTTAACCGAAGTACAAATCTTTGTACTTACTGCTTTTTACGTGAAATAAACGGTAGAGCCCATGTTCGCCCCCATATTATGGTTTAACTCTACAAATTATTTAAAAAAAAGATGATTTTACGAATTTTCAAAACTTCTAAGAAAACTAATAACAAATCCTTATAAATTTAGAATTGTTTTAATTTTATTTAAAAAAAAAAGAGTTTTTCTGAAGTATTGCCTTTTATTTTTTGGAGGTTGTTAACTTTAAGGCTTAAAATTGAGTCCCAGTTTAAAGCATTTAGATCCACAAATGACAATTAAAACACGGATAAATTAACTTGAGCTTTAGCATTTAGGATTTACGAAGTCATTACTTGTCCTGCGGTAATACCCTGAAAATAAATGATGGTATAAATTGAATCCAGGTATTAATGATAATATTCTAAATGAAGTAAAAGATGAACTCTTTTCTGCAGTATATCATTAGATGGGATATACCTTTTTTTGCTCCACTAAAGTTTGGCTTCCAAATTATTTGGTTGAAGTGAAAGTTAATACTTTTTGTAATACAATTTTAAAGCCGGAACGAAACTTTTTTGCCTTTTTACTTTTTTGGTAGAGAGAGAGGAGGGGGGAGATGAACGAGAAAGAAAGGTTTTCTTTGTGTTTCAATTACTTCAACTTGCAAAACGTTTTATTGCTTTGCTTGTGATTATGAACTGTCCGAACTCAGTCTGATAAACTTGAAAAAGTAAATTGAAATCTTTTTACTCAAATTTTAAGCAGTAGGCTTTTTAAACGAGAACAAGAAGCACGTCCAGATTTGAGCGATCCTACTTTCTTCATTCTGGAACTTGTAGCATTAGTCGTCACTTTCTCTCTCTCTTTCTCGAATTTCGCTTAAGCTCTGATTTTTTAACTTCTTTCTATCGACTAACTCTTAAAAAAACAGAATCGATGACTATCACTTATTGTATATTGCTAGGACTAATTACTAAGTATTACTTATTGAGGTAGCGATATCAAATTACTTCTTCCAAACTGTTAGACATTAATTTGCAGCATTTTCTATACATCAATGGTTTTAATAGGAAAATACAAAATCAAGATGTTTTTTAATGTTCAGAAAATCCAACTGAAATCGAGGAAAATTTTAAAATTAAGCAGTTTTAAATGTTTAGAGAATGGAACTCTTCTGGATTGAAAATTACATCTCAGTTCTAAAAATTCTTGCACGAAAAATCTAATTCGTTTACTCATTTGTTGGTCTCCTTTTCTCGGACCTAGTGATCAATTTGCAGGTGTTTTTCAAAGTTTTCTTCTGTGTTTGAAATTTTGAATGCTTGGTTTCGCTTGGTGTGTATCTGCGTTTCTGTTGTCACTTCCGTAAGCCTTATATGATACTCTGAGGCGCATGAGGAAACTTTACTGTTTGAAATATTAAAAAAAAAATCTCAGATCCGAAAAAAGAAAACAGTTGTGCGTTTGTTAAAATTCATAATCGAGTCAATGAAATACACGAATAAATCAGAAACAGTTTTTTTTTAGCCAGACTATAAAAAGAATCTTAATTTTAAGCAGAGTATATAAGGCTAAGTAGTTTTCTTCCATTAAAAAATTTTTTTTGATCATTCTCAACCAAAAAAAAAAAAACATGTATATTACATTTTACGATGGATATTAAATGGAAAAAATTAGATATCAATAAAAATTCGTATATTTATTTAAAAAAAAACCTTTAAATTTGCTGAATCAAAGCTGCTAAACTTACGTCAAAATTAAGGTTGCGGGTAAGTTAGTAATTTTTCCCATTGGAAATAAATAAATAAATACATTTTTGGAAGTAATTTTCATCTAATCAGTTATTTACATCAACTATTCAGTCGTTTGTATCTACTTTTTTTTTCAGGAGAAATTAAGGGCTGTAAATTCACTTCATATTCATCTTGATTCAGTCAGTTTAATAACTTTCGTCAGTGTCAAGTCAACGTTTATAAAAACGGGTTTCTTTTCATTTAAAAAATAAATAAATGAATGAAAAAAAAATCGCATAAGTTATGAAATAGATAATGAAAAAAAAATTAAAGAATGAGTGGGATCAAAGTGGGTGCGTATCTTCATGTACATGCATTAGAAGACTTTTGTTTTGTTTTGTAGATTTTTAAATAAGATAAGGTTTAACTCATTGCGGGTAATTTTGTACGTTATTGCTTTTGCTATGGATCTTTCATTCAACCATTTTCATACATTTCTTTACTGTATTACAGAAAATAATTTCTGTGTAACTGCAAAACGTACTTATTGTGATTTTCATTACATGTTTGTACTTTAAGTATTTTTAGTTTCCCAAAATGAAAAAAATGCTGGTTTGATACTAATACATTTAAAATTGTGCGTTAACAAAGCCACATAATTAAAATTTTATTTCAAAATATTGTTCAATGTTCCTTACAAAACTTGCAATATTTCAATGAATATCTAAATCAAATAAAATTAAATAGCTCGAATATCCTAAACGAACCACAAATAAATGCAACGAAATTCATTTCTGAAATAAATTAAGTCGTATGTTCGTCCTAATATTTATGATATTCTCATCTTCGTTTGGAATATATCTGATTTCAGAATTTAATCGACCTCAGAATAAAATGGCATAAGAGAACTTTCAAACAAACCGTCTCTTTAAGTTAATTATATCTTTTCGAGTTCTCTCACTCGGACAATTCTTTCCTTCGGCTCCGAGAAGAACTATTTCTATGATTTATGTGTGCTTGAATAGAAGAAATGGAATTTTTTAAAAAAGCATTTGTGGATCAATATCATCGAATTTTTCGGGAAGCTTTTGTTATAAGTAAATGTTGTTATTCTTTATGATCATTTTAATGAAAAAAATTGCGATTTTACAGTTTGATCTACTTTGTATGACACATTTTGGACATTTAATGGAGTTGGTACCCTAAAATCGTTTTCAGAATTTTTTTTGAGCAATCACGATTGCTTATTGTTCTCACTTGGCTGTTTTGATGTCCTTTGATTTTATTTTCCCACCGCCACCCTCGGCACCATCACCGTCGACCGGCTCCTCACGATGCTGCTCCTATAGTGAAAGCCGTCTCCAGGTTGCTTCCATGTCCTACACACACGCGCATACATACACAACTACACACACGCACACACATATACATACAAACACATACACACACATACACCTACACACATACACAAATACATACAGACACCTACACATGCACACACACACACACAAACATATACACACACTCATACGAACAGCTACCCACGCATTCATGCCTGCACACAGACACAAACACATGCCTACACACACATACACATACCCCCCCACATACACACACACATTAATACACACAACCACTCACACAATAATGCCTGCACACACACAAACACACATGCCTACACACACATACACATACCCCTACACACACATACACATACCCCTACACACAACACACATACCCCCCACACACAAACACACATGCCTACACACACATACACATACCCCTACACACACATACACATACCCCTACACACAACACACATACCCCCCACACACAAACACACACGCCTACATACACGCCCTCGTGATTGCGAAAAACATGATTTGAATTCAAGATGTCAAAACTCAAATTAGTTTTTTTTTTAGTTTTTATATGTATTCATAATATTTAAATCAAGATCTTTTAAGCAACACGGATTTCATGTTTCCATGTGGATTAAAAGTAACGCAATTTATTCATGAGGCGGGAATGCACTAAAATGTATGTTCAATTTTACTTTCAAACGCGATTTTCTCAAAACGTCAGTTTTAAAAACTCATGTTCTCTTTTCTGGAAAACAACTTTACACATTACTTTGAAAATTTCACAACATTTTATTTACATCTTCATAGTTATACTGAATTGAAAATATTTTCTTTAGGGTCAACTTTTTTCTAAATAGTTGATTTTATGATCAAAAACGGCTTTTTTTCGTATAAAAAGTGACGGTTGGTTAAAATTTAATAAAGTATGAATTAAACAGAATTGGGTTAAAATATCACTTTAGTATACAGGGTGTTTCAAAATGAATAGCGGAGTTTAGATATGTTATAATATTTATTACACCAAACTTACAGCCACAAGTGATACACCAAATGAAAGAGAAACTCACAGTTTTACATAATAGCCTACAAGTGTTCAATGTGAGCACCATTCGTCACACGTCAAGACGATATGCGAGTTCTTCCCAAATTTTGATGAGTGTCTCATTAGTAATTGCTGCAACAGCTGTTTCAATTCTGTTCCTTAATTCGGGAAGGTCGGCTGGCAGTGGAGGCACATGCACACGGTCCTTAATAAACCCCCAAAGAAAGAAATCACACGGCGTTAGGTCGGGTGACCGTGGAGGCCATGGGAAACAAGCCCTGTCATTAGGCCCCTTACGGCCAATCCAGCGGTCGGGTACAGTTAGGTTAAGCCAATCGCGTACCTCATTATGCCAGTGAGGCGGCGCACAATCTTGCTGAAAGATGAAGTTTTCTGGTTCATCTTGTGTCAGTTGAGGGAAGAGCCATAGCTGTAAAGCAACCAGATAAGAAGGCGGATTGCAGCAGAAACATTCCTCGCGTATGCGCACTGATGACAACAAACAAAACTGTTTGAGTTTATCTTTCATTTGATGTATCACTTGTGGCTGTTAGTTTGGTGTAATAAATATTATAACATGTTAAAACCCCGCTATTCATTTTGAAACACCCTGTACTTTTAGATATCTCTTAAATACTGAAAATTGTAAGCTTCTGTGATTAAAACTTTTTGAAAGAAAGATACATAAAGTTTACCAATGTAAAATTTCGCATATACAGGTCTCGACTTGCCTTAAATTTAAGTCATGAATTTTTACATTAATTGATACGAAAAAACTGGAGATTTAGATTTTGGAAACCAACAATGGGATCTCTTAGAATTCTTTGTTTAATCCTTAAATAATACAGGATGAGGTGCTTACATTCCAGAAGAATTGGACTTTAGCAGTAAAAACGTTTTGCAATGTTTACATATTTGGATTTATACGTGTATGTAATGTCACTTGCGGTACTTTTTAATTTACATAAATAAAAAAACGCAAAAATGATTATAAATTTTCCTAATTTGGTTTCTCGGATGTTCTTTTTACTGAAGAATTAATGCTAAAGACTTGCTTTGGGGAGATAACTTTGATTCAGTCATCTTCTGCGAAGCTTTTAACGATGAACTATATTTTTTTGTATTTTTATGCAGAAATTAAATACTAAATTAATTTTAGTAAAGTGTTGGGCATTCGAAAAAATTCTTTGCAGGGTTTACTTGCTTATAAGTTTGTTATTGGACTATTTTCAAATATGAGAATGCAGGATAATAACACAAACTTGTGTAAAAACTAAAGTACCAGTGAAACTATACTATTAAAAGAAAATGTAACAACGATAAAATTAAAATTTTTAAAAACCCCCGACTGAGTCGCAATTGTAGAATCAAGAAAGAAAATTGAAAATCCTTTTAAAGACATGTACTGTTAAAAATCAATTTCAAGTATTTTATTTGCTAACAAATAGAAACTGACAACAGACAAAAATTATAGATTGTGTTTAATTTAACCACTAATGAATTCGGTAATCAATCGCGTGAATAAAGACTCAGCCGTTTTTAAAATCTGCTTTAAAAAGACGTTATAGTTTGAATTCTATGTAACGCGGAAGTTCCAAACACATTCTGTCAGACGCGGAAAAAAATTCTTTATTTTGGTATTAAATTTAATAATTTTTGACTATGTTTTCACTGCAAAAAATCGCGAAAAACCTTTTAGAGGTTTTTACTTAATATGTTCGTTAATTAATGTCATCCAAAGATGCAACCTAGCTAAGAACACTCTCGATCAAAGACTCCTTTCGAACAAAAAAATTTTTTTTTCAAAATCGGTCCATCCGTTTAGGCGCTAGAGTGCCACAGACAGACACACAGATACGCAGATACACAGATGCACAGACACGTCAAACTTATAACTCCTTTCCTTTGTGTTCCGGGGATTAAAAACAGGTATTTTTCAAAACGATCTATGCATTCATGTAGCTTACTTGTATAAGAAAAGGAAAAATTCTTAATTTATTATTTTTAAGTAATTAAAAGACTGAGCAAAATTATTAATTTCCAATTATTTTTTGAAGTTGAACTTAATGGTAATGCTAGTCGTACTCGATGCTTGATTACTGAATAGGCTTTCTAGGCCGTGGCCTAGGTCCCCCCTTATTAAGTTGCCCTAAATAGCCAAAATTGTTTGAGCCAACGGCTAAACTGTACGGTTTGACTTCAGGGGGGCCAGAAAAAGTATTCAGCCTGGGGTTTCCGATGTCTTATGTCGGACCCTGTTGATACTCTTAAAATTTTTATTCTCATAACTCTTTGACTCTGAATTTAGCTTGGTATATTTAATTTATGTTCCGCTTCTAAAGTTATTTGATGAACCTCCCTATCATTTATAGTACAATAAGTAAAGAGAAGCTAAAAATAGAAAAGATAAGTATAGTAATGATAAAATTATTTATTTATTTATTTTTTAGCTCGCTCTAGAGCAGGGGCTCTGAAATATTTTTTTTAAGTTTGGGCCTGTAAAAGAAATTTTCAGAAATTATAAGTGTTTAGGAGTACTTCTTTCAACATACTAGTACTATTCGAAAACGTTTTTACTGCGTTGCTCATTGGAAAGTTATTAGAAATTACTTCAAATATTTAGTCTTCTTGCGAGAAGTACTAAATAGAGAGTACGTTTGTCGGAATTACGTTGTTTAAAACTTATTATCTCAGAGAAAGTCATCGAAAGGAAATATTTGCCTTTGCAGCTAAGCCTACTAAAGTGCTAAATATTTAGGTCATCAACTGAAACATTATAATATTTTGAAAACGGGTTTGTTCTCCCGGTTGAAGTCAGAGTACTTGAAAAATGTAAGATCTAGGAATACTAAATCTGGTGGTGGGGGAAGGGGGAGGGGTTTGTTTCGCTATATCAACAGAACTTTTGCATCTTAAGATATGTGTCGTAAGAAGTTTTCGTATTTCAAGGCCCTCTCTACAAGGACACTTACATTCAATTTCTACTTCATTTATACAGATACGAAACTGAACATACACTGTGAGAGTCAAAAGTGTGTTCCAACTTCATTATTTAAGTTCCCTTCTTCTTGTACCAGAAAGAATTTATACGTTAACTCAAATTCCCAAATTATTGATTGCACTAAAAATCTTTGAACAAAACGAAAACTTATTTCTTGGCTTGAAACCATGCAGGGGGAAGAAAAGAAGGTTGAAAATCGAAATTGAAACAGTTTTTTCAATACACGGGACTGAATTAGCTTCTAAAAGAAAAAATAAATAAAAAAATAAAATAAAAACAAACAGAACCCTTTTTCCCCAGGAGCGTGTTTGGGAGCCTCGGTGAAGAGAATACAATAGCAGGCAGAGCGCAGTGCTCTCTATTTCGGCTCAGCAAAATACTTTCGCCAGACCCAGCTAGTCCAGACAAAGCAGAGAAGCAAGAAAAAGGGTAAAAGCGGGTTAGAACTTCACGAAATAGATTTTTTTTCTGTCCCTAGTGGTTGCCCTCAGCCGGGGCAGTCGGAGCATCATAAACGTTATTACTTTAGGTAATCTACTTTATTTAAACTCCAAAAAAGAGTTTTCGTGAGCTTTCTTTGTAAACCATTCCATTTTACTACCACGGAAACTAATAGAAGAACGCCGAAGGAACAAAAGAAATGGGTGCCAGTACTTTTTGTTGATGATTTAAGCTTTTTCCATTCATTGAGTCACGTATTTTTAGTTATGTGTGTATGTTCACACACGTAACATTTTTGCAGTGCATCTACGTGTGTTGAAGTTCACACACGTAACGTTCTTGCGGTGCTTCGATATGTATTGAAGCTCACCGAATAATATTCTTGAAGTTCATCGATATTTGTTGAAGTTCACACACGTAACATTCTTGCTGTGTATGTATACAAGGGTTTGTCAGAGGAAATTTAGGTTCTTTTAAGGACCCTTCATAAAAATCTAATTAGTTAAAAAGGACCCTTCACAAAATTCTAATTAGTTAAAAAGGACCCTTCACAAAATTCTAATTAGTTAAAAAGGACCCTTCACAAAATTTTGATTGACCAAATCGGACGTTTCATGAACTAATTTGTTAATAAATGAGTACGCAAACCAGAAATCTAATTTATATTGTTGGATAAGTTTTGGTTAAACATTTTGAAATTTCACAAAAAGAATTGATTTTTCACATTTTTTTTTTAAATTCACAAAAATAGGACCCTGTAAAAAATCCTAGACAGACCCTTGGTACATGTATTGAAGTTTTCATACTGGAGCATTCTTGTGCATCAAAACAAACTGAGGTCCACACACGTCATATTCTTGCGCTGCATCTACGTATATTGAAGTTCACATACGTAACATTCTCGCAGTGCATCTTCATGTATTGAATTTCACATACGTAATAGCAGTGCGTTTGTATTTATGGAAGCTCACCATTTGACGGTCTTGCAGAAGTTTATACAGGGGTGAAAGTGTTGAAGTTTACATAGGTAATATTTTTGCAGTTCATCTATACGTACTGAAGCTCACATGTAACATTCTTGCAGTGATACTACATGCTGAAGTTCTCGCATAGAGTATTCTTGTAGTGTACCTATGTGTATTGGAATTTACGCATGTACAGTGCTTACAGTGCATCTATTAGTTATTGTTCATACGCGTTAACACTCTTATAGTGCATCGATATTTATATAAGTTTGCACACGAAGCATTCTTGAAGTGCATCTATATGTATTACAGCTCAGACACAAAATATTCTTGCTGTGCATCAATACGTATAGAAGTACACACCTATTTTTGCAGAGCATTTATATGTACTGAAGAACAGACATAACATTCTAGTAATGTATTAAGACTGCTGCTACACAATATATAGGCATGTGAAATGCCAGATACAACAACTGGAATGCAACAGCTCCTAATTTTTACCTTTTCTACAACTTTTGATGTACAAGAAAGGGTTGAATTTTCGATCTTACAACTTGGTCTGTTAACTTGTATTAAGAACTGCGAAACACTAGATTGACAATTTTTAGAAAATCTCTCTCTCTCTCTCTGTTTGTATTCAAACGTTTTTTTTTTCTTTTTTTTTCGTGGTTGCTCTTACTCAAAGAGCAGTGCAATGAAAATAATTAGATGTTAAATTTGCTATACAAATTGATCAGAACAGGAATGGTAGGGGAACTCTGGGCGAAGCGGAATTCAAAAAAGCCTAGTTATATACTAGTTTTACTACTATAACAATTAGTTTTTGTTGATGCGCAGATTTTGCATTACCGAAACATTTATTTTGAATAGAATTTTTGAAAAGCAATACATGAAACACTTTCAACATATCGAATAGGTTCAGAAGCCATAGAATACTTGTAACCAACTGTAAATTACTATATAGAAAGTGTGCAAACAAAAGATGTTTGCTTGTGGTTACTTAGAATTTACAAAAGTGTTGCAGCTACTTTTTGGGCGGTTCCAGACACAATTATTTCATAAAGGGGAGCATTAAAAAATAATAAATGATAAATATAACAAAATAAGAATGTTTACAAACATAGAATATATTTATTATCATGGATGTAAAATGTAGCGAATGTATTATGAGAAAATTTTCATTAACAGATTTGAAAAAGTATGAATTCTATGAAATGTAATTTGCTCGACCAATATGGTTTCTGCTCCAATTGGAGCTAGTGTAACATAAATTAAAATTATTTAGCAATTTTATGATTACTTAAACTTACAAACAGTGAATATTTAGTAAAAGCTGATCTTGGTTGCTTAAGATAATTCATTAAATAAAAGCTCGCCTTTTTTTGTAAAGAATTCTCAAATTTAATCATATTACTGTCTGTTCTGCAATTGCAGTGCTCAATATTAAAATTTAGTTTTATGACAAAATAGTTTGTTTATTAATTGTATAAATACGAGCAGAAAATGATTAATAATATCAAAACGGCATCCAATTATGTAGCTATGGATTAATTAAAATCAAATCTTAGTTGTCATAGAATTTAAATTACAGAACTAAAATTTGCTAATTATCATAAAAAAGCTCATTTAGAGCTAAAAAATGAGATTATTTTTCAGCAAACAAAATCAACTTTAGTACATTTGTATATTGTTTTTAATTTTGATTGAATTTCCTTTTTTTATACGTCATTTCTCATTTGAAAATGTTTAGTAGAGTCACCTGAATGAAGCATAAATGATTGGAATGTAATTCTCTGTTCAAATTTTACAACACGTTTGATTATTCCTGCTAATTAGTAATATTTTTTCATTATTTACTTTTGGTCATTTTAGAGCTTAACTAACGCATTTAAAAATTCTTAAGCCATCTAATACTTGTGTAAATACAACAGGAATGTAACTAAACCAGATTTAACCAAATTCCTCAACTAATGATTCAAATTTATAAACCGTCGTTGTGTCTAAACTATTCATTAACTGAGATAAACATAACCAGCTATTGCAAACAGTACTAAAAGTTTTATCTCGCACAAAGCCTAAAAGAACATCATTTAAACAAAACCAAATTTAACTGATACGGACCATACCGCACCCCATTAAACTCGCCATAATCTAGTTTGAATGCCCATATGTATTTGAGATCTTGAGATTTAAAGGGACTTCGGGCTCTTAAAGAATTTATCTGTAACTCATCCGTTCCTAAGTTCTAAATTTTAAGCTTTCTTAAGCCAAAAATACGGAGCAGTTCCATTAAGCTTAGCGTGGAATAAATTTCTTTTCATCCCATTTGGCTAAAAAGTGAACTGTTTACGGAAATAAACAACAACTTTCTTCAAAAGCAGTTCCTTTTTTTTTTAAATGCAAAGAATCGTTAGTTATTTAGAGAGTACTTTTGTTTTTCTTTTCGAGATGGGTTTTCCTTTCTTATCTGAAATATCTCTTAGAGAGAAATAATGCATTCTTACAGTTAAGAAATATTCTAAATGCGTTGTCTTCGCTTTTCCTTATTGAAGGAAATTTTGTTTGAAGTAGGATTTATCAAAACGAAAGATTTTATATAATAGACATTTTCGAATATTTCAATTTCAGTTAAATTAATTTCGAACAGCGTTACTTCTACTATATCAGCAATTTGTTTGAGTGTTAAAAGAAAATACAAAAAAAAAAAAGAAAAATGTTGACAGAGCAGACCGACCAGTGACTAAACACCTAAGCATAGTTTAATTTATCAAATCTACGTCTGGCTTTTATTTAATTATTTATATATATATATATATATATATATATATATATATATATATATATATGCCTAGCATGGGTGGCACCTAGGGTGGTCATTTGCGATGTCACCCCCACCCCGGGGAAATTTTCAAATTTGCAGTCTTAAAAATGCATTTTAGCTTCATATTTTTCAAAAATTTGCTATTTCACTTTGGGTGTCACCCCCCAGACGGGTGACACTCGGGGCGAACCACGCCCTCACCCTCTCGTAACGACGCCAATGAGAATATATATATATATATATTTTTTTTTGGGGGGGGGGAGTTCAAAAGAAAAAAAAATACAGCAACTCAGTGAAATAACTCTTTAACTAGTGGGCAAGCACAACATTTTCTATAAGATTTTGACTTTTTGGAATTGTATGGAAAGAAGTTAGTAATGCCAAATAAATTTAAAAAAAAAAACTCTTTAAAAACCGTGTTGAAAAAAACGAGATGTTTATTCTCTCTCTCATTCTTCGCTCTACCCTATTATATTTTTCTTTAAACAAATTCAATGAATTAACTTTTTACTAACTATCACATTTAAAGAACGATTTCTTGCTCTTTTTACTTTCTTTTACAAAAAAAGAAGTATTGTATTCGCGAAACAATTTTCACTCAAAAATCGGCCTAAATTTCCATTTTTCTCACCCCCGAATGAATGTCGAGTTCTTTTTTCGACCCTATCACACTTGGATGTCTGGCTAGGAACGTACAGACACCCGAAATATCCATTTTGACGACCCCCGAGTTAATTACAACGAATTTTCTCGTGACGTCCCTATGTACGTATGAATGTGCGTATGTGTGTATGTATCTCGCATAACTCAAAAACGGATTGTCCTAGAAAGTTGAAATTTGGTATGTAGACTCCTAGTGGGGTCTAGTTGTGCACCTTCCCTTTTGGTTGCATTCAGATGTTCCTAAGGGGCCCCTTTTTGGGGGGAAATCATTGTTAATTTCAATGTAAACTCAAGTTGATAATAATTTGTCGGACACTTGGCGATATATCGCCAGTCTTTTGGTCGCCAAGTTTTGTCGCGAACTTGGCGATATTTTTGCTTTTTGCTTCCTTTTATAAAAAAGGAAGTATTGTATTCGCAAAAAAAATTTCACCCAAAAATCGCTCTTAATTTCCATTTTTTTCACCCCCCAATGAATGTTGAGTTTTTTTTCGACCCGATCACACGTGGATATATGCCTAGGACCTACAGACTCCCGAAATATCCATTTTGACGACCTTCGAGTTAATTACAACGAATTATCTCGTAACGTGCGTATGTATGTGTGTATATATCTCGCATAACTCTAAAAACGGTACGTCTTAGAAAGTTGAAGTTTGGTACGTAGACTCCTGGTAGGGTCTAGTCGAGTTCCTCTCCTTTTGGTTGCATTCGGATGTTCCAAAGGGGGTCTTTTACACATTTTTGTGGCGAAATCAGTGTTAATTTCAATTTTAACTCAAGTGGTGTTATAATTTGGAAAACACTTGGCGATATATCACCATATAACATTTTGGTCGCCAATTTTTTTTGCCAACTTAGCGACAAATTTAGCGTTCTTTTTTTTTTTTTTTTTTTTGTAATCTGGTTTCATATTGGCCACTATTGGCAATATTTAGAGAGTTAACCATTGAATTAGATTAAAGTGTCCAATGTTGGGAAAATTAATCTGTATAAATCTTTTTTTGATTCAGTTCTCAACAAACTTGGGGTCAAAATATTTAAAGTTTCTTTGCTTACTCCAACGCACTATTATCATTAAATTGACGTAAAAGAAGTCATGTGATGCGCACATCAGCTGGTTTGAAAATAGTTATTTGTTTGCAATATATATGCATATATTACTCGTATATATTATTATTTGTTGCATTCTTTTTTCAGTTCAATGTATTTTTTAAGCCCCCTCCCCATACGTATGAAGTTTGGGGGAGGGGGTTGAGCACCCTCTTTCAGTTGAAATAGGAAGCTAAAACTCTTCCAGTACATTACTATCTGATATGAAAATTTGCCAAACTCCCGAACACCAATCGGTGTCCGGGAGTCGCCACACGAATCACTTTTTTCGAACTACTTTTTCATTCCATCTGATCCAAACTGCCGCCACATGGGAAAAAACAGCATGATGTCATTCAGTTAACTGAGTGGTTGCAGTTATTAGCGGCGTGCAACCGTAGGAGCGAAAATGCAAGGCTGGTGACTGGAGGTGTATTTCACATGGAGGTCGAACCGCGTTTGGAGGCAGGTGTGACGAACAGGGGTTGTCACACTATCCACAAGTCTAAAAATATTGAGGGGTGTCCTGCTATCTAGGAGAAACTTTTCTTTCAACATGTATTTTTGAACCACCCTGATGTATATGTGTGTGTACACAGATGGTGGGATAGAAAAAAATATAACTGTTAAAATTCCAATGAAGTCAGTTCCCTGAAATTAATCTATCTACTAACTAGATTTTAAAAAAAGTGTAATTTTATCAAGTTTTGGAGGTGTCAATAAAAGAAATTTGTTAAAAGTAATTTTCTGCTTTCTTGCTTTTATCGCTCTATAAGTCACGATATTAGGAGTGTTTAATTTGTGTGAATATATCTGCACTAACGATGCACAGCAAATGAATCACATAAAAATCAATGGCATAGTTCGTTCTTTACACGTCATTAAATGTGCATGCATGTTAATAACTCCTTTAAGGAATATAAGCTTTGTGGTAGAGTAAGAAAATGCTCTATACGTATAAACGATAAAATGGCGACGTAAAACTTAAATGTATGTCAAATTTTGTAAAATTTGGTTCGACAAATTTTGTGCAATGCGATGGGTGTCCGTATGGTCTCCAAGCGAGGCAAAGTTATAAATATCTCCGAAAATCAATTTATTTATTTTTTAACACAGAAATATTTGAGTAATTTTATATATTACCAGCATTTAAGCGTCAATCAAAAATTAATCTATACTAATAATATAAAGCTGAAGAGTTTGTTTGAACGTGCTAATCTCAGAAACTACTGGTTCGAATTGAAAAATTCTTTTTGTATTGAGTAGTCCATTTATTGAGGACTAATGGTACCCGCACGACTTTGCACGTAATAGAAAATTAAAAGGTCTTTTTTTTTCGCCTGTATATTTACAAATAATGTATGGTGGATTTTCTAGCCAATTGGCTTGTGCCCATGTTACGGTTCCACGTAATGATAATTTCGTAATTTACTCGTTCATCTTATGATAATTTTGGTCTGGAAAATATTCTTAAAATTGGATTAGAAAAATAACCACATCGATTTTTCGAAAAATCGCTTCAAGGTGCACACCCCCATGCTACAAACTAACTTTGTGCCAAATATCACGAAAATCGGCGCTATGCGCGTCACAGAGATTCGGACAGAGAGATATCTAGACAGAGAGACTTTCAGCTTTATTATTAGTAAGTAAAGAAGGCTATAGGCTATATTTCATCACGCTATGACTAATAGGACTGGAGCAGCAATAAATTGAAATTAAATCAATAATAATCATGATGCTTTTTTTTTTTTTTTTTGCATCAATAGCTCGAACTTTTGCCGCCTAAATAGCTGCTGGGTCAGCTCCCCTAAGGTCTCGGGTTCGAACAAGGCTGCGGGCGGGAAGATTTCCAGCATTTATTACCCAGTTCAATTAAAAATTAATTTGCAATTCAAGAGTTTTTTTCAAATGATTTTTTACTGAAAAAAATTTTTTTTTTTCAATTTTCTTATTTAATGGAAAACATCGATATGAATACGGGTGAGTAATTTTTTACTGTATATATATATATATATATATATATATATATATATATATATATATCTCATAGCCTGACGTACTTAAAATAGTTTTTTAATACATTTTCTTATTAATGTGGGTGAAACCGAGGGGCACAGCTAAAAATAAATAAAGGAAAGTATAAATTGTTTTTCAATATTATTAGTGATTCAGGCAACACTGAGTATGTTTGCTAGTCTTGAATAAAAGTAGAAGCATTTTAAGCATAAATGCAGATCATTTGGAATGATTTTAAAGTAAACTACAGTACAAGTCACAAACAATATTTTATTATTATTATTAATATTGCTATTACAATTAATTATTATTGTTATTATCATTAATATTGCTATTATTATTGTTATTGCTGTTATTATTATCATTATTGTTTGTATTACAATTGCTATCGATATTACTATTGTTATTATTATTTTTATTACTGTATTACCACAATTATTATTATTATTACTGTTAATGTTGCCATTATTATTATTATTATTGTTATTATTATTGCTATTACAATAGCTATTATTATTACTATTTTTATTATTATTTTTTTGCTACTACTATTACAATTGCTATTTTTATTACTATTGTTATTATTTTTATTACTGTGTTACTACTACTATTATTCTTATTACTGTTACTACTATTATTACTAATCTTACTATTACTATACTATCACTATTATTATTGTTTTCCCAATATTAAGATTCTGATGCCTCAATAACATGGGAAAATATATTTTATAGATAATTGTAATTTGTATAGTAAATTTTGAATTAAGGAGACTGCATTCTCCTTATTTCTTAGTTTTAGACTTATGTAAAAAAGGGAGTTTTTAAACCTTTAAGAACCATATGGTTCTCAAAGGTTTTAAAATCCACCTTTCTACATTGATACGTGAAAAAGACTAAAATTTTGTAATTTAAGGAAAAAATCTGAAGTAAAAAAAAAATTTATGCATCGAATGACATTTTGAAAAAATGTAAAACATAAATTTTTAAGCTCCTTTTACCCAAATTCAATATTCTCTTCCTGGAATTCAGTTTCATTCAGAATTCTTTGCGATGCGTGAACTTCGAAGAAATCTTTTCCGCGTATTCTATCTCTTTAAAAACACATTATTTCTGTGGAAGAAAGAAAACTTCACAAAAGATCCACCAAGAAGAAAGCTTTTTTTTTTCTTCCTTTCCCAACCAGCAAGCGTCATTCCATGTTTAAAAAAAATGGTGGACTCTAGTTTTAAGAAAAGTTGTTATTTATTTGCGTAGGCCATTAAGTTTTAAGTGTCAAGTGAGATAAAAAGAAATTTATTTTGTGTTGAGCTTAATGGAGCGACGCTCATTGTTCGATGCTGAGGTCTTGTAAAGTTTTAGGTATGCTGTAGGAAGAACTAAATGAGGTTTTTTGTCAGAAAAACTACTTGAAGAACACGAAAAATATTTGCATTTTCTCTGTTTCACATATAGCTTATTTGAAGAAATTCATCACAATAATAGCTGTAAGTTAAGACTTGTTCAAAATTTCAGAAAAGTTACTTGTTTTCTGTTGCCTACGTTAGGTCCCGATTACGACAAAATGTGGTCCGGTGGTGGGGGGGGGGGGGGTTCCTTCATCTTGTGTTGCAATAATGCTTAAACGTAAAATTACATGTTAAAATTTAAATTTTAAATACATTTTCTCCCTTTATCGGGTGTTACATTAATTCTTAGTTGCAAAATAAGAATGCTAAAATTATAAACATATTTCCTTCGTTTATCACACATTAGATTAGTGCTTCGTTGTAAGATCTGAATGCTAAAATGTGACTTAAAAGCATATTTCCTTCGCCTATCACACGGTAGATTAATGCTTAGTTGTATAATCTGGTTGCTAAAATGTAACTTATAAACATATTTACTCAGTCTATCACTCGTTACATTAATACTTAGTTGTATAATCTGAACACAAATTTAAACTTTTAAGTATGTTTCCTCCCTCCATGACATAATACAACAGACGTAAAATTTTCGCATTAAAGTTAGATTTTAAGACACTTTTTCTACCGCCATCATGCGTTAAATGAAACTACTGCAGTAAAATTTGAGCTTTAAAATTTAACTTATAACCATATTTCTTTTCTCTTATCACCGCGTTAGATTAATGCTTTGCTGTAAATCTGAATGCTAAAATATAACTTATAAGCATATTTCCTCCGTCTATCACGCGTTACGTTAATGCTTATTTGTATAATCTGAACCAAAATTTTAACTTTAAAGTATATTTTCCCTTTCCATATGTTGCGTTACATACATATTCAATTTTAAAGTTTGAACTCCAAAATTAAACTTTTAAACACATTTTTCTACCACCACCATCATATGCGTTACATTAAAGTTTAGCAGTAGAACTTGAAATTTAAAATTCAACTTATAAAGCATATTTTATTCCTCCTGTCACACGTTACATCAACGCTAAGTTGTAAAATATGAATATTAAATTTTAACTAAAATTGTTTCCTCCCCCATGACGTGCTGCATTACTAATCAGTTTTAAAGTTAGAACACTTTAACTTTTAGGTATACATGTATTTCCCCCACCAACCACGCGTTACATAAATTCTCAGTTATGAAATCTGAGCATTAAATTTTAACTTTTAAGCAAACTTGATCCCTCAATCAAGTGTGCTTACGCAAAAATGGCTTCCCAATGCAAAAGGTTAAAATGCTACCTCACAAATTAGATTTTCGTCATAGCCGTAACTTTGTCATAATAATTATAATAATAACAATTTTTATTATTGTTACAATAATAATAATAATTATTATTATTGCATATTATATTATCAATATTATTTCTACAATTCTAATAACAATAAGAATAGCAATAAATTATTATTATTATTATTGTTATTGTTATTATTTTTTTATTTTATTATTATTGTTACAAATGTAATAATTATTATTACTATTATTATTATTAATAACAATAATATTAATAGTTATGATAATACAAGTTAAAGGAATTGAAGGTATTACTTTACAGCCATAAACTGGCTATAAACAGATGCGACTGTGTTTAAATTTTTGTGCCTTTGCTAGATAAAAGACTTTATGTTCGAAGTTTTTTACGAAGTCTTTTCCAACTTAACTCCAAGCATTCCAAAGAAAGCCTTATACTCATTTTAGTACCTTATTTTGATGGCAGATATTTTTATATTTCAATGAATAATCGCTGTTAGTAGGAGAGAGAGAGAGATTCACTGCAGTCAGTTCTTCCCAGTGGAGTGAAAAGAGTCTGTGGAACGAGCTTTTTTATCCTGGAGGGAAAAAAAATCCATTTTTCTTTTCTCCTCGTATTACCTCTGGATAACGAAAGATTAATACCTTAACATTATCATCTGTTCTCGGCTAAATTTGCTGACACAACTTTAGCAAGCGGAACGCGCAATTCCCCGAACATATAAAAAGATTTTTAAAAAAACTCTGAGAAAAATAAAAAAGGATGCTTGAAGTAAAAAAAATAAACAAATGAACAGTAAAGGATGACTAGGGAAAATATTTTAAGCATTTAATGGAGTATTATTAATCCTTTTTTTATGTAATTTTTTACGCTTCGAAGTATATTGTGTTCTGTTCTCGAACATTATCCATAATGTGTCAAACATTCTATCTGGCGATCTTTTTTTTTTCGTTAAAAAAATGTAATGGAAAAAGAAATATATTTCAGACAAAAGCTTTTTTTTTTCAATTGACACACTGATAAACAAAAAAAAAAAAAAAATATCTAACAATTCAAAAAGAGCTTTTTTTTAAGTGTTGTACAACCCTTCAGAACTTTTATGAAAATGAGATTACATTACGTAAAAGAAATACCCACCGAGGACAATTTTAAAAAATATATGTAAAGAACGGCACAAAATACGTAAATACAATTGATTGTAGTGTGAAATCTTAGAACTATTTATATTAAAAAAGATAATTTTTACGCTTAAAATTAGTTTCGTCTCAGATATAAACACAGTTTTTTCTGTAATTCCACCTTTGGGATTCTCTGCTTGGTGATTGGACAGGTTATGTCACCATCTTATTTTTCTTTCTTTCTATGATTTCATTATTTGTGTGATTTTCAAATGTATTGACACATTAGGTTTTACACAATTTGAAAATTTTTGTTGTTATTAGTATTAAAACTTTCCTAGGTATAAATTCTTCACAATTTACAGCTTTCTAACCAGGCGATTATTTGTGAGTTAATTTGTTTAGATTTTAGAAATTCCAAAAAGAAAAAAAAAAACGTCTTGGCAAATCCCCGTTTTTCTCATGAGTGTCACCTTTATAAACCATTCTGTAATTTTTTTTCTAAAAATAATCTTACAAATCTTGATTAAACTATCTTAAATACACAGTTTTAAGTCAAAATAGTATAAATATTTATTTATTTAAAAAATTTTAAGTATTTGTAAAAAAATATTCTCATGAGTGGTTTTTTTTTTTTTTTTTGTTTCCTCCTTAGGCTTGTTTCCTAAGGGTTACGACAAAAATAAAACGAAATAATAATTACGAAGCTTAAGGGGGGCTTCCTAAGTTTACGACAAAAATACATTAAATTACAAATAAAATGTTTTCATTGCAATTACCATGAATAGCTAAAAAATTTCAATATTGAAACCAATTTTTAAAGATTCAAGAAAAAGTTTATTAATATAAATGCTAAATTTTAGCTATAGTAACCTTCATAATAGATGGTAATACTCAGGAGGGATGGACTCATTAAATCATTTATTGTAGAGTTTTGGCAGTAATTTTTCTAAAATATTTGAATACCATATCTTGAAAATTAGTCTTTCCTAAACAACGCGCACAAATTTCATTTTTGCAAACATTAGCCTTGTGTCAGTCTTCACTCTTCAATTTTTAATAAAAGTGAATTTATTATACAGGGTATTTTGTTTTGACCCGCAAGACCTCTATTATCGCAACAGTTAGTCCTAGATGCATACATACAATGGCAAAAATGTTCAAAATCAGATGCGGAGTTAAAATATTGAAAGTTTGAAGCAAAAATTCAAATGAGTCAAAAAATACAAAATTTAACTTTTTATATGGACCCTAGGACCCCTAACTGATATTTAGAGAAATAATCTCCATTAAAAACTATTGCTGACACAAAAAATTTGACATTTGTGCGACCAAAACTCAATGAGATATTCCAGTTCAAAGTTTTAAGAGACCATACAAAAGATAAGATTGGAACTTATCACCCTTTCAGAAGAACGACAGGTTGTCAAAGTAAGAAAAAAAAAACAAGGTTTTTATAGTTTTCATTGTTACTCAAAAAATCATACGAGTGTTATGCCGTGATATGCAAAAATGTACGGCAAAACCTCGACCAGTTTGAAAAACCACACTCTGCACATATATATATATTCCCCAAAAGGTGCTATTGACAGCAAGCGTAAAGTGGTGTAAGTTACAAAACACTGCGTTTAATATCTCGGTGAATATTGGTCGTACTAACTTCAAACTTTTTCTGTTGGAATTGTTTTTCAATGGAGATTATTTCCCTAAACATAAGTTAGGAGACTTGGGGACCGTATAAAAAGTTAGTTTGTATTTCTGGACTTATTTTTATTTTCGCTTTAAACTTTCAATATCCTAACTCTGCATCTGATTTTGAACGTTTCTGCAATTGTGAAAGTATACATCTAGAACTAATGTTTGCGAAAATAAAGGTTTTACAGGTTAAAACGGAACACCCTGTACATAAATGTGTGAGGGTCTCTTCTCTCATGGTGTCATGAATGTTAACTTTTAAAGGTAACACTCATGAGATTTATAGACGAATTTTTCGCTGGAATAAATTCTATCTGTGCTTTTGAAAATTTATTTAGGTCTCTTGCTTCCTTAACAGAAAATACATTACTGCCTAACTGTATGCATCTATACTTAAAAAAAATATTACAAAAAAAAAAAAAAATGGGTAACACTCGTGAGAGATGATTAAAATACTCTTCCCATTGAGTTGTACATTTCAATATACAACATATCGTCGCCTCAGAGCAACAGTAAGACATCTAAGTCCAGAAATAACAGTGAGATGTCCTACTGTTTTTCTCAGTTGACGATATAAGGAATAAATATATCCATTTTTAGACTTGCACATTCTAAGAATAAACAAATATGGCTTCCTCAACACTATTGCTAACTGCGAGAAAGAAATATTTTGCACATAAAAAAAAAATCCCCTGGGGGTAACACTCATGAGTTGCACTTAAGGACGCAAACTGCAGTGAAATTTTAAACTGTTTGATGAACCGTTCAGTAAAATCTATTTCAGATGTGTGTAACTAACAAATATTACTTTCTTCTTCAATTCCCAAAAAGTAAAAACGTTGCTTGAAAGCGTGCAGAAAAGATTTAGCAAATGAGATTTTTCAAGTCAGGACAAGGAAATTTTCATTACTAGCTAACTAAAGCAACAGAAAAGACTTATTAATCTACAACCTTGAAGAAAAGCACTAAAGGCAGTGAATTAACTGTAACACAATGTCTTACTACACGCTTTAAAAGCGTGTAAGTGCTTTTGCAATGCCAAAAAATATATATAGTTTTATCAACGTAAAAATGAATCGATAAAGCCAGGACACCAAACTGTCAATCGTTTTGAAAATCACCCATTTGCTTCCCAAATTGGTTGCATGGCTTTTTTTTTCTTCTTTTTTTTGGGGGGGGGGGGAAGCCACTTTGTTCCATTAAGCAATAAATAAATACCTTTGTGCCGAGGAATAACAGGAAATATTCAACGTTGTTTAGCACAAATACACAGATTTCAGAATACACGTGTTTCGAGGTTTCAAGGAACCCCTTTTTCAATTCAAAGGTGTGAGCTTCTAGATGTAAAGACACCCAGTAAAAGCAATGAAAATGGACAGCAGACAGTTTAAATATCAAAATAAGCAATAGCAAAAGCAACACAAGACAAAACGGAACTCAAAGTCAAGATTTATTGCATGATTCCCTCCCAGAGAAAACCGTTAAGCAATTAATTTCAGTAAAAAGACCCATAAAATACATGTTGCTGTCAAAATGAAACCGCTTATTAATAAATTAGCAATAAATTTATGTCCGAATTTTTTTTTTACTACGACTCAACTGCCACATTTAGCGAAAGGAAGAATGAACATAATTCAGAAAAACAGAAAGAAATTGGAAAACAACACAATAAATCTTGACTTTGAGTTCCGTTTTCTCTTGTTTTGCTTTTGTAATTGCTTATTTTGATATTTAAACTGTCTGCTGTGCATTTTCATTGCTTTTACTGGGTGTCTTTACATCTAGAAGCTCACACCTTTGAATTAAAAAAGGGGTTCCTTGAAACCCCGAAACACGTGTATTCTGAAATCTGTGTATTTGTGCTAAACAACGTTGGATATTTCCTGTTACACTTTGTTCCATGTTAATTATATTTCATACAAGAAAAAGCAAGGCTCACTCATGAAAATTATTTGAAGTCCCAAAAAAGTGGTTTTGGCAACGTGATCAAAAGTGCTCTAAAACGCAGTTTTAGGGTCGCATCGCTTTTGATCGCTTTAACGAGGGGTCATGAGGTTATGACCTATTCCTTGGATTTGCGTTTAGTCGAAGAGAACAAATGTGCAAATTTTCTGATTTGCTTGAGCTGTCTACATTAATACTGATTTATTTACTGTTCTATTTTTCCCTTTTTTATGCGTGTTTCCTTTCTTCTGAACAGATCTAATTTACGACTTTAGTTTAAAGAATAAAATTTACAAGAAAGGAGAGACTTTCTTTTACATCAAGCTTTATTTCATAACAAAAATGATTTTCGATTTAAAACAAAACCTGAATGGCAACGCTTCAAACTCAGTAGCCTTCATTATTCCATTCGCTTCAAAAGGAAACCCTTGGTACTTCTTGCTTGAAAAGAAAAAAAAAGTTTTCCAGGCTCGCAGCGAAAAGGAATTTCCATTAGAATTTTCTTCAGAAATTCATTAATTCTTTTCTTAATTGATCCTTAATATGTTTTTGCACAAATTAAATTATTCAGAACTTTTTCTCGACCTTTCTTCCGATAGGCATTTTCGCTTTTTTGCCCAGACTAATTTAATAGCTATCGTCTTATTAGTGCTTTGTCATAAGATAATGAAAATAAGAGCGCAGATTTTGCGTTGGTAGTTAGAAAAATTAAATTAACTGATTAAATATAACAAGAAGCACTTTATTAAATATTTTCACTAATTATAATAGTTATCCTGGCCAAATATATCAAGAACATGAAAATTTTATTTTTAAAAAAGTGATGAAACCATACTTTTAGTGAATACTTAAATATGAGTCAAACAAATGTATTTATAAAGTTACGTGGTGTTAAAAATTCACGAAGCGTTTTTGTAGAATCTATTGCATTAGAAAAATGCTTCAATTAGAAAATTACATGATATTTAAAATGCGCTATTTAGTTGATTCACCATGGCTAAGATTATTAGCTAAAATGTAAGCTGAATGTAAACATATTGAAGTAATTTATTCGCTGAAACTAATTTAAAGTGCCAAGAAAGTAACTACAGTCGAGTTCCGACTTACGCGAGAGATGCGTTCCAAGACCATTCGCATAAGTCGAAATTTCGCGTTGTGGAAAAGGGTATGCGTACGATTTTTTTTATTAATATACCTTATTATTTTAGACGTTTTTAAACACCCCTCAAACTGTTTTAGACAGTTTTTCGCTATATATTACCGTTTCTTACATAATAAGCTGATTTTTTTCTGAATTTTTTAAAAAGCTGCATTATTCAACATAAAATACTGTTACGATGTACAAAATCACTGATTAATAGGAGAGAGACGTAAAATAGTTCAGTTTGTACAGTATGTAGAAATAATAAAGCGCTGCACTTTATTAGTACTGTACAGTAAATACAATAGTTATATTTATGACCTAAAAATTGAAGACGATGTCTTTTGCTGCGCTAGAAGACCGTTATTCTAGTATATTTTTAAATACAGTAGCTTCGCATTTACTTTTATAATGTTTCTATCTATGATACCCCTATAACACTCCTCTTTTAGAGTCTCAAAAATCCACAATTCAAGAACAGTTTCCAATTTCATACTGTATACATTTTGCTTAAGCACTACTCTGTGAGTTTCAAAATAAAACTAACTTCTGAACTTCTACGGATTGCGTTTTCTTGACTTTTAATTGTACGTGTGGAAGTTCACTCATACCTAATTGTCGTGTTACTTTCAATTCGCTTTTTAGTTGTTCAAACGTCTCAAGAATCTTTACCTTTTCTTGAATTGTCAAACTTTTTTTTTCATCCCATTTTCACAATCTTTAGATGAAACAGCGTGCCTAGGTTCCACAGTATTAAATCACCTTTGATATTCAGAATAAAGAAATGAAAAATGTGGAGTGGTTATTTATACACACTAACAAAGAAATGTTTAGATTAGTGTGGGGTGGGAGCTTTCGCAGTCGGTGATACTAAAAGAATGAAACTACATTCGCAAAGCCAATATTTAGTAGTCAATAACAAAGCCTACGCTTAGCACTACGATTCCTTTCCAAACATTTTCGTATTGCGAGCGAGAAATTCGCGTTAGCTCTACGATTCGTTACTCCTGAAAAACTCGCATTATAGCCATTTCGCGTAAGTCGAATCGCGTTGTAGCGGGTGTCGACTGTATGTCGAAAGAATACCCAGCATTAGAAATTCTTCTGTAACTGCTTGGGTGTCGATAAAAAGAACCAAAGCTGCCTGGAATAAGGCACTAAGAGTATAAACACGGCTAATTAATTTCATAACCAATGAAAAAAAAAGTACTAGCATTTTAGATACTTTTGAAAATAACGAATGAATTGAAAATATTTCTGAAATGTTTGAACACTATGTACGAATTCGGGGGTCATAAACCCCATGACCCGCCTCTTTTATCCGTTGACCTTTTCATTATCTTTAGTCGTTTGACCTGATTTTATTGATGTGATCGGAAGCACCATTTTTTTTTCATCACTTTACTTTCATAAAAAAACTAATTTCTTAACTCTGGCATAAGAATTTCTACCCTAGATTTGGAGTGACATGTCGATTCATAGTTAACTGAGTGTCTTAATTTAAAAGCATTTTACTAAACTTTTTCTTTGAATTAAGTAGGCTTTAATGGGTTAAAACACCCATTAAAGCCTACAAAGCCTACTTAATTCAAATTTTTGTCAGTTCTTTTTACTCCATGTAAAACAGTATTTTACATGGAGTAAAAAGAACTGACAAAAATTTAAATGAAATAATTACAAAGAAATTATTATTATTTTTTTAAATTTCAGATGGCGAATTGAAAAGAGAATCAGTTAACGAAAAATGCCGAGTCATACCGTTCAGCCCTGAGCAGTCATGGTAAGTTTATCAATGTTTTATGCTTCTAATGAACAAAATTCAAAAGAACTTTCTTTAAGCAATTCATTCTCGGTTATCTCTTATCATTTCTTGGTCTCCATAAATTTATAAATGTCACACCTATGGGCATGAATGAGAGTTCACGGGAGGTCAGTGTGATCTCCCAAATATTTCCTTACTCGGCAAATTGTGTGTGACGATTCGGAAAAATTATCATCATTCGGAAAAATTTGAAGTCCTGTTTGGCAAAATTATCATCATTCGGCGAAAATTTGGAGTCCTGATTGGCAAAATTATCATCATTCGGCGAAAATTCGAAATCTATTCGTCAAAATTAACATTATTTGGCTGAATTTGGAGTTCCATTTGGTAAAATTATCGTCATTCGACAGAGTTGAGAGTTCCGTTCGAAAAACTAATTATTTCCTAAAATGTTAAGTTCGGGGCACCTCTGGTCACACCATTTTTCTTCACATATTTGACACCCCTCTCCCCTACTTTGTCAAAATGTGTCAGACATCACTTTACCTGCTCTCCTCTCCTTATCCCATGTCACGTTATGTTATATAAACATTTAAAAAATGTTTTTATCTCAACCAGTTCGTATTTTTCTCTCCTTGCTCTCTCTCACAATTTCAGGAACTCTCCTCCGCCCACGAAGCATGACTTCATTTGTGGACAACCCCTGTGCAAGAAACCATTAAGAAAACATTTCCCGTTACTACACAAATTTTATTGTTTTCTTAGCATTTAGACTCAGCTACTTGTTTTGGATTATCATTGGATGGATTTTAGAATGATTTGACAAGTGGTTCAGTTTGACCTTTATTTGCATTTCCGAATTGTTAATCCTCAACATATACTAGAAATTCTAATTTGGCTCATTATTTCAACCATTGTTTTTTTTTTAAATTTCTGCTCTGTTCATCAAATGCAGAACATCTGAGTTCCAGTAGGTACAAAGGTTTGCATTAAAATAGGTACTTAGGCAGGCATTATAGCGCCAAACATGAATCTCACAAATATAGAGAGAAATATGCCCAATTATGTTTTATGGCATTCTTTAATCATGTTTGAAACCATTTTGAGAAAACGGACAAATAATAAAAATAAAAAATCTAATGATATCATAAATAAGTGGGGAAATGTGGGTTAATGTGAAATAGTTAAGAAAACGTACCCTTTTCGAAATGAGCAAACTGCAGATTTGTTTTACAAATAACAGTACGTTAATAAAGAACAATAAATTTTGAATAAAGCTTGCATTGAAAGATTTTTTTTTTAGCAGTAAATTTGCAAAAAAAAAAAAAGGTGGAAAATTTTCACCTTTTTTTCAGGGGGAATAGTAAAAAATAAAATATTTTCCTATCGGAATATTTTTTATCTGATTGTTAAAATATTTATGATGAAATAAATGAGTAACTAAAACAATGAATTAATCAATGAATACATAGTGAAGCAGTAAGAAAATACAGGTAAATGAACTGATTGATGCATGACAACACTAGTCAACACCAAAAATGCACCCGCCTCAAAAATAGCTATTTCCGAAGTATTTTGCCTCTCTAAACACGAAAATCCTAAATTTCGACCTTAGGATGGGATAGAAAATCGTACTATATGAAAACCGAAATGGACTACAAGAAATTTAAATTCCGGGAAGAGAAATGTCCAAAATCAGTCAAAATTGGTGTTCTAGGTTGATTTACCCATTTCTGCTCCCGCCCATGCTAATTCTGCTGGGAAAAGGAAAAACTTCATGAAAGCTGTGAATAAAGACAATTTTCGAATACCTTACAGGGAAATTTAAAAGATATATTGAAACTATGGTTAAGGAGAGAACTTTTAACGGCCCTTCAAATACGCGCAATTATGAAAATCACTGTTTTTTTTTGGGGGGGGGGGGAATGCGAGTGGAGAAAAAAAAACACCCAGGCAGAATTTAAGGGTATATAACAAGTATTTCTAAGCAACAGAGAAAACGAGAATTAAAAACAGTTGGTCAAACAATCCCTGCGGAAGTTCTGTGACCATTGATGAATGATATGTCTCTGAAACTCTATTTTGTTTACATTTGCAGGATATTTTGTTTGAAAACTAAAGCTATGAGCAATGAGCCAGAGGAAAAATTTCACCAAAATATCTTTTCAAAGGAACGCAGATGTCAGGGTCATTGGGCTGAGTTATCGCTTACCAAATGCTGCTGAACTATTACAAGAGATGGTCCTTCTTTGACGTGAAAAAGCAATCGAAAATGAAGCGTTTACAGTAATAAGCCAAACGCAACCACAGCTTTCCAAAAAATAAGCATTATTTAATAAAATGGGACCTATTTAATAAGATTTACTGCACAGGGTTTTTTTCTTTCCTTCTTAACATTACCTTTAAATCAATGTGTTGTTGCCGTGCATCTTTCTCCAGTCGGCTATTATGTATCTTGTAAACAAAGTTAACAAAAAATATCCACCGCCATATTCGTTTTTCTAGACCCAAAATAAGTAGGAATTGACTATTTAAAACCAAGATGCCGACAAAAATTTCTTTTTTGTTGATTAGTGTGATTAGTAAATGAGGGAATAAAGTAGTAAATGAATAAGAAAATAGGTGAATGAATGAAGAAATACGCACATTTTAAATAAAGGAATCAAAATGAATTAATTAGTAAATAAATGCATAAGTGATCTAATAAATTGTTGAACAAATGAACGAACTGAACTATTTCACTTTGGCCATCCATTTTGCCATGCATGCTTTTTACTAACTGAGCAAAACGTTAAAAAAAAATAAAATAAAAAAGCTTACTATTAATTGAATAAATATTGCACCGAATATTAGTACGTCTCAGTTAGTATTAAAAACATTAAATATAAAGATTTTAATATCTTATGACGAAAATAATTTTGACTTAAAACAAACAAAGTATCGATTTTTGAAATTTGCTTTTATTATCATATGCTTTGATCTTCGGAGATAACTTTTTCCTGAGTAGAGTAGCCTAAATGTGTTACTACGGAGTTAAAATATTATTCGAGAGGTGGTGCTAAAAACAGGGCAAATATTTCACCATTCCGTTTTGCCGCGCTATTTCACTTTGCCTCACATTCCCCTACAGTTGGGTCTAGCCGTCTGTTTTTTGAAGCAGCAATCTTTCAGCTTTATAAAATTGAGATCAGAATCTCATCAACAATAAATAGATAAATAATGAATCGATAAACAAACGCTTTAGATTTTATAAGACAATATACACCAAGTTGCCCATGTATGAGGTCATCAGGGCTAAAGAGGATCGGGGGACTTTTCATTAGATAAAAACCAATAAACATTGGATAAAAAACCAATAAAAAATTCACTCAACAGTTATTTTCAAAAGCAAAAAATAATAGTTTGCTCTTTAGCAAAGATAAATTTTAGTTTTCTTGAAGAAACGAGTGGTGAAGAAAGGTAAAAAGTACAAGAGATACTCTTTAAAAAAAAATCAATTTTTTCTTATTTTTTTTTATTGCTTGGTGAGTGATTGAACATTTTGTGTTGTAAAACTGGAAAAATGCATAACAAAAGATTCGATTTTTACCTTTTTTTTTTCTCTCTCTCTTTTACAATATATATATATTTTTTTTAACACGATAACATCTATCATCAAAATAGAATAAGTTAAAAAGGGCTGGAAGGTGTGGTTAATAAATAGCAGCATGCTCTTCACAATGGTGTCGATCATATACATGAAGCTCCACCGATTTCCGAATCACATCCCTCACGGCGACCATGTTTGGAACGGAGGAGAAAAAAAGATTTAAAAAAAAAAAAAGAATCAAAAGGAAAAAAATAAAAGCGCAGAAGAAGAAAAGGGGTAAAGAAGGAGGGATGTGTTTTCTTTCATAAAGTGCCTCATCAAAGATCCATCGTTAAGGCTTGTGTATTTGTTGCGGTTATTATTTTTAATGATGTTTCTTAAAACAAACTTCGAGTCTCTTCGGCGTTAAGTTTTGAATACGTTAACGATACTTTATTTCAAACTTACCAAAAGAAGATGAAAAAAATACGGATATAAATAATTCTGTATATTGCACATCTATGTCAAGAGAAGTCTAAAATTATCATTATTTATAAGGCGTTCAGTATATAATAAAACTAGAGAAATCGAAAAGATTTTAAAAAAGTTTATTTCCTATTATATAACTAGTAGGTACGTCTAATTTAAAAACTAATGTATGATATACTTATTTTATGCTCCAAAAAGCTCGTGAAAATAATCAATCGTTACGGTTTGTGTATTTATTGCGGTTATTATTTTTAAGGATATGTTTCTGTTTTACAAATTTCGAAAGTCTCTTCATCGCTAAGTTTTGAATACTTTAACGAATTTTTACTTCAAAATTAAAAAAAAAGTTGAAAAAAAAATCATGTATACAAATAATGCATTTGTGTATTACACAGATATTTCAAATGAAGTCCAAAATTATCATTATGCATAAGCGTTCAGTGTATCATAAAACTAGAAAAAGTGAAAAGATTTTTAAAAAGTTTATATTTTCTATTAGGGTCAGGTGGGGTAAAATGGGTATAAAATAGCCTCCTTTGGGATTTTCACTCAAGTATTTTTGTCAAAATATTTCGTTTCTAATTTTTTTTTTTATTTTATGTATACATTACATATGTTGAGAGTAGAATTAAATGATTTTCACACATAATTTGATACAAATTTATTTTTGAGAGGAGTGTTTGTGACTATATGTTTCGTATACCCATTTTACCCCACGCAGGTAAAAATGGGTAGCCTATGGGGTAAAATGGGTATTAAAGTCTAAGAAGTGATGAAAAAGCATACTATTTGTTCAATTCAGTGTGATAGTAAAGGCATAAGAGTCAGTTGTCAAAATTTAACTATTTAATTTTGAAAAAATAGTGCTAAGAGTAAATTTGACAAAATATTAATAAGGTTTCTTTGAACGCATGACATACTTGTCTTTCTTTTAAAAAAGCAATGGCCTATTGTTAATTTGTGGCGCGTTAATTTTTTTTATTATTTGATGTTCTTCAATGAAATCCATGTCGTCTATATCAGGAAAAAAAAAATCCCCCATCTCGGATTTTTTAAAAGTATTTCACCTCATAAAATTTTCCTCAACAGCCATATATTTGCCAATAAATTCTTTCTTGCTTGTTTCCTCAAAGTATAATACTTATACCTTTGCACCTGTGGTTAAACTTTGCTTTATAAGCATATTTTCAGCAGTTTCTATTCCAGATACTTCCTCTGAATGGAGACTTTCTTTTTCATCTATTTTTTATTTTCTTGTTTTTAAATTCCTTACGTTTTTCACTTTCAACTCTTAGCCTTTCTAAAACATCTTTGTCATTTATTTCCTGTATTTTCCAGCACCTGTTTAAGTTGTTTTAAATAAACCATGCAGGTAGTTGTCAAATCTGAAGCACATGTTAAAATTGCTGACAATATTGCACTTTTCAAATCTTTATAAGGTGACGAAATTGTGCTTTGTGACGCATACTTTTCGGATTGAAACGAGGATGTGTTCCGAGAAATTTAAAGTACATTAGAGTACATTAGAGAAATTGATAGAATCTGATTGCAATCAAATAAATATGTGACGAGCAGCAGGCTGGGCCCAGCATATTCTGAGGAAATTGTTATTTTATGCGCAAGTGGCACATAAACACTGGAATAAGTATACCTGTGGCTTATTTTTATTTATTATGATGGAGTGAAGTTTATTTTATAAAATCATGGCATTGTGCATATTTTTATGTTTGAATCATTTTGAATCAACCATAAATGAATTAATATTCATTTAAAGGAAAATATGCTGTATCTTTTAAAACAACTTGCTGGAATGATAAGCCTAACCATATATACCCATTTTACCCCATTTTCAAAATATGAGATTAAAAATAGAAAAAATTATTTTTTTTCTTCCCTGTAAGTTGAAGCAGCAATAAAAATGTCCAACTAAAGATGTTATGACACAGTAAAAAAAATTCCTCAAAAATCAGGAGCTGGAGATAGAAGTTTAAGCAGACAACATGCGGTTTGAATTTATCGACTTCAATTTAAAGTGTTACCACTCACTAAAAAATAATCTATTGAAAAAATATATTTTGTGATATAGAATTCAGAACAGCCAAGTATAATAACCAACTCAAAAAAATGCAAATTTAATTTAAAAAAACTGACGTTTTAAACCATATATTTTGACTACCCATTTTACCCCACTACCCATTTTACCCCACCTGACCCTACATAATTAGTAGGTACATTTTATTCAAATGTTAATGTACGATATATTTATTTCATACTTCAATTAAGCCCGCGAGAATAATTTGAGGCATAAGAAGCAAAGGGATACGAGTACCAAAAAAAAAAAAAAGGAAATTTTCAGTACAAAATGATAGAACCTTTTTGTTTTTGGACGAGCAGTGTTGTATTTGGTGGTGGGGGGGGGGATTTTTAAAGGAATGGAGTTTGAGGGGACTCGTCAAAAGAAAAGGAGGTTTAAAACGAATTTACATTACATTTTCATTGTTTTTGCTATTAAAACTGAACTTTTTCGGGGGGCAGCGTCCTCTGCGCCCCCCTTCCAAACTACATTACTGGGGCAAGATGATTCTAGTAGCCTGGTAGGAGCAGCTATACAGTATGGTTTAGGGGGGTGGAGAATTAAATGAAAGCCTACCTAAGTCTGAAAAAGCGCAACTTGCTCAAAACTTTTAACACCTCCTTACGTCCCACTACCTCATTTCTCATGGCACATTAGAGAAAAGAAAACCCCTTTGGTTTGAATAACCGAATAATAAGTTAGCCACACAGCATTATTTTATTTGCTCAACTGAAAAACTTGAATACAGCCCTGTTGCACATCAGTGTTATGGCTACAGCTCCCTCTATAATGAAAGTAGAAGTTCTTAATAAAAATTTAAGTAAAAAATGAAACAAACTGCGTAACTAAAAAATATTCTAAAATTGTTACTTTTTGTAATCGCTGATGGAAACCCAGTATGATTCTCTTCTGCTGTTGTTCTACCAATTTTCACAAACAATATTCATTAATCATAGTATTCGTTTGGTTGAGTCATTACATAGTTCTTTGAAAAAGGATGGCAACAGCTTCAGCTCGCAATTAAACCTCCAATCGCTTTCTTCATTAGGATCATATTTGACAAAGTTATTATCCGATTTTCTGGCCAGTTCCAGACAATCTTTTATTAAATTTGCATACAGAGCGAGATCATTTTCTTCATTATCACTTCGTTGTATGGGATTAGGAGTCTCAGAAACGACGCTATTTTCTCATTCGCTCAAAGTTCTGTCGATCAACCGCTCATTAATATCTTCAAACGACTGTTCTTCGAACACTACTCCACTTATCGTTTGAGTCTTTGTAATTAAGTTGGAAAATTCGGTCTTATTAGGAAAGATGAAAAATTAAATTAAAAAATGATACAGCAGGAAAAGAAGAAAGTGTGAAGGAGGACGTAATATCACGAAGTATAGAAACTAAGTAAAATAATAAAAAATGAATGAATAAATGATTGAGTTAAGTAATGCAAAAAATAATAAATAAATGCCGAGAGACAAATAAATGTGTAAATAAATAAAGAAACGAATATATGAATAAAGAGTAAAAAAATAATCATATGAATTTTGACGTTTTGAAATCAAATTGCTTCTTGTAATCACAGATACCCCGTTTAGAAGAAAAAAAAAGTCAACTTTTGTAGTCTTCGTGTGTAGAAGTTTTTTGACATTTGTCTCCGAAAAAAACAGCAGAATTGCTTTTATATCATTTTTTCTTTTAGGAACAAAAAATTAAAAATGGTGTTTATTTATCAGCCGTTTGTTTAAATACTCAAAAATAAGAAAATAACTCGGAAATACTTTTGTGTTACTTCACCTCACCGCCACATGCTAAAATTTCGGTCTTACCTTCTTTCGGGGGAAGCGAAACTGCAATCCCGCTTCAATCACTGTAATTGACGGATTCAGGTCTTAATGACATTTTCGTTTGCACTTAAAGTTTGAGAAGTCCGTTACCGGACTAGGTTTAGAGCCATTAACTGAGGAGAGTCTAAAATTACTCTTAAGTCTATTCCTAAATAAGTTTATAAAACTATTTCGAAAGTTAACGCACGAGATGACAGCTGCATTCTACGTTCCTGGTGGAAAGGGTGATTGTTCTCAAGTGAATAAATTAATCGAGTTTTAGATTTTGACTTTTCGTCGACTAAATAGTGCGCAACTTTTTACTAAAATATCATGTAAATGCATTTTTCCTCTTGGCGGTAATGTACCCAATAACCTAAAATTAATTGACAGGTGGAAAAATACTGAACCTCGAGAGCGGCTTTTGAATCATCCAAATTTATCAAATGACTCAGTGAAAAGCAAAGGATTGCAAGTGGACATTTTCAAGTTTTGAGTAAAACTCGTTTAAAGATAACATCTTAGGTAGGCTTTCATTGATTTTTTTTTCTAAATAATGTTGTATAGCAGCACCTACCTGGGCTACTAGTACCATCTCTTGCCCCAACATAGAGGAGAGGTACGCTTACCATGTGTACTGGTTATGTCCAAATTTTTAATTTTGCCACTTACATCCCTTTGCTTCTCACTGCCTCAAATGTAATCTTTTTTTTTTTTTGGGGGGGGGGGGAACCTCCTAAAAAGAGAGACAGAAAAAGTATAGACAGTGAAGCACCGTTTATACGTTTCTCTTTCATACGTTTTTATCAATTATGTTTTTTTTAGTTGGTCTCTGCAGAATCTACTACAGATTAACGTATACCAATTATACGTTTTTGCATTGATACGCTTTTTTCAATAAGTGCTGCAATTGTAAAATAAAAGTGACACAATGTACACCGTTCGTAAAACTAAAAATAACTGACACTTTAGTTAGAGGTAAGGCTCCTACAGTGGAGGAGCCGACGCATCCGCCATTTTGGAGCAAACTTGATCCAGTGCTTCGCAGCGATAGCATTGCTGCAGATGTTTACATTTCTTTAGTTTGTGTTAAATTGAGTCAAATGGGGGTTGTTCGGCTGGAAATTGAGCAAAGAGCTCCACAAGAAGGGATTTCGGTTCTTCAGATTTCCAGCAGATACAAAGAAGAAATGGATAATTAATAGCCGACGAGTGACTGGCAGCCTGGAAATTGACCTCGCTTATCTGAGGTTTTTATCGATTTATTTCTTATGATTTTATTATCATTACGTTTTAATATGTTCTGTAATTTTTGCTAACATGTTGCAGTGTTCTACGGAATGTCTTTTATGCGGTATTTCTCTGTTGAGCGATAAGTACGTTTGCTCCAACATGGCGGATGCGTCGGCCTCTCTAGTTATAGGGGTTCTAGTTAGAGGGAAGTTGATGGTTCTTAGATCAAATGCGTAAAATAGTTGTTAAAGATTTTTATTTTTCTTGAACTTCCTCCCATATCAAAGAGCTACGCAAATATGCCTGCCCCGCGTCCTGTTTTTGACTGTGCATCAGTTGCTAAAGATCATTTGTTAACCGTGATCTTATAAAAAAAAATTGATTGAAATCGATCAAATGGGGCTCCAAGCATTAATTAATCGCTCGTTTGTCGCGAAAGCTCGCATGTTTTAAATTTTCCCAGTCGTCGTTCTATCGCCATACAAACCCTGGTGCAGTTTTTAGACTGCTCAAATGGGCTAACGATAGAACCATGGAGTAATAATGCCACTAGAGCGCGGTAATGTCAGTTTTTTGGTTGGGAGGATGAAAGTGGTTTCGACTACCTCTGTGTGGCGAGGCGAGGGCAACAGTCTAAAGCGCACTAACTTATACGAACTCGTACTTTAACTTCACTAGAACGTGAAGAAAAAGAAGCTAAATATAGAGCCCTCCCCCCCCCCTTAATTGACCACTACTTTCTCCTTATGTTGACAGCCAGTTTGTGCCTTATGTATTGTATATGGAGCACGCACTCTAGTGTTAATATAATCTCTGTAATGACAACTGACCTGCGAAAACGATCGCGCGTGATGGAAAATTTCCATCTCAGAGTATGAAGAGAAACTTTTCATGCGAAGGCTTTGAAATTTTGACCGGCAGACTTTCGTCTGACGTAAGTGACGTAGTTGTTTTTTGTGCCGAAAAGTCGCACATGCGCTCTTTCTTCCTCGTTGTCCGTGGTTGTGTGTACTGCGTTGAATTCAGCTGCTGGTTATAAACACAGCATCCGTTGAAAAACCTGAGTATAGCAAGTATTGTTTAGTGTTCTCGTTGCTTTTTAACTTATTTTCTTAAAATATACGATTTTGTAGTGAGTATGACTGAAATGTCTTGGCCGGGACTCGATCCGGAGTCCGATGGGATCAAAGCATTGGGAAGGAATAGATGGAGAGAGTGCAACCCTACTATCCCGATACGGCAACAGTACCATGTGACCTGGGGAGCAATTTCGAGTTGACCGTAACCGCTGAAGAACTTTTCATTAGCTGAAGCCATGCATGATAACAACCTTTAACTGTAGAAGGGAAAAATTGGATTTATAGTAATAGTGCAGTATTCTAGCATTGTAAACTGTGAGGGAAAAGTCACACCAGGAGGTCCAGTAACTTTTCCCTAGCATGTACGAATGTTTTTTACTTCTAAATAAAGAAAAATAACATTTATATGCATTCAACGAGTACATATTCCACAGTTGCCTATAATTTTTAAATTTTTGTACTCATTTTATCTATAAAAGTTATAAAACATTGTATATCTTGAGTGCAAATAACATTTTAGTTCCATAAAAACACTTTTTACTTAACTAGTAATTATTTTAACGGCTCTTAAGCATTTTGTGTACATTTGCTTTGTTGGCGAGTATCTTCTCGCCAAGCTCCTGTGAACAGCAGATGCGCAAGAATAAAGATTTGCTATTTTTATGCTTCAATTTAAATACTAGTATGCCAGGGTATGAAATCATTTCAAAACATTGATTACAATGCATATGAATCCATAAATTTTCAGTCAATAACAGAACACTTTAAACTATTTGTACATGCCCGTCATTTCAGGAAAAAAACATCGAAACACATAAAAAATGCAATTGCATTATATTTTAAAATCCGGAAAGAAGTGGGGAGAGGGAGTTTGAATGATAGGCCTGTATTTGTATCCGTTATTTATTTATTTATTTATTATGCGTTAAATTAGTTGGAGCCAGAGTTGCTCTGATTTGTAGGCCCGACTTCATAATAAGCGCCTTCTGAAAAATATGTAATGCCAAAAGAGCGATTGCGTGCCAAAACGCGACAACTTCCCAGCCAACAAGTCACCTGACCTGGCCGAGTTTCATTGTTGAGACAATCGGGTTACTCGATCATCGGCTATTATTTATAGGAGGATGCTTATAATGCAGGCGTCTACATGCCGCATTATTTATAAACCATCTTGACTTTACTCAATTCTTTTTATGCGAAAACAGTATCCAGCACACAACATCCAGTTTTCAGCCCCTGGCATTCGTTTGAATTTTGACGTCTTAAATTCAAATTATGATAGCCATAAAAGCCATTAGTAAAACTCAACGAGTAGGGTGCTATCGCAATTCGTGCTTGCGAGAAACACAATTTGAATTCAAAAGATCTAAAATTTTCAAACTAATTATTATTATTATTATTATTATTTTTATAAATTACTGGGTTGGGGCTAAGCTCCCTGGCATCATGAGTGTGAGTTATCTTCTCTCATAAACGGAACCCCCCCCATCAATCTCTTCAGCTGGCGAGTCACGTGCAAATTCGATCACTGCCTCATTGCTCCGTTTGTGTTGTCGAAGCATTCCTCCGGCAGGAGCCGAGTGATGATCGGCTTTTTTCGGCCAAGCGGCCGAGCTAAAAATAGCACCGAACCGAAATTTCGGGGCTCTTCGGATGGCATTCGGCGGCCACCGGTTGGATGCGCGCGCGTTAAAAATAGAGTTTTGGGAAATGAAATCGATGGATGCCCGGGACTCTCTCCCTTCAACTCGCGCAGGTGGCTTCCAGAAAACTTATAGGATTGAAAGCGATAATATAACGCGGGCTACGTTTGCAGTGCGGGTGAATTAATTCGCAAGCGATTCATCTTTTCCGGTGCATTCATTTCCATATTGCGCATAAGAATATGCGCAGAAAGTACTTTGGAATGGTAAGCCTATCGCGGCGAAAAATCCTTTTTCAGATTTGCATGATATAACATCATCTCCACCGATCTACGACAGAGAGTTCATACCATTACTGCTGCTCTAGTATTGACTATCGCACCCCCCCCCCCCCAAACACTAGTGGGCAAAAATCGTCGTTGTTGTTTCAAATATCTCGTCACATAAGATGCAATAATTTATCAAAAAAACTTTTCTGATCAACTTAAATAATTACTTCCTGCACTGCATGTTTTCAATAAAAAACCTTTCTTATCAACTAGCTAAAATTATTCCACACACTACAGGTTTTTTATTTTTCGATAAGAAACCTCTCTCCTCAGCTTGCTTAAATAATAGCTTACAGTATAATTATTTTGTACACTGTTGATTTTAATTTTTTAATAAAAAAACCTTTCTCAACAACTCTCTTATATTACTTCATGCACTGCAGGTTTTTTATTTTCCAACAGAAAACTTTTCTCCTAAATTAGCTTAAATGCATACAATGCTGTTCTTTTTATTTTTCAACTAAAATCTTTTCTCGTGAAATAGCTCAAACAATTACTTCATGCAAGGTTCAAAACAAGCGGCTCTTAGTCACATTTCGCTACTAAAAATTCAACGATTCAAGGATTACAATTTAACACTCACTTATCATTTTTGACGCCTAATTTTAAAATAAAAATAATAATAACAATGAAAAAACAGATTTGACTATAGTAATTTTAAGCCCAATAGTCATTTTTACTAGTTTAAATATCTTAGAGTAGATTAATATATTAAGCAGAAATATCTGCTTCCGCTGCTTGAATAATTTTTAAAGTAAATTCTAAGAAGCTTGTTTTTGCAACTGAGACAAAAAGTCAGGTGCCAATGGCGCATAATTTCTACATCTCAACTTCGAAGCAAAGAATTACTTCATACAGGATTCAAAATAAGTGTTTCTAAGTCGTATTTTGTTATTAAAAATTTTAATTCCAAGATCGCAACTTCGTCATTTTTGGTCGTCATTTTTGACGCCTAACTTTAAAAATAATAATAATAAATAATAATAATTATTTGACTAATTTTACGCCTAATGGTCATTTTTACTAGCTTACGTATCATGCAGCGTTGATTAATATATTAAGCAGAAAACTTTGCTTACGCTGTTTGAATAATTTAAAATTAAATCCTAAGCAGTATATTTTGGCAACTGAGACAAAAGGTCTGATACCAATGATGCCTAATTTCTACATCTCAACTTCGAAACCTGCTTCACACACTGTATATTTTTCTTGAGAAACAAAAAAGAAATTCATGTGAGCCGCTGGCCCTGGTGACCGATCTCATAAATTTGTTTTTTTTTTTTTTTTTTTAATTCTTAAAACTTATTGCACACATTGAGAAAAGATAAAATGGAGGGAGTGAAGACTTTCATTCGTGAAGCGAAGACACCAAGTCACAGGATAGATTTTAAAGCAAAGCATTGAAAGAAATCAGGTTTCTTTCGCTAGTTTCACGCGAAACGTGTCAACCATTCGTCGTTGTTGAACCATGTGACTTGAGGTCTTTGCCTCAGCCTTTGCTAAGCCAATGATTGGACTTGCTCCCTCCATTTCCTAATTCCTGCTCCAAGATTTCACATAATAAAACAAGCAAGAAAATATATCATACATGTTCTAAATTACAGGAAAGTTATCTTTAATGAAGGTATTTAGAGGCCATTATCAAAACACGTAATGTACTTTTATCATATTTTCGATTTTACTCTGCAGGAATCCAGATCTCACAGCATTAACGGTCTCTACTCGTGGGTGGGAGCAACTATGGAGTTTTTTAGCATAACTCAGTAATTCTGTACCTCAGAGCCAGACTAGCGTAAGTCCGAAAATTGCGATTTTCAGTTTAATGCATTGCATGTAGAATTCTATTCCGCATCGAGCCATATGAACTGTAAAAAAAATTCTTTATGATAATTTACCAGCGATAAAAAAGCGCGAGTCTCATCCTTTGTATGCACCAAGCGATTGTTCTTCTGTCCCCCTGTAAAGCAGAGATTATGTGTTAGTCCGGCATTGAGGTTCAGAATTGATGTCTTATGTTAAATTGTGCTTGCAATTTACGATGGACGATCCAAAGGTAAGGTTTCCAAATAGATGTAGCCTAACGGAAAGGTTCAAGGCAAAACCTGGCCACATCGCTGAACGTGTATGTTAGCCTACTCGTGACTCCTGAAGCTGCTTCTTCGATAGAGGAATTACAGCCACTTAGATACTGTTGCCAGGTCCGTCGTTTCGAACTTTTCCAGGGGGTCAAAAGTTACACTTCAGTTCATATTATATCGTAAAACAGCAAAAACCACTCCCACATATATATAAATACATTGATTTCTCAAACCAAAGAAGGGGGGAGGGGAACCGTCAACTTCTGTTCCAGTCTGCTCAGCAGCCGTCCAAGATGGAAGTTCCAAATTCGTTCCGTAATTCGAATTTTGCTCGCCAAAGGGACTCGATCCGTAGATATTCATCGTCAGTTGACAGAGGTTTACAGCAGCAAGGACATGTCTGTTCAACATGACCTAATGTGGTGCAGAGAATTTAGTGGCGGGCGGAAGGAAGTCCACGATGAAGAACGCAGTGGAAGACCGTCATACTTAGGGTTCAACGTCATTCTCTACTCATCTTCTTGTGGTTCAGACCTCGACCTTAATGATTATCATTTGTAGTGGTGTGTGGCGCTGGGATTAATTCCCATCCAGACCAGATCCATGGGGCTAAAAATGTCAAAGAAGTCCAAAAGAAGCAGTGGATCAGCCTAAGCCTATTCGCAGGAAAACCCAAGACATTGGAGAATGTGATGAGGAAAAAAGGAGGCGACGTCGGATTTGGGGTATGATGGAAATCTTCTTTTCCAATCCTCAAAAAATAAGCATCGAAGTGGCCTGTGGAGAATCTCGAGAAAGCTGTTCGATGTGTTCTGGAGTCCTTGAATTTTATTGCGGTTCCAGGGTGTCCTTGGAAGTACCAAGGGTGAGCAGGAGGTTCTACCCAGGTTTTTCGTAAAAGCTCCCATGCCATGGAGGAGATCCCAGCTGATGTTAAGAGCAAGTTGTATTCCGAGTCAACAGAACTACAGGCAGCTTCCGTGGCAAGGTCGTCGCTCACCTCATTCCCAGTGCGTCTTCATGACATTAGTTTTGATTCTTATCATTTGTTCCCCAAGTTTAAGGAACACTCGGGAGGCCAGCGTTTCTGGTGTGATGGCGATGGCAAAAAAGAAGTAAAACGCTGCCTTATCTGGTTAGCGACGGGGGGTTCTACGACATGGGATACAAAAAATTGGAACACCGTCTGCAAAGAAAGAAGTGCAGAAAAGATGACGATTATGTATAAAAATGGAGCAAAGTTTCTTCTTTCCAACGATGTAAATTTCAATGAGAATAGACAATGCTGAGTATTTGTCAAATTGAGAGAAACTTTACTATTGGATCGACGCTCGTATATAATTTCGATTTCTGTAGTACTAACCATTTCTATGTAATGATACATTTAATTTCCATAATCCATACATGAATTAAAACAGAAAATTTCAAATAAAACTTTAACGTGTTTATTTACCTGTATTTTGATTTGAAGAAATTGATCAAAAAATAGCTTTTTCATTTGTGAATGGAAAAATCCTCTAGAGTAACATATCAACAGTTAATCTGCTAGTATTTTCGCATTCTATATTTCTTGTTCGTTGTCACATGGTTCGTCCCCTTACTGCTATTGCAGTATCGGTGGGAGAAGGGGGACGGGGAGTCAATTGAAATGAGAATGCAAGATGTGTATTTTTGAAAGCATTCTGCTCCTACCCTTTCATATTTTTGTTAAAAGACTTCACGAAATATTTTGTATGTTCAGCTTTTTGCTTCCTTAAAAAGTCCGCGAATTATCTTGCATACCCGGCATTTTGATCAATGTAAATGAGCTCTTTTAGAGGCGATCAGGCCGCTGTTTCTTTTTGGTCTTGACAAAACTGGCTTCTTTTAACTTTCACTTACGTCAGAAGAAAAAGCTTTCAAATACAAAAATCCTTTACCATTTTTATCCACAGCCTTGACAAAAAATTTTCATCAAACCAAGTTTTGTAAAACGGGCGAAAGAATCATATTTTCGTGTGGAATAAGAGGGCATATTAGTCATTTATTTTACCACAAAAAAATCAGTTCTCTTTAACCAATCTCCAGCTTTGGTTGTTATTGGTGTCTTTTCTATGCCAATATGCCATAAACAAGGAAAGCAATACTATTCTGTAAATCATTCTCGTAGTCCAAGTAATGCGGCAACAACCTTCAAATTAGCACATATTTTTCAATACTTTTGAATTCGATTAAATCTGAGATTTGTTGTATGTTTTCGAACATTTATTTAAAAAAAAAACGAGTATGCAATAGGTGTGAAAGGATATTGGCTGGAATTATGGCGCAATACTATTTTTAAGCTATATGCACCATAGCTAAGAAACGTGTTAGACACTCAGCAATATGCAATTTTGGTTCCAATTTATTTGTAATTGAATGCATGTAACATTGTCAATGTTTAAGAAAATGTTTAAAAAAATTGACACACAGGGGAATTATATTGCTCTTGCTCAGAAAAAGTTTTTTGTTTTCGTATTTTTTTTGTATCAAATGGTCAAACATTAAAGTACGACCGATCAAGAAGAAAATCTCCCCCCCCCCCCAAAAAAAAAAACCTTTGCTCCGCCCCCCCCCCCTTCTCCCACCACCATTCTTTACATAACATGCCGTGCACTAAACCAGATGTGTTCCAGCAGCTTGTAATCAAAACTTTCAAAACCTTTGCTTAACTGCGACTTTATTCAACGCGTTTCTTTACCCCAGGCAAGCAAACTAACTGTTGCCACTTTCTTAAACAAATGTTACTCTTCTAAATCAAAACCTTTGTGTGCTTGCTTCCCTTCTGTGCCGAGATCTATTTATTCAACTTAAACAAAGACTCGTGCAAAATATAAGCGCCAGGATATTTATTTCTCACTTGTTCGAAGAATACGGTTCTTGTCCATTGGAAAAAAAGAGAATGAATGTGAAAAGCACGTGACCTCTGGCCGTGTTCCAAAACTCCTGAATTTCGATTTTTTGCAACAGCTAGCCGAAGGCAATAATTTAGCTTTTATTTTCGAAGAGGACGCATTTGATTTACTGTTAACAATTTCCATGAATAAAATATAAATTATAATATAAGCGCACATGACTTTTATGTCTTTTACGATTTGAAGCAAAAATCATAAAACCCCCCTATTTTTAACATTTTTTGTGATTTATTGGTATTAAATGGTGGCACTACCTAATTACCAATTTTTACGAATGGGTAAGAAATGGAACTACTTAAAATGAGTTGTTGTGTGAGTTGAATTTTCAATTGCACCCAATGTTGCAGTATTTTTCTTTTTCCACTAAAAGTAGTCTCGCGTTCCTTGTCTTTTGAAGAAGCAGAACTTCTCACGGCTCCCTCAGGGGTGCCCACCTAGGGAGAGCGGGGTCACGGCGCAGACTGCGCCATTGAAATTTTTAGTTGTTGAAAGGCATATTTCCTCTTTTTGGGGGTGGAGGGGGGCGATTTAGGGGCGGAGGGTCTTCGTGATTTGGGAGGGGTGCGCCCTCGCTCTTAGAAGGAGGGCACCCCTGGCTCCTTACTCATTTATCTCCGTTACACACACACGGCACACACACACATACACACGCGTACATATTATATATGTATGCGTGGCATTTAAATAAAATGGCATTTAAATAAAAATGTTTACAGCTGGTATGTGTCGAAATGAGATAGATAAACATTGTTCTTGTGTATTTGGTATTTGTATGATTTTGTGAGAAAAAATTAAAAAGTGGTGTGGGAAATGGGTTCCCACATATTATTTGCTTGTTGAAATTAGGCCTTTCTAAGGCTCTTAATGTAGAGCAGTGACGCCACTCTCTTTTACTTTTTAAATTTTTTATTTTTATCAAGGTAAAATACTTGAAAGCAGGTGAGACCTTTTTTATCAAAATAAAATATCTCCAACTGATAAAGACTCTGATGAGTAACTGTTATACTTTTTTGTTTCATTAACAACAAAGATTTGATGCCGTGGACATTCGCGGCACCCCAGAGTGCCGCTCTGGGAACCCCTGCTCTATTCACTTTACTTGACTTCACACTTCTTTTTGTTTCCCTGTGTGAAAATTAAAATGAAAGGATTGCGATTTTATGACGCAGCAGATTGATGCTGTCAGCCATTAAAACAATCGAGTTTTTGAAATGCTTTCAGGAGTGAAACCAAATGTTGAAAAAATATATTATTTGCCATGAATAATAGCTTGAACGTCATAAAGAGTGTTTTTACCAAAAAAAAAAAAAAAAAAAAAAAAAAATTAAAAACATATATTTCTACATCTACAATAGCTTTTACTATGAATTTACAATGGCACACAATTTCTGGAAGCTAAGAAGTTGCAAACCTCTATTCAAAACGAATTACAATGAACGAAAAAAACGCACGAAAAACTTTTCTTTCTGTCAAAGGCAAACAAACTGTTGCCTCTTTCTTGGGCAAATTTTACTTTTCTGAATCAAACTCTTTGTTTTAGACTTTCTGTGTCCTCCCGTATTTGTCCAGGCTCAACAGTTTTATGCAAAACTTGTACTTGAAGATATTTACTTATCCGTTGCATAAAAGTTGCCCAATTGGCAAAGAAATAAAATAAATGCCAAGAAACCTTTGGGATACTTTCCGCAAAGAGCTATGTCTAAAATTAACCTATTTTCCACGGTTAATTTTCTTCAAGATATTTTTTCGCATACATTACATTCAGAGCCAGGTTAATGCATTGATTGGGGGCACGGGACCTGGGCATCAAAATTTGAGAGGCACTGAATCAGGAACTAAAGCTTTATATTAATTAAGCAATTTCAAATTTTCTACAACAAGATCTTAATTAACAAACAACGTCTCCTTAAATTTTAATCTTTTACACACATCAAAAAGTCATTCCAGGCAAGATATATAACATTTTGATGCTTACGTCTTACTACAAGGAGAAAAAAATTGACATGTTTTATAATAATGTGTATTTATCACATTTCTCATGACTGTTTATGCTAGCGCTTCTTTTACTATAGTACAATATTTTTATATACAAAACATCGCCAACTTTGGCCTGGTTGCAGTCATACATAAGTAGCACAATACTTGACTACTGCATTATGTTGTACAAGCGAAGGAGGAGGGTGGGTACCAAATAAGGCTTGTGCCCTGTATCCTCAAAGGTCATAGTCGGTACTGATTACATTAGCAACATTGTAGTGAGAAGGTTTGTTTAGGGAATGAATTTATTTTTCATTTTTCAGCAGAGTTAAATTTATATGAGTTGTTTTGCTTTATTATTATTTTTTTCCTTCTAAATTCTCTTTTGGTGTTATTTTTATTTATTTTTTTCAAAGAGTTTTAATTCATATGTTTAGGTTTCGTCAACTATCAATCGGGTTTTTTTCTCTTAATATTTAGAAAGTAAAAATCAGCCAATTGGTAAAAAGAAGCCCAATTCAATACACTGCTGCATTCAATAACTGTCAATTGGTGTGAGTTTTAGAACAACAACTTTAGAAGACCACTATTACAATTTATCTGACTCATATATCTTTGGCGCAATTTTCTGAAACTCTTTGAAACACTTCAATTGCTCTCTCTCTCTTTTTTTTTTTTTTTGCATTTTCTTTACCGTCATTTTATAAATAAAATGCAGTATTGTGGCAATTAATTGGGAAATGCATTTTTCTTCAAAAAATCAGTTCTATTTAAGTTTTTAATGACTACATTTGAAACTAATAATTAATATGACCTCCCCGAGATTTAATAACATCACAGACTAATTTTGGCATGGGATGTACTAGACTGGCATATATAGTTTTAATTTAAACGTCTTTATACCATATGTCAATAACAGACGAAATTATCTTTTCCATCATAGTACTGTCAAGCTTATGAAGACGTTTTTTAACAATAGCCCAAAAATTTTCAATCGGATTTAAGTCCGGTGAGTTTCCGGGCCAATCCAGTACAGTAAGTTTGTTTTTAGAGCAGAAAATGACAATTCGCTTCTATGTGTGACATCGCGCGCCGTCTTGTTGAAAAACGCCATCTTCGTTCGGCCCAAGTTTAGACATGGTTCGAAGCACATTTTGAGTCAGTATCGATTCGTAGATGACACTGTTAATCATTCCTTCTACGGGAACAAGGGATTCTGTCCCTGAAACGCAGAAATAACCCCACAACATCTTTTTGGTCGGATACTTGGGTGCTTGATTAATGTGGTGCAGACGAAGAGGTTCTCCTTTGCTCCTTTTCAAGAACCTGGATCTTAATTCCTGAACCGCAAAATGTGTTTCGTCAGAAAATAAAACTTTTTCCCAGTCCTTCTCAGTCCATGTTTTATATTTCCATGCCCATTCTAACCTTTTCTTCTTCATGCGAGGCGTGAGAAGCAGCTTCTTGTACATTAGACGTGCTTTCCGCCCACGGTCTAAAACCCTGTATTTCACCGTTGAAGGTGCAATGTTAACACAAGCTGCCACCATGGACTTGGACAGATCAGAACTAGTTAATCGAGGATTCATAACACTCATTCGATGTAAACTTTTGTCCTCACGAGCCGATTTTGATCTTTTTCGGCCGCATTTTCTAATACGGTGGTTCTAGCATTTCCTGTTCTCTTAAACCACTACCATACCCTCCCGACACTTGATTTACTCACTCCACATATTTTGTCTATTTCTTCTAACATTTTAGAAGTGTGTTCTTTAAATGCAATCACTTTAGCACGTGTTTCAAGGCTGATATCCATGACTCTAATTACTCCTACAACAATCGAGCAACAAACACTGCCAACTTTTAGCCACTTGGCGGAAGAATTTATATGCCTGCTACTTACCTGATGCGTACAAACAGCTTCTAGTTTGACAATAACTACCATTTGAACTCCGAGCTGAATTTGAGTGCTTATTCGGTCGCTTACGTGTGATAAAGTGAAAAAAATAACATTTCCCAATTAATTGCCACAATACTGTATAACGTACTTGAAACTATGAATATTAAAAAAATAATAATTTTCTAGTATCTTTTACTAAAAAAGGGGAAGTTACTCAAATGAATAAACTGAACGTCTCTAAAAGAACACTTTGGAAAGGTGTTGTGACGGGTAGACATGATCCTTTGCCTTTATTTTTGGCTTGTCATGAACTCCACGACAGACGATGCGTGAATATTTGCGAAAGATACAAGACACTTTAAGACAAGGTTGCCATTTTAACACCTTCCTTTTGAAAGCCATGACACCCGTCCGGAATTTGATGTTCGGATAAACTGAAAGTGATTTCAAGCGAAATATTTATTTATGCTGCAATTCAATGGTAGAAGAAGCTGAAGTATTGTAAGGGCTATCATTTTTAGTTTTAAAGTTTTTGTTTTGTGTCAAAAGAACAGGATGTTAGAAAAGAAAAGACTTATTTTGGATAAGTTTCAGCTGTTACGATCCTTTTATGAGTGATATTTATTTGTTAGTGTAATGAAAATACAGTGGCTGCATTTATTCACGTGAAATTATTAATCCAGAAAAGTTCTAAATCAAAAATACCGGGTTTGTGCCAAAGTTCTCTTGAACATACGTTTCATTATTACTCTTATTATCACCAAGTGCTATATGCATTATTTTCTTGACAATCCTTCTACATTGTCAATCCCTTTATATACCATACTAAGCACGTGCTCTATGGAAGACCAGCACTAGTTTGCAGAGGTAATCATGGTCCAAGGGTGATTTACTATTCGCGTTTTTGGTTCAATATTTAACTTCAGGAATACGAATCGATGTAAAATTCTCGTCGGTTCTCTGAAGGAAAAAGGACACCAAAGACAAGGGTGCGTTCTCTCCGAAGAATGCTAGTGCAACTTCTTAAATCTATGGAATGCCATCAAGAAAGATGTTCCCCAAAAGAGTCCAAGACACCTTACCCCCAACCGAAAAGTTTTTCTGCAAAACCCCCTTTGTGGGCACGCTTGCTAAAAGAAAACATTCACTTTAATATACTTTCAACTAGTGATGTTCCGGATATCCGTATCCGCGGATATCCGGAGGGAAAATAAATATCTGTATCCGTTACTTTTTTGGCGGATCTTAAATGGATCTTTTCCTATTCTAAAAATTCTTTAATATTTGAATAAAGGACTCGAATTCCGTTTAAATTTGGTTTTATTCCCTATTTAAATTATAAGGGATAATTTCCGAAGCCAATTTCTACCCCCCCCCCCCCGTCGCAAAAAGGAAGGGGTAATAAGTTTTAAAATTGTGTATCTGTGTGTCTATTTGTGGCATCGTAACTCCTAAACAGATAAACCGATTGCGGTGATGACGGTGACTTGCTCGAAAGTGTTCTTAGCTTGGCCTCGTTTTTGTAGAACTTTAATTACTTGATATATTAATTAAAAACCGACTTAACGTTTTTTACAATTATGGTAGTAAAAGCTACCCATACGTAAAAATATTGGCCCTAATTAAAACCGTTTATCCGCCAATGTTCCAAAAATGGAACATCATATTTAACTGAAAATTTTCCCAAGAAATAACGTTAAAATAAACAAGTTTTTTTAACACAGTTTAGTCTTATTTCAAAGAAATTTTTGATTTCCAGCTTGATTGTTTATATATTTTCAATTATTTATTGCGATTTTTCAAAGATGCGTGTTTTTTTAGCTTTTTGCAACTGTTTCTTATAAAATTTACCAAAAATTGGCTTTTTCAGAAAATGTGATGATATTTATTATAGTTGTGAAAAATACTTCAATGTATGATTTTAAAATGCTTGTAGAAATGTACAATGATATTTCCAAAAGGTGTACTCCTTCAAAATAGCATGTTCCAATTTTGGAACATTGGCGCTTTTAGGGAGTCAAATTTCCAAGAAGTAAATCGTTCGACTTCAAAGGGGAAATTTCATTTTTCGATATATATGTTTCTTTTTTCTTTGATACTTTGATAACTGTACTGATAACTATACTGTATTCTTTGATAACTTTTTTACATCATATGACTTAATTTCTCAGCTATCAAAAAAAAGGTGTACGAGCAACAGGAACAATTCGTGAAAACCGAACTGGCCATTGTCCACTGAAATCCAAAAAAGTCCTTTCTAAAGAAGATCGAGGAAATTTTGACTATCGATCTGATGGATAAGTATACATGTGCAGCTGGAATGATAATGCAGTGGTTACAGTAGCATCTAATTGTTATACACATGAGCCACTTGCATCTGTAAAACGTTACTCAAATGAGCAGAAATGCAAGACAGATGTGCCACAACCTCATCTTATCAAGAGATACAATGAAGGAATGGGGAGTGTGGACGTCTTGGATAAACTTTTAGGGAGCTACAGACCTCATTTGAGGAGTAAAAAATGGTGGTGGAATCTTTTTAGTAATGCTCTGAATATTTCAGTTGTAGCTAGTTGGTTACTTCATTGTGAGTTACACGAAGTCAAGATGAAGCATTTAGAGTTCCAAAGAGAAATAACAACTCACCTCCTAAGAAGAAAAGTACGAGTGGAAAGTCATCCAGGGCCTCGTTGTCATTTACATAAACAATCAAGAATGTCTGACGGACATTATATTGTATCTGCATCCCAAGGATGTTGTGCGGTGTGCAAAAAAATACGACTAAGAAATGTTTCCATTGCGACAAACGACTTCACTAGCAATGCTTCCTTTCATATCATGGACATTAGATATTTCTGTATTGGATTTTCTGAATTCTGGTATGTACATAAATGCAATTTAAAATATTATTTTTTCCGTAATAAAGTATGCTAAGATAAAAACCGCATTCAAAACCTCTTAGTTTAAAAAAATTCTCTGAAAAAAAAAACTTCAAACTTCATGCAAAGCGCCAATGTTCCAAAAATGGAACACACTGAAAAACATAGTAAAAAAATTTTTTCGGGAAATTTTATTTTATTTCTGTATTTACTAGACATAAATAGACATAATTTCAAAAAATTACTCAAATTCGATCTTCCGTCAATAGTTCGGCGGTTTTAAAAGAACGACGTTTTCTGCGTTTCATATTTATTTGGAACTTTCAAGTTATATACAGTAGGAGCTATCCCAACAAAACATAAATGTGAAAAAGAAGCCAAGTTTGGTTGAAATGAGGGGAAAGACGATGTCACCGACAAAAAAGTTCAGATCTAAACAGTTACCAAGTTCCCTACCATTCCTCACAGAAGTTGGATTTTCCCATGTTCTTCAATTTATTTAGAAAACAATTTTTTACTTGTTTTGATAATGGATTTTAAACTTGCGGCAAGTTTTAGTCATCACTATTTTTTTTCAAACTTGCCAAGTTTTAAATCCAATATCAAAGAAAGAAAAAAATTGTTTTCTAAATGAATCTTTTTACTTAGAAGGAGAGTACAATTTTACTTACTTTATAAATACTGCTTAAAAAGTAAGTTAAGTCATAATCATCTAAATCTAAGTGAGTCAGTCTTTGTCATTATTGAAATCTAAATAACTGAGTCATCAAAAGTAAAAGTTTTTGAAAAATTTGCTGAAATTTTATAAAAGTCTATAAAAACCTAACAAAGAGTCGTAAAATCGTAAAAATCCTTTAACCATAAAAACTGACGAATTTTCGTAAAAATTACAAAAAAAAAAAAAAAAAAAAAAAAAACAAGCAAAAATCTGCAGGTAAGAGTGAATTACAAACAGGGCCGAATTTGCCTATAAGATAAAACAAGCTATTATTTAGGGCCCCAGCTTTGAAGTGGGTCCCTAACTCCTAAAAAAAATCATGATTTGTTCCTTAAAATATGGAAGTTGCTTGAAAAACCTAATTTCATTTTTAAGTGCTTGAAAACCTTGAATAATTGGAAACGTGTGGCTACAAACCTTAAATTTTAAAATTTCTAACAAATGGCAGAGGGGGAGGAATGCCAAAATATGTCAAATTCAGCTCTTTGCTACATCCTGTATTAAAAATGTAAAAATCATAGTTCTCACGTTTGTAACATATTATATGAAAAAAATTTTTGTGACTCACATGTTTCATATCTTGCTATTTATTCAATCCCGAATGCAGTATTTTGGAAAATCTTTTGCATTGATTGCTTTTATCTTACTTCTTCTGCATATTGTCTATCTGTTTAGCACGGAAAAAAATACACTACTTCTATTTCTTTTCGTTTTCAGCCCCACTTGCAACTGAAGAAAAGTTGTTGTCATGAGAAATCTATGGTTTCTTTTTTCTCTTAAATTTAAAATAGTTATTTCTCACAAAGTTAGAACAGAACTGTAAAAGTTTACAATCAAGTACTAAAATATCAGAGACTGGAAAGTGCAAATGAAGTGCGTTAAATAATTTTATTTATTCTAGAGTCCTTGAAAATAATTAGATAAGTCTTTGAAAATCCTAAGCAAAGTGGGCTCCAATTACTTCTACTGCATATTGTTAATCTGTTTAGCCAGGAGAAAAAAAAATGATACACTACCTCTATTCCTTTTCGTTTTCTGCACTACTTATAATTAAAAAAAAGTTGTTGTAAGGAGAAATCTATAGTTTATTTTTTCGTTCAAACTTAAAATGACTGTTTCTTACAAAGTTTGAACAATACTGTACTATATCTAGTTATCAATTTCTATGTCTATCCAATTAACTTCTATAAGGCTTCAAAATGCAGAATTCTATATCCATTTTACAAAATTTCCTCCAGGGGAGAAACCTCCGACTCCCTAAAATTGGAGATATTCTATTTCCCGCTTAAAAGGGAGCCCTCTGCGTCACTCTCTTGATACCAGCTCCTTCTCTTAAGGTCAATTAAAAAAGGACAACATTAAAACACACATTAGTGAAAATGACGCACAAAAATAAAAGTATGGACTTATGCATCACAGGAAACAGATAAAAAAAATGGGAGTGGGGGGGTGGCAATAAAAATGTTGCTAAAAAAATCCTGCCCCCCCCCCAGGAACTCAGTCTTAAATCCGCCTATGCTTGGTAACTGTTTAGATCTGAACTTTTTTTTTCAGTAACACCGTCTTTCCCGCACCTCATTTTAACCGAACTTGGCTTCTTTTTCACATTTATGTTTTGTTGGGATATCATTACTTTTTGAAAAGCTAAATCAAAGGTTATGTTCTAATTTAGACAGTTATAAATGAAAAAGTGTATATTACAAATATATGATTTCCTTTTTTTCCCTGCTGTTACGGTGCACTGGTTTGCGGTTTCTTTTTATTAGAAGTTATAAAGATATTTTGATAACTGGGGACTTGGCGCGATCGCCAATTTTGAGCAATAATCATCTGTTTTCCCATTTATCATCAAGGCCAACGTACATTAGCTCTTAGTCTTTGGCTTCCTCAAATTTGTCAATTAGGAAAATTGCTAAGACTCATCTTAAAATCTGTGTGGAGTTTCTTTATTGTTCGGGGGGATTATCATAACATAAATCGTAAAATATGCAGAATTTGTGAAAATATTTCTCAATTGTTGAAATTATTGCTGCCATTTTTGCTCCTATTGTAAAATTTTGCATTTAATTGAGATCTAAAGTTTTTATAAAATTTTAAAGCCGGTTATTTTTGATTTTAAAGGCTTAGCTCTAGATTTGGAATTTTAACTATTTGGTGGATCATTTTTCATTTTAGTGGAACTTAAAGTATTGTTTCAAGCCCCATTTTGGTTAGAAATTAAATTGTTAATTTAAAACTTCAACAACCTTGTTTTGTCAACGTTTGATGAGCCCTTTTGTTTTGATTTATTTGGCGAAATATTTTGCAATCGTGCGGTGAGGTTATTACGCCGTGATGCTCATAAAAAAATAGAGTAGTTTTTTGCTATTTTAATGTAGTTTTTTGACTTTTTAAATTTTTCCCTTTACATATGCATGAAAATTTATCTTTTTGCCAAATCTCAAGTATGTGAGACACTTGGAAGTTCGTAAACATTTTGATGAGTGAGTGAATGAGTCAGTGTAAAAAATGACACTTTTCAGATAGCAATAATTTCATAACTATAAGAGGTACAATCATGAAATTTAGGATTATTAATCTGCTAAGCAGCTCTATTACACATACAAAATTTCAAGCACGTAGATTTAATAGTTTTTGAGAAATGAGGGAGTCAAAAGTAGCTTGAAATGGTTCGTGTAAGATACACACTGGCAGATGTGTCGCCTGATTTCCGAACTTAGCTGACACACTGCCGTGTGTCTAAATAATCTTGTTAAGTAAATTTTAAATGCTTTTCTAAGCCTTTTTACGCGTGATTGGTAGCGATTTCATAGTCGGAAGATAAGGAGAAAAAAACTCAATAATTTAAAATTTCTATCTGCTGTCAGTTCATATTTGTCAGCAATGCGTGTTCTGACACGCGAAATTCATCTCAATATGAGGTCGGCCCTCTGGGATATGTTTTTTTTTTTTTAAATTTTTAACTTAATATTGGTTTTTGTTATTGTTGTTATGTTATTCTTCCTTTTGGTTTTTCTCGGCATCCTTCAAAAAGGTGAGACTAAATTCTCTATTCACTGTTTTTAAAGGTGTTCCCGGCTCTGCTATTTCGTCGGTCGGGGTAAGTCGGGTGGAATGGGTCAGCGCTGCATTTATGCTGAAATAAAATGCGAAAAAATATTTGTATCCTGTCCAGAAGCAGCTTTACATTCTTGCTCCTGTATCCTATATCTACAAAGCTATCTAGAAATAAGCTTACTCCCCCTCAATTTTAACGGATATTTCTTTAAAGAGTAAATCATAGCATTGATTATATTTTTGCCGTAGATGACATTTTTTGAAGAAACAGTGCCATTACTCTAACGGGAATACCTTCCGTAGCAAATTCTACACTTGGGTAGTTGATTTGGGTAAAAACATTTTGAGATCCGTATCCGTATCCGCGGATCTTGCCACTAATGATCCGGATCCATATCCGTATCCGCAGATCTACTTTTTTAACGATCCGGCACATCACTATACGGCAGGTTGGCGTGTTATGTTCATGAAGAAAATGAAGTTACACAAAAGTGACACATTTATTCAAACATTTTTGGACAATACAAGAAGGGAAAAGAAAATGGTAAAAATTCCAAGGATTATCTATACGTGATTCGTACGAGTGCGAGGCGCGAGTAACATGACGCAATGGCAAGACGTAGCGCTTCACTTCAATAGCAAAAAGTTAAGTTGTCAATATTTGTTGCCGCATACTCCCCTCCCAGTGTCGGCGATATCTTGCGGGAAAATGCACATGACGTCCAGAACGTGTAGTCCTTGGTTGAACAGTGGCTTCATCCTCTGATGAAAGAGTTGTAAGTTTCAATGAACAACCACTCGGTGAGGTAATTGGTTTATGTAGCAGATTGAGTAGTGTACACTTGAGGCTGGGGAGTGGTGCTCTGAGAAATATTGAAATTGCTCTGGGACTGATGAGGCTGATTAGCAGTCTGGCTGTACTGTATGCTCGATTGTTGTTGGCTAGCGGGAGACTGCTGGGATCCGGCTTGTTGCTGATGCGGCTGCTGTTGTGTTTGTTGCTGGGGTACAGGTTGCTGCTGAGGCTGTTGCTGTGGTTGTTGCGATGCTTGTTGCTGCTGCTGTTGAGCCTGTGGTTGTTGTTGCTGGGGCTGTTGCTGTGCCTGCTGCTGTTGAGCTTGTTGAGAGACTGGAGATTGCTGTTGCTGCTGTTGTTGCTGCTGCTGCTGTTGATGTTGCTGCTGCTGCTGGGGACCAGGTGAGTGACCAACAGGAGGGTGAGGTGTTGTACTAAAATTTTGTGGAACACCAGGCCCATGAGGTTAATTTCCACTGACTGCTTGACTTTGCGGCACTGATTGATGAGGTTGTCCAACAGGAGTTTGAGGGCCAGAGGCAAAACTTGGTGGGATGCGAAGTGCAACTTTCGCAACCTGATTTTGTTGATCGGGAGCAGTCATCGCTAATTCACAGTAGTAGCTCCAAATGCAAAAACTTACTAATCGAAGTCCTAAGGAAAAGAATGACGCCAAATGCTTCATTAACACGGCATTCTTAAAGCTGCATCCAGATAACATTAACTGCATCCACTCTTTTTTAAAAAAGGCCTCAGGTCACCAATTTACGGCAGGTTGGCGTGTTATGTTCATGAAGAAAACGAAGTTACACAAAAGTGACACATTTATTCAAACATTTTTGGACAATACAAGAAGGGAAAAAGAAAATGGTAAAAATTCCAAGGATTATCTACACGTGATTCGTGCGAGGCGCGAGTAACATGACGCAATGACAAGACGTAGCACTTCACTTCAATAGCAAAAAGTTAAGTTGTCAATATTTGTTGCCGCAACTACTTTCAACCTGTATTATTGCTCTTGCGGACGTCCTTGAGATCAAGGAATGCTGGCAACCATATTCCCTAACTTCAAAATGGCTCTCTAGCAAAATATGTCTTTTCATAAGATTTTATTCAAGCCTCACCTCAGAGCATTCTGTAAATGTACTATAGTTAAACTAATTTGTTGATGAAAAAACTTAATTACTATAATTTTAGAAAGCTTTCCAACTCGATTGACTAAAAATCACTGAATTATCGTGCTTCTTACCACAAAGAGGTTGTTAAATTTGAAAAGTAGTCATTCTTTGGATACCATTAATATTGGTTTGGCAATGTATTCAATAATAGCATTGGGCCCAGTATTTTCTTCGTTTCTTTTCTTTTTTTTTCAGAAGATTCAGAAGAAAAATGAGATTGTTTGCCTTTTTTTTTTAAAATCTCAAAATTGAATTTTCTTTGTGACTTTTATAAAACTACTGTGAATTAGTAAATCTCTCGATTTTTTTTCCCGTTTCAGATAACTTCTCTTGGAATGTTTTCATTTTACTTTTGTTTCAAAAAGAGCATGCGGTGATCTAAGCGTAAGAAATGAGGTCTTCGGTTTGCGGGATAAACCACTGATTACATCACTCTGTTAGGTGATATACTAAAAGCTTGAACCCAATTCAAATCCACATGTTCACTTCGATTTCGGGTAGATCTGAAAATCGACTTTGCAAGTGGACGAGGGAACATTTATTTTCATTTTTTCCTCCCTCGGGATGAGTCCGTTCGAAAGAGGAATGGAAAGGAACACATGAAATAATGGGACAGCGTGACCCTTGGCCAGATTCCAAAAAGCAAATACCCGCAACAATGGGTACCAGACGATAAATCTTGGGGAACATGTGCGTGGACGTATATTTTACGAAAAATCCTTTAAGTCGCAAGCCTTGGACTATTTTGCAAAAGATGTGGAATAAAAAATGACCACTGACTCCTGTTTCCGTGCTTCTCTTTTGTGGCTTTAGTCAATTCCTTATGTATTATTACTCTGCTACAAAAATATTTCTTTTACTCCCCTGTAGCAAGAAATTGCTGATCCAGAAGCAAAATATGGACTTTTTCGCCTTGCTGAATGAAAATAACTTGTTGCTTGCTGCGAAGTTATGATTGGATAAAACATCACTATAATGAGCTTTTGTTTACAGTGGTTACATAAAATTGGTCTTATATAACTAGAAGTTCATAAAATTAGAAGAAAAATTTTTTTTCTTAAATTCATTTGTGAGAGATGTGCAATTAATTATGCCACAATTAAAATGGAATTTATGTCCTGGAAGTTAATAAAAAGAAAGATAAAATTAATTGGAAAATTAGTGACGTTGTTGGAAATTTATTTGCAGTTAGACGAAATCAGGTACATTTTTTGTCCCACGAATGCTTCACCCCTCCCCCCTCCTCCCCAAAAAAGAGAGTCTCACAAAATGAGATCTAAAACCGTCTCTAATTTCCCTCCCTAAAAGTTTCAATTGCGCAGTTTGTGCCATGCCCCCCCCCCATGACCCTCTCGTCAGCACCCCCGATTTACTCAAAAACAACTGGAAGTTACATTAGATTACGGTAAGAAATTTGAACTGAAAAAAGTTGCTATTAACATCGGCGGCGTGCAGTGGCATGGGATACTCTTAGTTGTATTGAGTACAAAGCATTGATGGAGGTGCTACCATAGTTTTTGAAAAAGAGAAAAATAGTAATTTAGTTGTTGTTGGCTTATTCTCCGTGATCTAGTTGGAGTTTGACTAAGTCCAAGAGTTCATGTATCGCCAAAAACTCGTACACTAAAAGCGGATTAGTTGTTAGATCTTTATATGTTAGTCCCAAACAAGCAAGAAGGTGGGAAGGAGAGGCCTCAACTGAAGCACATTTAGTGCAGGTCTGAAAGCTTTTCTCTCCGCTAGTAAAAATAAGGTTCTTAGTATGCCCACCTTGAGTCTACTGATCTTAACCTGGATGGTTCTATCCCCGCCAAGAGCAAGGGCGCTGCCTGGGGATTTTTCAGAATTCCAGGAGTGAAGTGGAGGCGTCTTAAACAGATTCCTATAGGACGTCTTAAACTTTGAACGCATCTCAGATGATGTACAGCTCCCAGGAGGGATTAAAGGCCCAGAAGAGCCCACTTTGGCTAGAATATCGGTTGTCTTATTGCCCAGGACCCCAATATGTGAGAAAATCCATTGAAGAAAAATCATGTGATGTTGTGAGAGTGTTTTCAATTCTTTCAGAATTGTCACTGAAGTATCATCTTCAACCCTTGTCCAATTGCTGAGATGTTGAATAGCACTGCGGCTATTGGTTAAGATACAGACATCTTCAAAAAACATCTCTACAAAGCAAAACCTTTAGCGCTTCGTTAATAGCAATGAGTTCTGCTCTAAATACTGAGCAGTAGTCTGGATTACGTATCTCTCAACCGATTCAGATGGTAATTTAATGTAAGCACCACGGCCAGAGGCATTTTGATCGTCTCTACTGCCGTCGGTATAAGCCTGGACTGCCGAGGTTGGTATTTGATTTATGATTTCAAGGGCGAGCTGATAAAGGTGGTCAGGGATATCGTTTAGTTTGTTGGCCTGCACACCAAGTTGGGTTTGAAAATGCACTTCAGGTAAACCCTGGAGATGGCTGATCATAGTCTTTAAATAGTGTTTCTTGACATCTGGATTTAGTAGTTCCACCGAATATAGTCTGGAAAATGGACTGTCTCGTTTTAATCTTTGATTATACTGCCATTCCCCAAGATAGGTCTATGTTCATTTTCATAGCTGTGCAGTTTATTGAAATAATTAGAGAGGTCCAAAATTCTTCGCATGCTCAAGGGAAGCAGGTCACACTCATAAAGAACCAGCTCCGTCGGGCAAGAACTTTTCATTCCTGTAACGATAAGAGCAGCTCCAGTCTGGACGCTCTCCAATTTCATTAGATTTGTTGGCACGGCACAGAAATAGATTTGTAAGCCATATTCTAAGGCCGGCCGAACTAGCAGGGCTGTTGAGTCGGAGTCGAACTGATTTTTGGGTAAAGGAGTCGGAGTCGTTCGAAAACATTCTGACTCCGACTCCGGGTTTCATTTTTTTCTTTAATTTTCACTGACTCCCCTTGTCTTTTTTAAAAAACTGACTACCAATATTTGATTACGTACAAAAGCGTACTAATAAGAAAATAACTCATTGTGATAACCAGCTGGCTTAGTTGTTTATCGAACTTTCTGTAACAGCTATCTTTGCCGTCTACTAGTTTGCTTATTTTCTAACTTTATTTAATTGGTGGCAACTGTCAGCAAACAGTTTTGTTTCTTAACATTTTCTAATCACTATAAAAATAATAACATATTTTTTACGTCGATCCCAGTTATAAAATAGTAAGAGGAATGTATGTATCGCTTGAGCAAGTCGGGAAACTTCTGAGGGTGCTTGGTGAATTCAAATAAGTGTTGGCACGAAAGAGCGAATCCAAAAGATCCGATAAAATAAAACTGATTTTTTTTTTTAAATATAAGATTTTATCTGAGAAAGCTTGGTTATCACTGAAAAGTTCAAAATAAAATTAGTACATGATTTATTTGTTACTCAATAATTGTAGTTAATCCTAAAGTCTTCAAATTAAGGTTAATTCTGAAGCTGCCAATAAAATAAAAATTAAAAATGGAGCTAAGAAATGTAGGTATAGTAAAAGCTATTCGTGCAAAGCTGTATACCGCCGCATTTTGGGTAAAATGTAGTCCAGACGTACATGTACCCGACCTCTCTCTGCAATATAGTGCAATATTTTTGTTGAAATTTTTAAAATAAGGGGAGGTTGGCCCAAAGCGGGTAAGTTTTAGAAGAACGCTCTAAAATTGTAGTTTTTTGAATTTTATTGCAACAATTTCGGTTCTATTTCCTAGCACGGTTCTTGAACTTCAAAATAAAAAGTCATTTTTGTATTATTTCAAACCCAATATTTATTTATTATCAAACTTTACAAACCTTTGAAAAACCTGCTTTGCCCTACCAGGGAGCTCAAAGCGGGTAAGCTTAACTAATTGTGATTTGGTACATTTGCCAATGAAATATGAAATTATAAAAGATTAACGTAGTTGACTAGCTACCTGCTATTGTAAAAAATATATATATATAAAAATATTGTACTTATCTAATTTAAAGTCAGCAATTTTTGTTTATAAAACATAAAGAAATGACTGATTAAATTAATGGACAAATTAATTGTCATCCTCAAAAATAACTTTTTAAAGTTATACTTATTCTATTGAAATAGAAAAACTGAGTCAGCACAAGAGTCAAGAAATTTTAAATAAATATATGATTAAATACTATCCCCACGTCACACAGTGGGGCGAAAACGCCAAAAAGCGCATCAAAGTGTTTTTAAACCTCTCTCGCTTGTTTGTTTACACAGGCATGTTATCACAGGTTTTCTCGATTTTTTGGGCTCAGGGTCCAAAGTTCGCAGGTTTACACAGCTAATTTCTTTTCAGGGTCTTTCTACAGACCATTTATGACTAATTAATATTAATTACTAAGAGGACATAAGAGGACAATTTTTGTAGAGTGTTTTGAAAAAAAATAACTTTGAATTTCGAGTTTTTGGTGCTGATCAAAACCGATTTTCCGTTTGAGAATTCGATTACTCATTTTTTTTCGTCCTAATACTATCGTTGGACACGAGAGAAATTAAATATACCTGCCTTTAACTAGAAAAAACAATTATAGACTGTTTAAAAGCAAATTTTGTACATTCCCACACTTGGTTCTTCAACTTTCTAAAGGCTCCCTTCAGCTTTGTAGTGGACGAAGGGCTCTAAAATTCCAGTTCTGATTGCCTAAGAGGTAGGCCTGTACAAATTTATCCATCCCCAATTAGTTTAGTATAGGGAAAAAAAACATTTATAAGCACTTTTTGGCGTTTTCACCCCATTGAGCGTCTCTCAACCAGCTTTGCCCGAAGGCACGTTCTTTATTTCAATAATTAAAACCTTAAATTAAAAAAAGATACAAACGAAATGACTATCGCAGTTTGTAGGTGGATGGTGTTAGAATAACGTAATATTATTGACAATCAAAAAAAAAAAAAAAAAAAAGCTGGTCTTCGACAAAGCACAAGTTACAAAACTTCATTTTTTTAAAGAAATGTATCATTTTGTTTATTGTAAACCTAGTTGCGCCATGCCGCTTCATTGCTGCTTCACTGGGACTAATTAAAACTCAAAGGTGTTGATGTAAACACGGCATACGTATGCATCGTCGCTTACACACCATGGGGGGGGGGCATACGAAGGCCTACCCTCTTTGGGCGACCTACCCGCTTTGGGCCACCCTCTCCGAAGTTTAAGATTTATTATTGGGGCAGTTTTTTAGAGCTAAAGTATTTCAATTTTTATAAACTGAAATTAAGTTGAGCTGTCACCCTCTAGATGAGTGTCCTCCGAGAGGGGGGGGGGAACCGCCCCCTCTTAAGAATTTTTTTTTGACTTGGTTAAAAAAGGTTTTTTTCTCTCTCAAAACTCTTTCTCTCATTCGTTTCTGTACTTTAAAAAATTGAAAGCGCATGATTTAATCAACATCTATTCGTTAAACATTAAAGGGAAGCAAATAATTTACAATTTTTTTAAAAATGGGATTTTTAAGTAATTTCACATTAGAAATCGCAACTATGGGATAATTTGATTTTCTAATTGAATTTCTAACTTTTCTTCTGTATGCATCTTAGGTTTTCAACAAAATACGACGCGAAAATTTTATAAAAAGGAATTTTTATTTCGATCTCTGTTTGGGGTTTTCCCCCCTTCCTATGGGGGGCGGGGAAGGATGATTTGAAATGATAAATTAAAAAAAAAAAAAAAAGCCGGAGTCAGCCGTTTCAAAATCCTGGAGTCGGAGTCGGCCATTTGTCTTCCGACTCCACAGCCCTGCTAGCTGGGGGTAGTGTGGGGTAGTGCGAAGAGTGCAGGCGTTTGCACCCCAGTCTCTGCCAGAAATGTACTTCAAAATATTTAAGTAACAATTTGGTTTCACTTTAATGGAGATTAATTTTATACTAAGAACATCTGAACTGCTCATCAATTAAATTATTTGTAAAGATTAATAATGAATAAAAATATTCAACAAATAAAATCTGCTTCAAAATTAAACTACTTAGTCAGGGAACAGATTAACAGCAATCGAAACACTGCCTTGAGCAGGTAAACTGCAGTATCTACAGTTTTCAAGATATTTGTAGAAATCTTTGTTGGATTTAATGCTACTAGCAGGGAAATGTTGGAATTAGACGTTTTTTCCGCACCTTTTTTTTTCCCCCAGTGAAAACCAAATAAGCAAGCTTGAACAATAAAGCTAATGTACAAAAGATGACGAAAATGAAAATAAATAAATAAATAAATAAATAATAATAATAATAATAATATAAATAAATAAATAAAAGATGAAAAATTTGCAGTTACTGCCATTTACTTGCCCACGGCAGAATTATTCTATGAATTGTTAGAATTTAAATGATCAGCGCATAAGGAATGGGGTCTGCAGTGGGAAGAATAAACAGCTGCTCACGCAATCTGTTGAATGTGGATTTTGTATGAATGAAACAAATTATCTTTTTAAAAACATTTTTTATCGTTATCCTGCTCCCCAGACATGCAAAGGAATATTATTCTGATTGGAGCGACTAAACTGCCCCCCCCCCTTTAAAAAAGAAAGAGTTGAATTGCCTCGCTTACTGTGAAGTAAAGTGAAAAGCAAAATAATTTTACAAACCCTGCATCTGGAAGGAGCATTGTTTATTGACTATGCAAAAAAGAAAAAAAAAAAAAAACAGCATCCAGCCTTTATTCAGTAAGTTACCGCCCTATAGCCAGGGATCTTTCATGTATCCAGCCTTTACTTGAATTTTCACGGATTGAATTCAAATGGTGTTTTTCGTAATCACGAATTGCAATAAGACCCTACTTGTTGGGTTTCTTGTTTCTACAAACGAAATGGAATGAAAATTGCCAAGAAACTTGCACCCGTCATATTATGACTGGCGATTTTTTAAAATAGGTAATACGAGGCATATCCATAAAAAAAAAAAGAAATGTTGATTAGGATGCAGGAAAAAGATAAGGACTTTATGGCCGATATCCACCAGAACACTTATCATAAAGATTATTTACAGAGTATAATGTTATGTATTTTTATTTCTTATCAATCTTAAATTAGGGGAATCAATAACCTAGAAATTTTGCATTTTAGGAAGTTTTACTGTTTAAGTTCATCTATATAAATGTTTTTTCCTGAAAAAAAAAACGTAATTTTACACAAAAAACCCCTTTTAATGTAAAATATGCCTGAGTTAAGCCCCGAAAAAAATACGGATAAAATTAAACCGCAGACGTTTTGTAACTATGACGACGAAAGTTTCACTTTCTAAACAATGTTAAAAACAACCGTCGTCATGGCAATCTGAAAAATTAGAGCAACATCAACATTGGTGAAGTGAAAGATAATAAGCATTTCATGATTGCTCAAAAAACAAGAGCAACAAAAAACAAGCTAAAATAGAGAAAGAAAAAGAGCAATTTAAAAACTTTAAATCTAAAAAAAAAAATCTCTAAACTCACCGTTTTTGTTCCATAAGATCTTCAGCCTCACCCTTTCAACTAAGGAACAAATTCTGAAACATATGTACATCACGTAATTCTTTAAGGTAGAGCGTCGCGTGATGGCGGTGGTAAGGTTCAATAAAAGCAACTAGTAGGATTAAACGACCCATAATGTTTGAGTGAAGACTTCAGAAAATGTCTCTGATTCAAGTTTTACTGTCTTTTGATCGTGAATAATTTGCTTATTATTTTTTCCGTTGGCCTTTAGTTCGTTTGTAGTTATGTGGTATTAGACCTACATTTTTTTTTCTGCACGGAGTTTGCACATTTACATTTAACACTGAGAGACACATACGAGTGACAATAGATCACAGCATATTTTTCTGTATTTTTTGGCCAACTTTCACATTATGTAATAGTTAATACACTGGCAAACAGTACGTAATACATACAATTTCTGATGAACTGTATTTTTGAGTCGTTTTAGACTAAAATATTCATGCTGATTTCAAACCGTAATTAGTTTTGGGGTGCTCATCTTTACTTTCTCGAGCAATGGAGCACAAATAAATTGTATTACATGTAAAAAATAACACAAGGTCGTGAATATATCAAGAAGGAAAACACGCTACTTCACCATAGCAAGCCTAGGAAGAAAGCATCGTTTGACCCCCAAGATGGTGGACGTGTCGCTATTTTATTCTACGATTTAGGGTTTTACATTTATCTATATTCAGTTATTGACCACCTTTTTTTTCTGAATATGTGAAAGGTCGCGGATAAGCTGCCCAAGGCTAATCAAGAGTTTAGTGAAATTTTATCACATTTATCGGAATAAAGCGAAAGAAACACTCTTAAACTATTTTATAGTCATTCAAAATTAAGATTCAATAACCATTAAATCCGTTCAAAATGAATTATTAACCTGGTTCAAAGCTATCCTGTCGTATGAAATCCCTTTCAGACCCGTCAGGAATGGAATGCAAAATTAGTCGTTTTAATGAAAGTAGTGCACATTTAGTGCAGCCAAAGAAAGTTTCTAGCTGCTTAAAAACTTCCCATTCGTACTTCATAACAGTACATAATTTCTAACCTTTATATTGTTGCATTTTTCTATCTGAACACTTTCTAATGTGAACATCCCGATAATCTGAACACATTTCGATGGTCCCGGGGAGCACATGTGCATTAATTCCGTCTCCCTCCATAATGAACAACCCCATAATTTTAAGACTTTCGTTCGGTCCCATGAGTGTTCAGAACAGAGAGAGAGGGAGAGTCCAATGTATTACAATGTAGGATAATCACTTTCTACAACTTTGAAAGTAACTTCCAAGCGGTAACTTCGTATTAAACGATGCAACTTAGGCCTCCTTCACAGGAGGCAAATTAGTTGAACCAGCATTCGAACTGGCGGTTTTTAGAAAGTGTAACCAGGTACAGAAGTGAAGGAATCTCCAGGCATCCTTCACACAACAGTCGACTCATTTGGCACACCAGGCACATGGGCCGCTACCATTCTCATCCCGATGAGTTGAGTCAACTTTTCAGTTGATACAGCTCATCGGGACAGTGCCAAGTGGTCGCTCTGCACACGAATAAACTAGTTGGGGGTCAACTCTGTTCAGTTTTAAGTGTTGTGGAGCTATTGTGGATTATCTAAGTTGCTTTGTGTGAAGACAGCGAAAAAAGGACAGTCAACTAAAGTCGGACCGCGAAGAGTTGACCCTTGGCTCCGCCTTGTTTCAGAAATGTCCATTTTCAAGAAGGGGTTTTAGAGCTGAATACGTTACCTTGGAGTTTAAGAAATTAGCCAAAGAGGTAAAACATTTTAATTTTGTACGGTCAAGACAGATGTCTCATCGGCCAGATCACATCCTACGTAAGTGGGATGGTCTTAGTTTTACTTCTATCAGCAGCCATTGGTCAGAGATAACAACGCCTCCTACAATTAATTTGAATTGAAAATTGACGAGAGTAGGGTTGCAATAAAGAATGCATATCTTGTCATTTTTACTTTTTCTCATATTCAGTGCAGTTATTGCTGCAACTGTAACCTTTCAGGTTTAAATAATCGCGCAACGAAAATAAAGTGGCATTATTTTTTTTTTTTCATATAGCTAAAATGTCGCTAAACTACGACATATGGCACGCGTCCTTTCTTCCTTCTCTACCTATATTAAGAAATGGACTCGTTTTCTCAAATGATTGACAAAAGTCATTAGTTCGCGGTCAGACTATAGTAAACAAGCAGCATTTTCGAATAGTTAAATGCACTAACCGCCTCGTGTGTAGGAGGCCTTATTGTGTACAAAATTACCAACTTTTTCTAAAAGTTAAAATAAAGAGTAGAAAACTTTTTTATATGTATCCTTGCCAGGACAGTTTAGCACTAGGTCTTCAACTTTTACAAAGTAAAACATTTTTTAAAAATTATCAGTTCAATTCAAAGTTAACAAGCATGACTTAAAGATACTCTGAATGACTACACCGAAAAGTAGTTTTTTTTTTTTTTAAAGATACACACGTTCTTTTATAATACGCATAAAAAAGTATTCCCATTCAAGCTCGCCGTTTTAAATACAAAGCACTCGTTCGATTCTTCACTTTTCTCTTTAAAGTCAACGCACTGTTGTCTATGATGTCAAAAACCTCGTCCAGAACATCGTAAACTCGGCGTATTTACCATTTTTCGAGAATAAAGACATCCGCAGACATCTGCTCTGGCTAACATTTATTTACACCATTATCCTTCCCCGGAAACTCCTCCGCCTCTGAGGATAATGGAAGTCAACAGAGAATGATGCAAAAAACGTGACCCTTGGCCACATTCCAGGATATGTTTGGCGTGAAACTGCGCAACAAATCGTCCATAACCATAAATCCAGCCAAACATGGATGTTGATATACATTTTAATGCAAAATTTCATCCCCAACAACCAACTCGACTGGGGATGAAGACGTGGAAAACAAACCCACCGACTGATGGATGGCTTTTCGAGATATCCTCCTCCCTTCCCATGGGTAGCCCCAGCCCTCGGTGCAAGTGAAATAAAGTTTTCTGTCGCGGAGCTTTCTTCAGTAATATGTGGAGGAGAATGGAAATTCGTTGTTAAAATGTCTTTTCCGTGTGACGCAACGTGAAACCGAAACTGCAGGCTGAACTGCGTAAACCGATGATCACGAAAACATAAATAGTTTCCGTAGAAACTCAGTAAACCGAAACTCTTTAAACCAAAGTCAGTTTATTAATTTTTAAAATTTATTTTATTTTGTTTTATTTATTTATTATTAGTAAATTTGTAGTAAATACTAGGGTGTCAAAAAACAAAAACAAAGTCGATGTTTCGAGTCGCACACCCTCTTATATTTTTCCTTTTAGGTCAAAACAATTTTTTAAAAAGTTTCATTTATTTGCACAACGGCAACCCGTGCCGAATTGCACCTGAAAGTGCACTAGGCCGAATCGAAAATAAAAAACTTTTTCGGAAGTTTGAAATTTCGTGTTGATAAAATGTTGCCCCTATAGCCACACATGTACCACAAAAATATTTATCCACATTAAAAAATATTTAGGTGTCTAGCAGGAGACCTAAAATTTGTAATTTTATTCAAAAAATTTATTTTTTTTTCTATACATTTTTATGAAAATGGAAGATATATTTTAAGAAGAAAAATATTAACAGTAAACTCGGAGATTTGCGTTAAATAGAAATTTTTGCTCTTTTGCGATTTTTAAGTCTTCCATATAGTACTCAAAACAAGGATTTTTTCAAGTTTAAGTTGAATTTTTCATTTTATATACATTATTTTTTTATTATTCGTTCGCAAATGTTGATTTAAAAATGTGTTCGCTAATGATTTTTGAACTTGATATTTTATTGAAATGTATAAGTAATTTTTAAAAAGTTAAATCGAAAAAATCCCAGTTTTTGAAGAAAATCATAAATTTTAAGCCTCCTGATGGACAACTAAATATTTTTTAATTTGGATAAACCGCATTTCACGTTTTTTTCACCAGGTCCCAGTTTTTCCGTATATTAATAATACTAGTTTAACCCTGATTTGTAAATTTGTTATTTGTGAATTTCCCACATTTGACGTTTTCCCTTGGAAGTAATAATTTTTTTTATTTTTAACGTTAGCAATATGTTTCATTTAGGCTTTTTTAAGATAATCCATGTTGCTGAAATTTAATCAATGAAAACAGAAATACAACTGCTCCATCCGTAGCTGACCTTATGAACTTTTGATCCAGCAATGAAGTTGACCAAGAACAACCGGAGGCACAGCCCGTCCCTTCTTTCAATATTGCATTGACGAGCTTACAAATAGTGAAAGACTATTTTCTTTTTCATAAAGACCAGGGGAAAAACTTGAAAATAATTTCAATCCTGAAAGATGCTACATTTACCTTGAACTCAATGACAAAAACAATCCACTATTACGGACTATTTTCAACCTAAACTCCCGAATTAGCTACTAAACATGTTAAAATGATCTGAAGTGGTATATATTTGCTTTCTATTTATTTCCCGTTTTTACATTTTTTTAAATTTAGTCCAGTCCCTTGAGAAACGTAAAATCAGAGTTTCACTCTATTACTTAGTTGCACAAATGAAGTTATTCATTTCTAAACTCTCTCGAACGGTTTTCAAACGAAAAATGAACACTTCAAGAAAACTCGTTTTCTCAGAAGAGGTTGTTTCAATATTTATTAAATTTATTTATTTATTTTTTTTAAATTATCTTTTTCGTGTTTGGATCGAAGTTCGTAATTTTTATGCAAGATTTATTTTTTGCTGAAACTAAAACACGGTAAAAATTATACTGCACATTAAATGTGCAAAATCCTCGCAGTGTTTGATAAGTTTATTGCAGGGTGAATTTATTTTTCCCTTTGATCCCTTGTTTGCTCTTGCATAATAATTTTACTTCTTTGTTCCTATGACTTCTTATTCGGTTCTCCTTAGATAATAATATTTCCAAACAACTGAAGTGAAGTACTTAAATTTACTCTTAAATCATTTGTTTCAGCTGGGAATTCATCGAAAAAAAAAAACATTGCAAAAAAACACTTGAGAAATTTTCTAAAAAAGCAATTTGATCGTGTTTACGAAATCTATTTGATCAAAGTTAAAAGAACATCTTCAGTAAATATTTGATACAGGTTCGTAAAAAAATTTCTTTAATTTTGGAAGAAAAAACACTTTTTTGTAGTGTTTTAATTACTCAATTCAAAATAAGCAAGGTCTACTTTTTCAGTATTTCTGCATTCTGTACTATGCTTAAGTGCATTTCGTGAAATTGTTTTTTTTTTTTCTAAAGATAAATGTGAAGATAATTTATTTTAGAAGATCGAAAATTGAGAACTTAATTGAAAGCTTCTAATTTTTGTAATTTATTTTTCACTGGCGCTATATTTTTGCGTTAATCTTGAGAAAAATATAACTTTTTTCAATTATCTCTAAATATTATTGTGCTGTTTAGCTGAAAAAGAACTTTTCCACTCAGAAAAAGTAATAATGATCTCTCTTTTCAAAATATTTTCTCTTAAGAATCACATGTTGTTGTTCTTGCTTATCCTCTTGATCCTCCCCTAGACGAAGTCCAAGAGATCATGTCTCACTAAAAGATCAAAGATAACCCCACTATCATCCGACAGTTGCCCCACAAAGGCACCGATACAGTAAATAATATGAGAGGGAGAGGCAATAGCCGAGCATGGGCAGGTAGAAAAAGACTTGTTGGAACCGTGTCGAAGACCAGACTTCTAATGTGGCCAGACCTTAGCCTAGCTAAGGCAGTTTGGGCAAGTCTGGAGCAGGTCTTCTACAAGGACAATCCAGGATACTCTACGGTGTACCAATCGTGTTCAGGTGGAATCCTCCAAGTTGATTTTATTTTGTCAACAAACATGGAATGAACCTCTGAGACTCTTAAAATTGATGATAGGAGAATGGAAAGGTTACTGCCTTCTACGGCGAGTCTGTCAGCGGCATCATCACCATGAATACCAACATGAGAGGGAATCCCCTGTAAACACAGAGAGCCTACCTCGGACAATGTAGCCAATTTGGAAACAATATCTTGCCCCAGTTGATCATAAATACATGGCCAGTCTCTCAAGAATTGGATGGAATTTCTGCAATCAGTCAGAACCCACACATCACAAATACCAGTGTCCAAGGCGAGGCCCAGAACTTCATTTATGGCAATGAGCTGCTCCGAACGAAAAACAGAACTAAAATCAGGATTTTTGAAACTAGATTCGAAGGACTTGTCCTTAATTCTCATATAGACACCATTGCCAGTTCTTCCTTAATCGGATTTGCTCCCATCGGTATAAATAGCAACAGCCCCCGATTGGATATTGTCGATGATTTCAAGAAACAGTTGGCACAGCAGCTCTGAATTCTCGTTTTGCTTAATAAAAGCCAAATTTAAAAATTCGTTAGAAACCACGTTATTGAGACATGTGGTGGGAGTCGAAGAATTAAAAGTGGTACAGGGTTCTTCCCTTATGTAGTTCAATCCCCACTTATGCATAAAACCAACAGGACTGTCACTTTTCAACCTTTTGATGTATGTCCAGTTTGATAAAAAGCTTGATGTTCTGTTAAATGATACAAGACTCTTGAGCTTAGCAATATACTTTGCAAATTTTGCTTCCCTTCTCATTGACAGGGTTGGTGATCAGCCTCATAAAGAGCTATATTATTAGGACAGGAATGCCTAATTCCAGTGATGATCCTGGCTGCACTTAAAGAATCGTATAAGAAGGCTAAACGCACCTTGAAATATCGCTGAAAAAGCATATAAATGAATAAATGATGCACACATTTTACTTTTCAGTATTTATTGCAAGTGAGGTTATGCGATGAGATCTGTCTGTCGTCCCCCTATAATAACTTCCGAAGCCTATTTCCCCGCGAAATTCATATATAAAGGCTTAGCGTACCGTACAGATATGACTAAAAAGCATAAATAAATAAATATTGGGAAAAAAAATCAAAAAAAATTTTTTTTTAAGTAGGATGATGAGATGGGGTAATTCTGTTGGCGTTCTAATAACTTCCGAAACCTATTTTCCCTTGAAATTTATAAGACTCAAAAAGGCTTAAGGTACAGTAAAGATATGATTAAAATGCATAAAGAAATAAATAAATGATTCAATAAATATTGGAAGCAAACTATTTGCAAGTGGGGATATAAGATGAACTCTGTCCATCGTTCCTCTAATAATTTTGGAAGCCTTCTAGAAAAACTTTTCTCTCTTAAAAAACTTTTTCTTCCCGGGCATTGGCAGGACAGCTCCTTGTGGAGCCTGGCTTTCTTCAGAAACCTTTCCTATTCTTACATCTTGTTAAAAGTTCTCTAATTCTTAATTCTTAAAATGAAAATCCTCATTCAGACAATCCCTCCATTTTTTCTTTGGTTCTCTTTTAGAGCTTCCACAGCCTCCTTCTCTCTGCGTTAATTCTCAAAAGATGACCTACCAGTCCCATTCTACTACATTTTATTGCTTTCATAATATCGTCATATTTATTAACTTCAAAAATCTCGAGTTTTTTTTATACTTTCACCACAATTATTCCTGAAACGACTTCAAAACTGATTCTTAGAGTCTTCTTCCCGAAAATCGCCAAGGCTCATTCTTCCTTCGTTTTCAAAAGTCCACGTAAACATAACCGTTTCATATGCACAGGGATGACATTTTTACTTTTATTACGCACCTTATTCCTGATAGTTTCAACTTTCGCTTTTAATTTGTATATTTCCTCATATAAATAATAGACGATGATCGAGTAACCCGCGTGTTTCAACAATGAAACTCGCGCCACGGCATGATAATTTGATAATATGTTTTGGTAATGTTTAACATGCAGGGAAAGTCTTTATTGTGAAAAGGCTGAACTCGATCCGGTAACTTAAATGTTTTACTGGTAAGACTTTCATTTTAGGAGAACGAAGAAACCAAAACAATGAACGCTATCTACTGGAGTTTAGGGTTAATCCACTGGTGTTAGGGTTAAAATTTCAACAATCAAAATGTCACCAAACAAGCAATTGCTTCGTGCAAATGTAGAAACAGTTTTCACCCATCATACCACGACGAGCGATTTTCTAGTTTGAGTATAAAGAGTCATTATGTATCTTGATATGAAATATCAAAATTCTAAGACTTCTTTTAGTACAGAAAATGTTTTCTTAAAAAGTTGATACTGTATATTATGGTACATAACGGTTCCTTGTACTCAAATATATGAAAGTTAAAAGCAAAAATCTGAATTCCGGATATAAAGTACAAATATATATGAGGCAGTGAATAGCAAAGGAATGTAAGTGCCAGAATCAAAAATTTAAACAGCAACCAGTACAAATGTTAGGAGAACCTCTTCTCTGCTTTGGAGCAACGGATAGTACTAGTAGATCTGGTTGGTTCTATACAACAAGATTTAGAAAAAGTTTTTATTGAAAGCCTATCTAGAATCTGAACTTTAAACGCGCTTTAGTAAAAGCTTTAAATTGTCTACTTAGACCCCTTTGCTTCTCACTGCCTTAAATGTGAACATATCACATCCGTGCAAATGAATTGAGCAAATGATAACTTGTGTGTTTTCTGACTTTCCATTGAAATATTTTTTGCAAGATGGGGGGGGGGGGATATTTGTTCCGAGTTAGAGTTGTAGTTGTAATGTACAGCCAACTTCAAATGCTCAAAAAAAGAAAAAGCTTAGTTCAGATTTATTCTTAATGCTTCATGCACCTTTGTGATCAAAATCCGGCAATTATGAAAAAGGACGCGAATGCAACCATTGATATTGATCGGTTTCCGGCTTCTTCTCAGAATCTAAGCTTTTTCTCAAAGTGACTGACTCTTTCTAAATAAAGATGAATCATAGAGAAATGTAGCAATCACTCATGTGGAAATAAGCCTGAGGGTACGAAGAAACCAATGCATTTGGGGATAGCATAAAGGAGAAGGGGTTTATGTCGTGTGTGTGTTTGTGTGTGTGTGTGCTCATCATATTCTGACAAAGAAAGCACTGCCTAGGCGGACAAAAAAAAAAAAGTTAGACAGAAGAAAGGATTCTGATGTGTATGTTTTGGTTATACAGTTACTCAGTAATAGTTGGCATAAAAGAGGAATATTTAGAGATTTATTTTCCTTTTTTAAATTTTTGTGCACGTTCACTAGTTTGACATTTAAAGAATTATTAGCGTATTTTTCGAACTAAATTTTGTCGTTTAATTTTCTTTTTCATTATTCTTTGCAGTTTTGGAGTTCTAGAGTTGTACAAGACCGTCGTTTTGAATTTTTACATGGGGGGGGGGAGGCGGCAAAGGATATATACTCAATGCAAATGTTATAAGAAAACAGCAAGAACCACGCCCACTTATATGTAAAAGAATTACTTTATCGAAGCCAGGGACATTTGACCCCCTGAACCAAACTAAATGACGGGCATGTAGTTTGAATACTCCACCTTCCGGTGATTTAAGAAATTAGCCAAAGAGTCGAAACATTTCATAATTTGGCACGGACAAGTCGGATGTCTCATTGTACAGGCCATACCCCACGTAAGCAGGTCGGTCTTAGTTTTACCTCTTTCATCCCCCATTAGCCAGAGACTGTTTCGCCTACTGCAGCTCATTTGAATTTCAAACGAAATATCTCATTAAACGTACACTTTGTTATGAGGAAGTATTATGCAGTTTCATGAGAAAGGATTTTTATGCTTTGTGAAATGTAATTAACTTTTGTAACAGTACAATTTTGATTCTTTCATAATTTATTATTTTCCTTTGAATGAGTAGCTTCTGAACTCGAAACATGAATATTTTAGATACAGTAAAAATTTCAAAGGCGGACATACTTCTTTTTTTTTATTCAAACAGTTGGCTTGTGCCGAAACCTTTGCGCTGCATTTCTACCACGGCTTTTGTCAGCAATCATTCATGTCCAATTATCAAGCAACAAATCAAGAGTAATGCGTTTATAAAAAAAACACAGAGAAAAAACACCTCCAGGTATCGTCAGGGAATACGATGACATTGAAAACGAAAGAAATGTTAGTATGGTCATAAGGATGTCTTGAAGATTTATAAGGCTATCACAATCGTTAATTGAGAAAAAAAAGTTATGTCCTTTTTATTTTCTTTGAATTGTTTTGGTACGTATTCGGTTTTCCTGACGCTGTATTTCTTTTTCATGTATGCTTTCAAAAATGAGTCACAGGTTGACATTTGAGGTAGGCACCGATACTCTTCGCAATTGGTAAAAATATTGAGTTTTTTTATGTGTTAAAAAATGCTCAATATTTGAGCTCAATTTGAATTTTTGAAATAAAGGGCAAAGGAGTTTTTAAAATATTACAAATTTAAAAAAAGAATCTTTAAATTAAAAAAAAAATCGTTAACCAGATGAAAAAAATTTGCATTGAAATTTTATGTAAACAATTATTTATCTTAACTTCATTTTTTTTAGAATATTTTTTTAAACAAAAACATTGAGGATTTTCTAAAACGCGTGAGTAAGGGTGAAGGGAGTTATTATTATTCATTTTCGCCTGCCTTCGCATTTAGTTAAAACACATTTTAGTTAAAATGTTAAAGGTTTCATGACTTTTCATCAAATTCTGAAAGTTTTTAACTATAATGTATGACTGTTGCTTGTTGATGCTCAAATATCGTTTGCAAAAACTTGTCTCAGAAAATTGCTTAAATGGTTTTATAAATATTTACTCCTGATCTATTTTTTTAGCTCTTACATAAAGAGCTTCATTACTAATTTTTTTAAAGTTATTACGCGATCTATTTTTAGTAATTTTTAATATAATCTTTTATTTTTCTTATTCTTCTGCTTATAACGTAGGGATGTTTTCGCAGTGTCCCACGCGTCTGTACTCCCCCACACTAGCTTTCAAAACAGCTTTGACAGCTCTCTATTAAGGATGCAGAAAATTTTAAGAGTAAATGCACTAGCTGACGGCTCAGTCGATTTCAAAGTATCTTAGTTTTCTTACAAAGTGTCCCTTTCTAAATAAAGATAAATCACATGTCGTTGCAGCAATCGATTATGCGCAAATCGCCCTGAAGGTACCGTAACTGATGTCATCAGGCAAAAGAGAAAAACATTGCAGCCTGAGTTAGAAGTTTTTTGAAGGGGGAAATTCTTGTGACAGCCAAAGAATGAAAGTAACAAAAATCATTTGAACATAGTAAAGCATTTGTTGGTTATGATAATCTGCAGTTGAAATGGAAACGTTCATTTGCTTTCTTTCGAAGCTGAATATGCTATTTCATGCATTTGATTAAGAGAGGTAAAAAGTATTGTTTTTTAAAATAGAATAGAACCAAAAAGTGTTCTAATGCTTTTATGCATTGTCTTTTAATTCGTTGTTTAGTTACTGATTTATAATCCTGGTTTTTTATCCTCCATACCGAAACAAAATATGTTTTGATGCGGTCATTCCAGAGGTTCCCAAACTATTTTTATTTTTGACACTCTTTGAAAAGCTAATTTTGGGCGTCAAAACGCTGTTGATCACCATTTCAGAATTTAAATTTCGCCTTTTATATGCACCAATATAGAATTATCTCTTGCCATTTATACATAGGCATATATTTAACCCTCGTTTTGTGCAATGACACGCCATCGATCAAGGTAGTACATATAAAAAATGAAAACCTTTTTTCTTGTCACTTGATATCCTTTTCATTGCTGTAATAAGTAAAAAAAGTTTAATTACGGAGGGCAAGCAAAAGAACAACGAAATATAGTAATTGCTATATAACATCCTATCTAATACAAAACTTACGCGTAAAATTCCTTAAAATTGGACAGTGACAGGAATATTTTAACAAACATATTCGTTTTCAGAATCATGAAGTCTATAAAAACAATCCTACATTCATGAATGGAAAATTTGCAAAAAACTGCTTATTTGTGTAATCAGACATTTTCCTTTTCAAAAGAAATCGCCATTCAGTTATCTTTCTTGTTTTACTTTTGCAATAACTTCTTTTAACTACAATTAAACTTCTTTTCAATAGAATAAAAAAGCAATCTCATCGATTGTCTTAATTGGCATGTTCCTTTAGAGCAGATTAAGGCTAAAACATTTTAGTTTTTTCCCTTTCTTTCCTCCACTTTCAATCTTCTTTCTTGTTTCTTTTGCTATAAAGGCTCACCTTAATTTCTTGCTGAAGAAGATACAAAGTTCGTTTTGTTTGTTTGTTTTAAAACGTGACATCACATTTCGCCCTCATCAGCAAGATTCTTTCGAAATACAGCTCCTCTGCCATCGCCATTTTGTTTGAATATGTGCCACCTCTGTGTGAAACAGCAAAAAATATAAAGTTAATTTGTGCTGTTTGAACCTGGTTCAAGACAAGGATAAAAAAAAATTGAAAATGTCAAATAAAAAGGTTAATTTTCTGCTGAAATAACGAGTGGTTAAATGATCGTTTTAACTACAAACGCACCTTGGAATTAGGAAACATGTCTATTATTTCTACAATGAAACGTACTAATAGCAATAAAATTGCACAGTTTCAGATTTATTAAGACGCACTTTCAACACAATAGTTTGTAGGAGATCGAAACGTAGAAGTTAAAGAAAAGACAATTATAAATTAATTTTTACGCATACACACTCACTCAGACTAGGGTAACGGCAATAGTAACAGACAAGGGTCCAGTAACTGACAGTCGTAAGTTTGAATTTAAATAATAAGAATTTTATGCGGGTAAAACTGATGCTGTTGTGGCCCATGAACACGTTTCAACCATCTAGTGTTATAAGAGTGAATTTTATGAGCCAGTTGGTATTTACAAGGCAGTGGTGGAAGGTTATGAACAGCTACCATGAGGTCAGCTGGTGTTTCATGTTCATTTGAATTGAATAAGGCTTTAGTTCTAAAGATAAAGAACTTGTGCACATTTTGAAGAGAAAAAGGGAATTTTGTCCGTTACTCATTCTTTCCTCATCGTATTTGTTACTGGGTATCATCAGATGTTTTGGTGTCTGTTACTGAGGGTTGGACTTTTTTTTTCCGAAATTGAGTAAAATAAAAATAGAATTAACTAATTCAGAGGATCCAGACGCAGCCAAACGTCAGATGAGATGTAGTTGCACGAGAGAAAAATGGTTTGAAAAGTCTAAATACATTAAAAGGCTCAGTAAATTGAGTTAACTCCAGAGCGATGTCTTAAGCATATCTGTTACTGGTGCCGTTATGTTAGCTTGTGTAACAATAAAAATCTTTATTTTGCGTTATAAAATTTCAATCAGAACTTAAAATATAAAAAAGAGACAATTTATTATAAATATGTTGTTGATTGTGATAATTTGTCTCTCGCATTGTTTCTTTTAGTTAAGTGCAAAAAATAATTTATTTATTGAAAAAAGTGTATATACATTTCAAAATATTAGAAATCGGAAAAACGAGCGAGCGATATAAATTTACTGAAGTAAATAATACCGTTGGATAATAATATTCGAAACTCTAGAGCTTAAATACGCTACCTTGAGGTGATATAAGAAACTATCGAAAAAGGTAAACCATTCCGTTCCACGTTTTTCTTTTGTAGCTTCAGACAATTTATGATGTAATGTAATTTTAGAAGAATAGATACGGATGAACAGATAAACGTGATGAGAAAAATTACGCTCATTCGTTAAGCCTTATAAAAGGTTATAAGTTATGGCATTTGATATTTACCTTTTTCAGTCGCAATTAGTTAGAGATTCCAGCGCCTCTTATAGTTTATTGGAATTGCGAATTGAATTAGGTGGTATGTACGAATGTTATTTTTTCAGAAAAACATGCTCAGAGCCTTAGAGTCTTGGTTCCTTTTTGTATTAATAAACTTTAATCTGCAAATTCGAACTGATGAGAAAAGAAATAATACAGGATTAGCTGGTGTGTCATTATACACTGGTGTGCAAAAATTAAGGATGAGACGGTTTTTTCAATATAACTTTGTACAAAAGCTTTCCAAATCAACACATTTAATACCGTAAGATCCCCAATACGTAAGGACATGTGTAATGTAAGCAACACTTACTAAAAGAGAAATCAGAGGGATAAAAAGAAGTTTTATTGAAAAAGCAGCATGGAGCGCAATGCGACTGAAGGCCGAAACATCCCTGTGATGGGTGTCCAGCAAGAAACATCCGGTCTTTAGTAGGGGATATGATCTCCCCCGACTGCTAGGCAGGTTTCACAGCGTCTGCCCATGCTGAGAATGAGGGTGTGAATGAGTTGTTGAGGCATTGCTGCCCATTCGTCTTGCAGCGTCAATCGAAGCTCCCGAATCGTTACTGGTGGTAAGGTACGAGCTTCCAAGCGTCTGCATAGAAAATCCCATACATGCTCGATGGGATTGAGATCCGGAGATCGTGCCGGCCAATCCATACGTTCAATGTCCTCACTCTCTAAGAGCTATTCGGCAGCTACTGTGCGATGACATGGTGCATTGTCGTCCATGAAAAGGAACTGCGGACCCATAGCGCCTCTAAAAAGACGCACATATGGAAAAAGAATCTCGTTACAATAACGGGTCCCATTGACTGAACCTGCGTCGAAGATGTGAAGGTCTGTACGACTACCAAGCATGATGCCTCCCCAAACGAGAACACCGCGACCTCCATACCTGTCCCTTTCAATGATATTCGAGGGATGATTGCGGCTTCACCGCTCTCTCCAGATGAGTATGTGATGAGAATCGCTACTCAGACTGAATCTGCTCTCATCTGTAAAGAGTACTCGTCCCCATTCATTGTCTCTCCAATTCCGGTGTTACCGGCACCACAGAGAACGCCTTCTCCGTTGGGCAGGCGTTGGAGGTACACACCGTATAGGGCGTCGTGCAAACAGACCACCACCGTGCAGTCTTCTGGCCATGGTAAAACGCGATATCGGTCGTCCAGTCGCCTGTGTCGTGTGTCTAGCGATTTCTCCCGCTGTCTGCCGCCTGTTTCTTCTGGCCTGTAAGACAATATACCGGTCATCTGCGGGTGTGGTTCCTCTTGGACGACCACTACTGAACCCCCGGATTGCTCTTCCTGTAGTTTGAAATTGTCTCCAAAGTCGTGAAACGATGCTGTGAGCAATTCCGAACTCTGCAGCCACACTTGTCACACTGCGTCCTTCCTCCAACTTCCCTATAATTCGACCTCGGGTAAAAGCATCCAGATGTCGTCTAACAGATTGATTATTCGCCATTTCTCGCTGAGGCAGCAACTCGGTGTGATTTTAATTGCTATACGGCGTGCAATCTCTTTGCCAGAAATACTGATCTTACACCGACAACATGCTTTATACTACTCAGACACTCCCCCATTACGTCTGCCTGCATATCTGCGCATGTGCTACCGTACATCACCTTACTTAATCTCCTGATTGGCCTTTCTGTCCTCTCTGCCTCTTCGTTCAGCTGATATACTAATTTTTCGACTTCGTCCTTAATTTTTGCACACCAGTGTAGTATGTATTTTATTGTATTTATAATACTCATTTTTATGATGACATTGGGAACAATACCACAAATATATACGCCGCATTGTATTTACTAGTTAGGACAGAGAACAAGGGGACAGGTGCTATCTGTTACACGGAGTAATGAGTTATTCCATAAAAATAACCATGGCAGGGGAACTCGTTTTTAACATGCTAGTTGACAGCTCTCATTTTTGTGGCTACTTCATCGGTTTAAGAAGTGTTAGCAATCACTAGCAAAGATGGTGGTCACGAAAACATTGATTTCGTCTTCGTTAGTAATGTTTCTGACAATTTGTACTTTTTTTTGTTTTGACCAAACCCCTTGTAAATTTCAATGCCTTCGGTACCACGTAAAAGGATGCACTTTCAGTAGTGCTTATATGTTTAAAAGCTTTGGACAACTTCGCTATGTCATTTGCACGGAATGAGGCATAAAATGATGGGGAGGGGGGGGGGACAAGTTGTTACCGAGTCACAGATTAGGAAAATAAGACATTTCACAAAGCTGGTCAAAGAAAAAAGACCCATAAGTTGAAACCTTTGGCGAATGCTATTTTAGCCAATTCAGCAGCAAAACTGCTTTGATATTGAAATTGGGGTAGCAGCAATAAACCTTGAAGAGAAAACTAGGACTTGTGAAAAGAAAAAGAAAATACTTCCCAAGACAAGGAAATTAAATTAGTGACAGTCTATAATTAATAATTACAAAATAACAACAAATATGCACTATATACATGCAACTGTTTTTAATATAACTTATTATTTGTCGAAATAGCTAATGTAACATCGTTCCCTGGTCAGTGTAACGTTTCCCTTTGTTGGGTAAGTTGTTACAAACTACCTGAATATGTATAACTTTTCACAGTTGGAATTAAAGTCGTGTAGCCCTCTTTTGAGAAATAAATAACGAATCACTGGTCGGGGTCGCTGGCGACCCTAAAACACGAGAAACAGGGCAACAGTGAACCTATTTTATTTATTCCTATAACAATTGTTTAGCTTGATTCTTAGAACGCTGCTTGACACAACTAAAGCAACACAACGTCCGTTACAGGTGAATGCAACTCAGAACGCAGTGTATAGAAATCTCGAAATCTAATTCTTTAAATTGATGATGATGCCTTAAATTGAGAAGCTGGGAATTTTTAAGTTCCCAGACAATCACCCCCTTCGTGAAGACAATCACGACGTAGGACTAAAAATTTTCAACTTCTTAAATTACATCATCATCATCAATTTAAGGAATTCTTGAGGTTTCTGCAAAGCATTCAGACTTGTTGCATTAAGCTGTAACGGGCATTGTGTCGCCTTAAGTGTTTGTGTCATGGTCATGCAGTGTTCTGACAATCATGCTGAACAATTGATATGGCAGGAACAAATAAAAAATCTTACTACTGTCTTGTTTCTCATGTTTTGCAACCCCTATCGGTAACATTTTTACCTAGAAAACTTTTGCAGTTGAAAAAATAAAAAAAACGGCCTTCTTACGAGTCTATTTTTGCAAACCACAGTTCTTTTGACTAGTTTCTTTGTTTTTTCAATGATTTTTTAAAAGATTGATCAGAGTGTTGACTCACTCTTGTACACTACATCCTACTACTATAACGTATTAAGAACTCATGCTTTATCGGGGGTAAAATTGCATTATTATTAACTTAATACAAAGATTTTTAGATCACTATTGATCCACTTTAACAAGAATTTAAATAGACGAACCGTGAAATCCGAATTTTTCGGAATCCAAACAGGGTTCATCTCTAATGAGTTTGAATTTCTAAGGTTCCATTGCAGTAGAAATTTACCAATACAAGAAAATTGTACATAGATTATGTACAGACCGAAAATGCAACAATCGTTAAATAAACCAATCGATATGTAATTAGAAATATCTATTAATAAATGCATTGCTTAAATTTTGTGATTTAATGTTTATTCAAACAAGAAATGTTTTGTAAATATTGGTTACAATTTTTTGTAATCCAGAAAATAAATGTTGAAACAGTATCTTTCTGTTGGCAGTTAAACGGCAGTATCTGCAGAAATGATTTTTTCGAAACATTTGAAGAAACGCGTTTTAGATTCAATGTTGAAATTAGACGTTTTTTTCCAGCGGAAACCAAATAAACTAACTTGTACAGAAAAGATAACGTACAGTAAGAGATGACGAAATGAAAAATGAGAAATTTGCATTTACTGCCCTTTAGCTGCCTGCGGCAGTATAGTGCCTTCGTCTGGGGAAAATGTTCAACTACTTCCCTGATCAACTTACTATAAAACTTTCATGTTTACTAATTAAAACAATAAATCTTAACTGCCGTTATAATTTGTAACAATTTAATGGATTGAGGAGCTAAACAATTCAACAAAATGGCTGCCAAACCGTCTGGTATTTGTAAGTTTTTCTGATCACTGTTATTCTTTTACCGATCGTTCTTTTCCATGTCGCTAGGCGAAAAGAATATCCGATGATCTTATTGCTTTTTCTGAAATGTTTTTTTTTCTTTCGGTAGACTTTTTCCCACTCAGTAGAAGAAGCATTTTTTGTGATAAAAATAAATATCCAATGTTTAAGTAACAGAAAGCAATGGATTGTGAATAAAAAAGTAACTAATGACAATTCTTTTTATCAGTACATTAAAAAATAGCTTAAAAAACATCATTTAGTTTGCCAAATACTTATCCATGAGTCATTTCTTAATGTTTTTGGTTAAAAAAATTTCTTATGTCATTCAAACAATTATTTTTGAAATTCAATCTCTTAAAAGTATAACTTATCCTCCTTAGCTATGGATTTAATGAAAATCGTACAATCAACGTTACTGGGAATTTTTTGAACTCATAAATCAATTTTATTATTTTCTTCCTATAATACCAAAACAATTAATAAAGCCAGAGAAATATATTAAAAGTTACATTGATTAAAGCATTAAAATATATCTTTATTAATAATAAAGCTCTAAGTTTGTCTGGATATCTGGATCTCTGTCAGGATGTCTTTCTGTGAATAGCATAGCGCCTAAACCGTTCGGCCGATTTTCAGGAAATTTGATACAAAATTAGTTTGTAGCATGAGGGTGTGCACCTCGAAGCATGTTTTCGAAAATTCGATTTTGTCCTTTTTCTATTCCAATTTTAAGAACATTTTACCGAGCAAATCATCATAAAGTGGACGAGTAAATCACCAAATTGTCATAACGTGGTACAGTAACATGGGCGAGCAAATGAACACAGCGAATTGGCGAGAAATTCATCATCCATTATTTGTAAATGTACAGGCGAACCAAATGACTTTTTAATTTTCTACAATGGGCATTGCCGTGCAGGTACCTCTAGTTTAGAATAAAGTTAAGATTTTTTTCATTCTGAACTTTTATAGCATCTTCGAGGAGCATTTTAAAATTCTAGCTCCTCACCACGATTTCTATCATGCTTATAGGGTACCTATCCACACTTCAAATAAATGAATAAATAAATGAAAAATGCATTTAAGAAAAATGGTTGAGATTTCGCAGAAACGCAGTTTTTACTGTTTTAAATACTTTGAACGCAAAATAAATTTAAGTTCTTGATTGATTTGCATAGCAATGTCGCACTGTAGTTTTTGTTTTGGAAAGCAATGTATAATGCGCGCAGACTGAAAACGAAACAGCAAAAATGCTCAACCTATCGGTTTTATTTGGGGCGGCACGCACTATCGTAATAGCTTTCGCGGGCCATAACAAATGTAAAATTCAAAACTTTTCTAGCTAACATTGGAAAACATTAAAAAAAAAGAGAGAAAAGAGAAAAAAGAAAATTGCAAGATAAGAATGGGGTCGTTTCCAAAATTTTAAAAGTATTTTTTTCTGAAAGAACATGCTTAAAAACATAGGATCTGACCGTTTTTTAAATAATTTGTTTCAGTTTAATATTTTTAAATAATTACTTAAATCGGCGCGCTTTCAATGTTTATGCTTCTGTCCGATGACGTCACAAATGATGAAATTCTATTGTGTTCTATTCACAGAGCAAAATATTTAACTCGCATCTTTCATCACGTGTATTGACAACGATATGGTTGATAGCAAGCGTAGAGCTCAATTTTAATTCGCTTCTTGATTATCATAACGCGGAATCGCGGTAGAAAGATGCAGCAAAGTGCATCATTTGTGATGTCATCAAGATCACGCCTTGTTTCAAAAATTGGACATTTTAAAAAATTAATTAAAAAATAACTGTTGGGGAAAATGAAAATTTTTTCTGGGTCCATGTTATTTCCTTTTTTGCTTATTCTATCAATTTCAGTGACAAAAAGTACCTGAAGGAAACAACCCCATTGTTGTACTCATTAACTACTTGTTCTTTTACGGTACGGAGTTTCCATCTGCTTCATAAAAACTAATTTGACAATTTGGCTCTGAATTGCAACAATCGTTCTCAATACCGAATTAATAGAATCGGTCGTTTTAAAGGGTTCCAGAACAGAACATAATTTTCGATTCGTAACACTGGCCGTAAATACCGGTGTCCACGTAGTGACGTTCAGCTCTCTCACAACTGATTTATTTGCACTTTGTCTCCATTCTAGCCTTGAAATAGCTATATGCTGTATTTTCCTGAGAATATGTGCTTTATTTATGTTGGTCTTTCACCTTAATCATTTTGACCATATTTGATCATTTTTCCTTTAACCACGTTACTGTTTTGAGAGCTGAACAGTTTAACTTTCAGCCAGAATATTTTTCAATGACGGTGTGTCCAGCAAATATATTTGGAGATATAATCAGTTCTACTTAAACAGGCTATTTCGTTTTACCAATGGACGCGCTAACAAAGTCAATGACAAACCCCAGTAAACGCAGGTAATTTTCCCCTACAGAACCGGTTACCGTTACAATTTATTTTTCCCTACATAGGGGAGTACGGGTTCATTAGGGATGCGTGTGCCCCGGCTTCTGGTCAATGTAAACTTGCCTTAAATGTCCGATTAAAAGAACTTCACAGCAGACAATAGTTTACAAGAGTTCTTTCCATAAATAAAGCAGGCTGAGTTGAAACAGGTTAGGTTAAACTACTGTATCCTTTGATACAAAATGTGTTCTTAATTTATTAAATTATATGCTTGCACAAATTCAAAATGATCCAACTGCACTCTTCTAACCAAACATAAAACCTAAAAACAAGAATTCGAAAGTCCATTCAAGAAACTTTTGTACGTAAATTAAACAGCACGGCATAAAACATTAATTTAGGGATGTAAATGGCAGCAAAACAAATCGAATTAAAGGGCAAGACAGCGGAAAACTGATCTGCAATCCAGCTTCCCTTGGCTGTTAAATTTTCTAACAACACAAAACACGAGCGCTTGTAGAGACGCCCAACCCAAAATGCAATATAAGGATTTAAGATTAATAAGTCTTGAATTCCGAATTAGTTTCAACAGTGAACAAATACTGGAATGGAAAGGAGTTGTAAGGAATCGATTCATCTCTGGTGGCAGGGGAATAATAGGGGGGAAAAAAAAGAATTTGAAATTGAAGATGACACGGTTTTAGTAACTAGACTTAATCTCGTGTGATGCTCCCTTAGTTAGAACCTGCCAGGCAGGGATTGAAAGGTTGTGTGAAGGTTTATGTTCTTTTGTGTACTACCTTTGAATTTAAATGAAAATACGTGCTAGTTTTTATAGAAAAGAACTAGGAATTTCGCGTCAAACATGGCTGCTTTACCGAAATTTCTGACGGTACAAAAGAAAACTTATTCACACATTTCAATTGAAAGCGTCTTTTTCGTAGAAAATGTCTCTCCGAATAATGATACAAAGGCTGTTGTAATTAATTGGTGTGTACGAAAGATAATGAAAATATTTTTTGTACTTTACAAAACATTACCGACTCTCTCCAAATTGAATAAGAAACTTATTATCGTATAACTGACACACGCACTAATAAATTTCCCCGCGCATGCATCGTGCGCAACAATATGAAGCTACCTACCACCAGAATAGTGTACTACAAATAAAATGAGCTACAAAACATTCCTATAATATAATATCTGTCACGGATGTTTTGTTAGTTCAGTTCCATTTTGAAACCGTCAGTCCATTTTGGAACACCCTGTAAGTAGCTTGTACTGAAATCTTAGTTCTGTTTTTGTTTAAGATAATTTGTAAGAACATACTTTTCATTCTTTTCGCACGTTTTGGGTTTTTTACATGGTTATATTTAAAACAATTTATAAAATTGAAATTTAAAACTTGGCTAAATAACTTTTCTTGTCATATATGTGTCCTTCATGCCAAATTTTATTGAAATCGGTGATGATGAGATCAAAACTTACTTTTTTGATTGATCTGACGTGGAATTGCTCATATAACAGACAGACGTTAAATTTGTGATTCTTTAAAATTGAGCCAGGATTATGATAAATATTGAAATGGTAATGTTATGTATCATGTTGTCTTTACCTGTTAACGATGGTACAAGATACAAATCATGTTCGTAGCTGTAGTCGCAATACAATTTACAGGGTGTCCTGAAATAAACTGATTCTTTTCAAAAATTTAGAACAGGAAAACATTTAATGAAAAAAAGAAATTCTTGTAGAAATTTCACGTGATGGGCCGTAATTTTTTTCTCTCACAGTTCCAAATTTTAGTTCAAAATGTTTTCAACAGATGGCGCTGCAGATAGTAAGCGTGTGAGTAAAAAGATAAGAATTGAAATTCAAAGATTTTTCCTCCGATTACGACAAAAGATTGCAGCCGACGGTAGATATTTTGAAAATATTGTTATTTGATTTCATTCATTTAAAACATTTTTCGAAAAATTTTGATGTAATTATCCATCTTTTTTTGGTTTACGGGCTTACTATCTGCAGCGCCAGCTATTGGTAAACTTTTGAACTAATATTTGACACTTTGGAGCGAAAAAAGTTACAACCCGTCACATGAATTTCCTGCAGGAATTATTTTGTTATCATTTACCGTTTTCATAACATAAAATTTTCAAAATAGTCAGTCTTATTCAGGACACCCTGTAAATGATTTCGCAACGTATAAGCTTATGAACGTAATTAGAAAACAAATTCCTCTATTTTTAAATCTTTGTTTCCCGAGTCTAAGCGGATAATCGTTTAACGTTTGCTCCAAACACTTTGAACAACATTGAAAGTTGTGTTGAATACGAAGAATTGATTTTGTTTGCAAGAATGAAATTCCTAAGTGTTTTCATTAGCGGGAAGAGCGGCGTAAAATATGAGGCAATATATGTCAGAATATTTCATTATCACTTTAAGAGAAGGTTCTCGTGTTTCTGGTAAGAGAAATTTATTCCTTTTGCAAAGCCTATAAAAGGATTAGGCGAGCTACTTTAACAGAATATTTGCGTATGAAACACAAAGACAAATGAAATTCTTTCGCGAAATGGCGCATTCTGGTTTTGAATTCTTTATTAATTCTTATCGCGTCCATTTAAAGTGTAGATAAAATTATAATAAATATTTAATAAGCTCGAGATATTCGCAAATTTTCACGATTATGCCATAATAAATGTACAGGGAAAATCTTAGCAATTTTGGGACTGTGTACACAGTACACTGAACGCTTTGAGCCGTAATGGGGTTGTTTCCTTCACTCAAAAGTACTACTTTTAGTCACTGAAATTGATAGAATAAGCAAAAAAATAACATGTACCCAGAAAATACTTTTATTTTCCCAACAGTTACTTTTTTATTTATTTTTTAAGATGTCCAATTTTTCAAACAAGTCATGATCTTTAAGACGTCACAAATAAAGTACTTTGGCATCTGTCTGCTGCCTTTCCACGTTATGATAATCAAGAAGCGAATTAAATATTGCGGTCTACGCTTGCTATCAACCATATCGTTGCCAATACACGTGAGTAAAGATGCGAATTAAATATTTTGCTTTACGCTTTGGCATCAGTTGAACGGCATTTCATCATTTGTGATGTCATCGGCAGAAGCGTAAACAATGAAAGTGCGCTGATTAAAGTATTTTTTTAAAAGATTAAACTTAGTCAAATTATTTTAAAAATGGTCAGATCCTATGTTTTTAAGCATGCTCTTTCAGAAAAAAAAATACTTTTAAAATTTTGGAAACGACCCCATTGTTTTATTTTAAAAAATATTTGTGTAGTAAACTCTCGATTATCCGCGGAATATGATGGCACGGTAACTGCGGGTAATCCGAATGTTAGATAAAAACGACACTAGTGTATATATTAGCTAAAAAATATGAATAATAATCACACATACATTTAAATTATAGCTGAAAACGATAACATTGAATGTAAAAAATATTTATAAAATCTAAAAACAAACAATAACACAACCATAAGTAGAAAAAATTTAATAACTCTGATAGTAGTAGATATTTTAAATTTTTACAAAAAAAAAGTCGTTTAGTTGTAAATCATCGCCGTTAAAAACAAAATAAATGAATGAATAAATAAATAAATAAAATTTAAAAAATGTGGATAGATCGGTGGAATTTTCGACCGCCGATAGTCGGAAGTTTTCTGTATAAGAATGCTTGCGTTTTCTGAGCTGTTTGGGGCCCAATAGAATGCTTGGGTTTATTTTATGAAACTCGGTTGTTTTTGGATACTCATCTATACTGTGTAAAAAAAAGAACCTTCCAATGCACATGGTGCCGAAAACAATGATAATTTTTCTTTCATGGATGGCAATTATCAGTTGTTTACATAGTAAAACCGGAAACTTGATTTTTAAGCATGCGGAAGCTCTTAATTTATCGTAGACCCAAAGCACATCTTAGTGTTGATTCTGAACGAATCAAATATTGTGTTCAGTGCCCCCTTGTGAGAAATACAAACTATCTTCAGACGGTTTTGTATTTTATTATTTTGTTTTTTCTTCCCCATTTGAAGTTGTTTCAGTTACAAAGTTGATCTGTGTCTTTTGAACTGATTCTTGCTTTTAATAATTATCAGTAAATTTTGCATGTAATGAAATTGTTTCAATAAATATAAAATTGTGTAATTTGTATCAAATTCAGCAATGAATCAATGTCAAAAAGCAGCGGGGTGGCTTTTCGCAAAAGACTTTTCATTCTAAAGCTCACGCTTCGTTGTTTTGAAAAAGGGATTCCTTGAAGTCCTGAAACCTGGAATTTTGTGCGATGAAACGTTATTATACCTTATTTTTACGAGCTCTACATTGATCTTAGAAAGTTAAAAGAAAATCTGTTAAGATCTACTTTAGGTGGAATATGTAAATTTTAAAAACTGTAAAGACCTAAATTCTGAGAACGGTTACTTTTTTAACAACGCTAATTGCATTTAATTTTCAATAAAGGGGTGAAATTTCAATAAAGTAAAGCTTCAAAGATGCTCTCAGAAAATGTTTCGTCATTGTTCGCTTAATTTATTCTTTCGCTAAGTTGTTTTAAATTTTTAATTACTTTGATAAAGTTAGGTAATTAACTACTCCTATCAAATTATAATACTTTCCGAAAGGTTAATTCTCTAGCTGAAACTTGAGAATATTCTAATTTTTCAAGATCTAGAATTTCATTTTCTGAAATAATCATAAACTCATTGACTGCCTTCAAACAAGTTCAAAAATGCGACGCAATTCGACACCACATTTATTTTTAAGTTCTTCGGCAATAATGAATTGTCGGAGGATTAGCATTGCGTTTATGTGTTTTCAAAGTTTTAGTGAAGCCCACAGAGCAAGCAAACGTTGGGCCAAAGTATTTTGAATGCTTTTTAACAACGTAAGAATAGTGAATGGTTAAAGAATGGTTGATAGTGAAAATGTTTTTCGTTTTAAGTTTGTGGTTGCGATGAGAAACAATTGATTAATTGACGATTAAATGCTATTGATCTGGGTGTCTTAATAAAAGAGAATTTCAAGTTTAGTCAACAGTGCAGCATTGCAAGTAACAAATCAATAGATCTATTTCAAACAAATCTAAGAAGGTTCTTTTGCCTTTATATAGGAGTTCAGTAAGACCTCATTTTTAGAGTATGTTGTTCAGTTTTGGTCTCCTCATCTCAGGAAAGATATTTCTGTATTGAAAGGATTCAAAGAAGGGCTACTAGACTAGTAAGGGGACTTTCAGATTTAGATTAGGTATGATACCAAATTTAAAAGGCTTAATATGTATAGCCTGGAGGAAAGGAGAATCAGAGGGGACATGGTTCAATTATGTGAATTTATCAAAATGAAAGATGTTAATGAGTTGCATTTTTGGACGGAAAGTATGACAAAGGGGTCATTGTTTTAAGCTATTCAAATCTCAGGCTAACCTGAAAATTAGGAAAAATTACTATTTTAGTAGGGTCGTGGGTACTAGGAAAAACTTACCGAAAGAGGTGGTAATGAGTAAGGGGGTGGATAGCTTTAAGAGGACCATTAATCTTCATTGGGGATTAATAAACTGACTAGGACCAGCCTAGCTGGGCCCATAGCCTGTTGCTGATCGTCACACGTGTATTTGTATTTACATTTGTATTTGCATTACAATTTTTGAATTAATGAAGTGAAACTTTTTGCGCGAGGGCTTTGAAATACTGATCCGTTACCTTTCTGTGTGACGAACGTGTTCGTATTGTGTGACGAAAAATCGCACTTGCTCTCTTCTCGCTTTATTTCATGCTAGTGGTACACGCACGGCTTTGCGCGTAGTTGAAAATTAAAAGGTCATTTGGTTCGCCTGTATATTTACAAATAATGGATGATGAATTCCTCGCCCATTTTCTATGTTCAATGGCTAGCCCATGTAACAGTTCCACGTTATGATGATTTCGTAATTTACTATTCCACGTTGTGATAATTTGCTAGGGAAAATTTTCTTAAAATTGGAATGGAAAAAGAACAAATCGAATTTTCGAAAAATCGCTTCGAGGTGCACACTCCCATGCTACAAACTAACTTCGTGCCAAATTTTATGAAAATCGGCCAAACGGTCTAGGCGCTATGCGCGTCACAGAGATCCTGACAGACAGAGAGAGATCTTGACAGACAGAGATCCTGACAGACAGAGAGAGACCCGGACAGAGAGACTTTCAGCTGTATTATTAGTAAAGATTTCAAACTCATTAAAAACTAACCGGGTTATTTCTCTACTAACAAACCAACGGATAACATGACTAAATAAAGAATGTCGGGATGTGGTTTCGGACCCCCACATTCTTTTATCTGAGGGTTCAGGATAACAAAATCATTTCAAAACACCTCTTAAAACAGGTATTAATGAACAAAAACTATTTGTGTACTCTCAATGCGCTTTTGTACGAACTGACCAGCAAGCAGTTTTTGCGCATGTTTAGGGGGCGAACTACGTTTTACGTTATCTTGTACAATATAATGCCTGATGCATATAAACAACGTTTACTCAGCTAGGGATCATGTTATAATTGTGAGGCTCTTGATTGGTCAGACGACGCAAATTCGTCGACCATGCTTTTTTCGCTCATCCAGCGCATGTGAACAAATTTCGTGCGTCCCAAGTTCTGAATTTACATTTGAATATTTTTCACCCTTCTCCCTCTTCAAATAATGTCTAAAAGAATTTGTTACTGACTGTAGCAATAATTAGGGCATGCAAAACAAGCTAGAAGGAGATGGATGACTTTTTTTTTGGTGGTAGCCAAACAGTAGTCTCCAAATTTTTATGTTTTCTAGCAAAGTAAAGGTTGTTTGTACGCTATCCCGATCATGATTTTAATTCTCTTAACGCCTAGTATCGTATGAGGCCGCTGACATGATCATCCATCCCGACCGGTTTAACGCCGCCTCTCCCCCAGCTTCGTCAACCAAAGGCATTTCTTTCTTGTATGGCCATCTGACGCCATTTAAGTTTGAGACGCCTGCGCTTCCTCTTGACATCAAGAGTGGTAAACGTGAGAGCAGTTCTTGTTGGCTCTCTTGCCTGCATTCTGATAACATGTCATATCCATGATCATCTGTGCTTTTTTACCAGTGTGGTTATGGGCTTGCAATTTGTACGTTTGTATAGGGTGTAATCGATTTTTATTTGGCCAGTATATGTTTAATAATTTTCTCAGGCTTTTAGTTTGTAAGGCATCAAGCTCTTTTTCTTGCTGTCTAGTTAGTTTCCATGTACTGCTGCCATAGAGTAGGAGCGCTCTAACTGTTGAATTGAAAATTTGTATTTTGAGTTTTGTGTGTATGTTGTGAGGTTTCCATGTTGTTAGACCCCGATCTACCTTATATGAAAACGAGACATTTATGGTTAAATCGCAGGTAGCTGTTTTTAGACTTCCTTTGAGCTCATTCAAATAAAAATATAATGAGAAATTCTGTTGAAGAAACTTCTGTTTTTACAAACGGTTTAAATCGAGAGTCTCTGTGCTAAAATTCCTTCAGAACCTTTCTCGAGACAGTTTGCTAGCCACGTATGTTAAGTCTGTATAAGCACTGAGATCTAAACAAATCCTCTCCCCCGAATTTGAAAATTTTAATTTAATAAAAAAATTAATTTTTAGTTTAGTCAGTGACTCATAAGCACAATACACAAAGCAAACTGTTATTGCAGTTTACTAGTAAATTTTAAAGAAAATTCAGATTTGTTTCTCGTTCATAAAATTTAATATCTGAACAGAAAAATTGTATAAAGTGTATTTTAACATAGAGGACCCTTTCTGAAGTAGTCAAGATGTAATAACGGCCCGGAAAATAGTCAAACACAATAGAATTTATAACTTGGATTATAGTTAGCACGAAGTTATATTAATCAATGAACCAAGAATAGGAAAAGAACGATCAATAAATAGACTTAGGCTAAGCAAATATTTTCTGATAAACCCAAGTGACAGCAGGCATTATTTCCTTTTTTTCCCTTAACCCTTATCTTCAACTTAAAAATATTATAATAAATAGAAAGACAAGCAAATAAGTGTTAGATATAAAACTAAACCTTTTGCAATGCAAAAGGTTTTGCTCTGAGGATTTCATTCAAATACAAGGACTTTAATTAAGAAGAGTCACTACCAGGCAGTGTGATGCACTAGAATTCTTAGAATTATGAAATCAAATTATTGGGGAGCTGACTACGAATGTGCTTCAATTTATTCAGTTACAAATGGATGTATTCAAGGTTTAAAAATTTTTGCTAATGATATATTGCATATTGAAACATTGCTGTCATGCTAATGATAGGTTCTGAGTTCACTTGAAAGACGAGACATAAATAAAAGTATCGTTTCTCAATGACAAAGTATCTAGGTAAAAATGCCTCCGAACCGTTAATTAAAGTACTGTGTCTAACGTTTTGTTTGACAACATTTCTGAAAACGAATCTCGGAAGAGTCTTTTGAATTCTTTTGAAAACGAAAGCAAAGAATGGTGTTCAAGTGTATGAATGTACGAAAATGGCAATCCTTTGTGGAACTTACTTTTGGTGCAGTATATACTTTCGTTGTTTAGTTTCAACATTCGGTGCAAAACCAAGCTAATTTCTCCAGAAAAAGTTTCTTTTCAATGGTTTAACATAACATTCCCAAATCCGCCACATTTTGCTATGATGCAACTTCGGTTCGTGTTTGCTCAAAGCAATTCTGGATTTATTTCAGTTGTTTTCAGTCAAAATCAGAAAATGTAATTTGAAAATGTTACAGGAAATGTAAATGGCAAACAACCTTTACTTGAACTGTTCATCAGTTTTAAACCGTACTCTATTTATATTTTGTAAGTAATTTATTCTGCTGCAATAAACTTTGAAATAGTATATCCCTTTGCATACAATAATGTTCAAAATCAAGAAAATAACTTCATGGTTTCTTTATCAAAATTTTCTAGTGGTTGAGACTCTGCATTTAAAATGGATTTTTTTCCCTCCCCCCCTTTTTTTATTGACGAATATACATTTTTTTCAATGTAAATATATAATCATTTTGCAAAATTGCTTTTTTTTTAATCACAAAATAGTTAGTTGGTTGTTAGAAAATATAAAAAATAGTTCATTATTGTTTTTCTAAATGTCGTAATGTATATTAATCAAAAAGTCGTAGACATAACCTTTTTCACAACACGAAATTTCGATACGTTAGGGGTCTGGAACGCATCCTTCGCGTAATTCAAGACTCCGGTGTACTTTCTCGTGTATATGTCGGTGGGTTTTCAAACAAGAATTTTTCTTTAATTCCTTTTAACGAGTTTGCTGTATCTAAGATACCTATTTAAACAACAAAATTACTATTTTCAGCCATAAAAGTAACATTTATGTTTCAAACTGCAGGCATGAATTTTTAACTTCGGAATTCATCAATTCTATTCATTTTTATGCATCTCATTTATATTGTTCGCATTTTTACTCTTACACTCTTACATCTTTGAAATAACTGGAAAACTGTAATGGATCTTTTACTACCTGAACTTTTGATGATTTGAAAAGTGAAAAGAAAATCTACATCGATTTGATTCAGTTTAATTTTATTTATCAGAATTGAAATACATACTTAGTTAGATAAATAACTAAAAATTACATTTCGTTCTATCGCTTCATAGTATTTCATGCATTTATTTTGTTTCTAAGAGAGAATAGTTGTTATATAATAATTTAACACTGCATTTTATTTTATTGCTTTATTTATTTATTTAGTTATGTTTTAAAATTATTTATTTTTTTATATTTGCAGTCATTTATTTATTCTTTAATTATCTATTGTATTCATTTATTATTTATTTATTTATTTTTGTAGACTTACCTTGTTCCAATTTGATGCCTTTCATAAATAAATGTAATGATTTCATAGAATAATCTGACTTAAATCGTGTTTTTGCTTCCGTCTTTCAAGTAAGTGCACTTAACACCGATTTTTTTTATGCCAGTGTTTGGCTTTTGTTTCATGGTCCCCCATATGTGGGGTGCAAGAAACTATTGCAGCAAAAAAACTCGGTGATATAAAAGGACCGAGAAGGAAAAAAATATACTATACATTAAATCTTATTTTGATGTCCCTATTTCGAAACAAGACAAATATGGGAAGAGGCTCTTAGCAATTAGCTCAATCTGGTGAAGGGACTTTGAAGCTATTGTGGGGGCAGGACCGTCCGAAAAGGGGGTGAACGGGGTAATCGCCCCGGATGCCAATATATGAAGGGGCACCATAAACTAAGCTTTTACCACACTTCAAATTATTTTTAGCATTATTCTTGTTTAAAAAATCTAACACATTAGGTTTCAGATTACATGTTTAATTATGTAAAAATTAATTTAAAACTGTTCGATACCTTTCCAAAAAACGTCCACCATTCTGTGTGTGGGAACGGAGCGTCAGAAAATATTCGCCCGGGGCGCCGTCCTCTCTTGGGGAAGGCCCTGTGTGGGGACGTTATTGCTATTTTTCGAAGTTATCAAGCTCGATACATTACAGTATTTAAATTCATGATAAACACAAAACGAAAAAGCAAATGCTTCTTAAAGTTTCGAAATAAAAGATGGAATAAATGTCATACTTGGGAGGGGGGGGGGAGAATGAAGATAAGGAAAATGTTTTATAAATCGAAGCATTTATCAGCGTTTATAAGCGTTAGTCGAAGATATTTTTTCCAAACACTGTGAAGATAGTGAGTAACATTTCCGTCATTTCCTTTTCTGAGAAACAAATGAAACGGCTGAATAAAAATGAATAACTGGAATAAAAAATAAAATTTAATCTGTTTTCGATGGAATTTTTCGCAATCAAGGATTGAGTTGTAGAAGAAATGTTTATTTCTCCATTAACCACACTAAATTTAGAAGGTTTTATATTTAAAGAATGGATTTTTAGAGAAATTTTCAAATTTTCTAACATCAGCATTGACACATATAGAAGTATTTCTCTCTTTGTTAAATTGACTTCTAAATTGTTTTCAATTGGAAGCGTGATTTGCCAATGTGATTTTAATAATGATGTGCGGAACAAGTAGTAAAAAGTAGAAATAAGAATAATAATTCAATGCACTAAGCATTATTTTCCAATTAGAGATTTCAAATAGTATCTAAGAATTCAAATTTCACACACCTTTATCTGAAACTAGCTGCATCGCCAGGCTTTGCACGATCGACTTTGAAAATAAAAGTTATTGCAAGTGACGCGTGTTTAACAATCAGGCTTGAACAAAAAAAAAAAAAAAACTATAAAAATTCCCGACAGATCGCGGAAAAATACCTAAAAAGGAAACATTTTATATCCCCCGATTGCAGGAAAGCTCTCAAAACAAAAGTAAGAATTTTATTTGTTCACAGTCGAGATAAAAATGGCAACAGATCTTTCTTCTCAATGATTTTATTTATGTTAATAAAAACTAAACTCTCAGCAGACGATAAATTTCCGATTTTGTTTGGATGTTCCTTCATTTAAAAATGCTTATGACTTTTCTCTTGGTGATTTTACAGTCTTTGTGAGCTTAAATTCTGTAGGAAGTAAATCTACAATAGGGGTATTTTTCGCGGGCTGTCCAGTGAGACTAAAATTAAGACAATCGGATAATTATTTCGAGTAGAAGGAGCCAATTAATGCGATTTTCGGGTGCTAAAATTAAAATTCGGACGATTCTTCACTTTTTTTTTGGCTTTCGAACCCCCCCCCCCTACTTTCCTTCTCGGATGCCAAAGTACCTCACTGCAAAATTTGGACGAGATCCGGCCTAAACTGGATTCGTATAGGGAACATACATACATGTAAAAAAAAATATCCTTTGTTTTATTTATATTGATATCGGAACAGGATTTCAAAATCTTCCTACTAGAAAAAAAAAAAAAGAAGTAGCGGCTAGTAATTATACTTCCTCTACCTCTGGCAACCAGAGAAATTTCTAAGTATTACTCTTTAGACCCCATATGAGGAGGTACTGTCAAATTGGGTGACATTACCCTATTTTACAACTTCAGCTCCGAATATTTAATGTTTTGACAGCGTGTATACGCTGCAAATAAAAATCCTTTACCCTGCGGGAACAAAAAGCAAAACACAGCTTCCCCTACACAAGATCTTAAACCATCTTCTTCTAAAAATTCCAATCTACTCTCTGAAAAGGCCCTTTCCAGCGAAGAAGAACGATTCTCCGTTCGGAAGCTCCCGATTCCTCCCATATTCAGCGCTCTGCAGCGACGTCGTTTGCCGCCTTTTATTGGTGCTAGATATCGTCTGCTAATTAGTTGCCTTTCGAGGCGTTGTCATGGCAACGACTCTGAGCCTTTTCTTAACCTTACCCGATATCCGGTCCAAGGATAGTTTCTGTGTTGTCACCGGCGGGAAAAGAAGTGAATAAAAGGATGCTTAATTTTTTTTCTCTCGTTCAACTCGGCGAGTACCGAGTACAAGGGATTAAATTTATAAGCTGTCGACATATTTTCTATTCGGTGCTGTTATATTAGCTATTAAAAAATGACACGTGTTGTAGCTACGATATAAGCTCTTAGTTATTATGCGAAAGTTTCATACTTTTTTTTCATTTTGCTTTAAGCCATATTTAAATTCATTATTTATGTATTTATTTTCCTCCAATAAGAAGAAGATAAACACAAAATGACTGAATTATCTGTAGCTATCCATTACACAATGTTTCGAAAAGCAGATGTCTGATACATAAGAGCAGGAGGAATGCAATAACATGTCATTCAGGAAAAATTGAGAAAGGTGACTTACTCATTTAAAAAAAAAAGAGCCAGTAGATATTGAATATAGTAATATTTGAAACATTTAAATAATAAGGCATAGGTGTCCACCCTCCCCCTCTCAACAGCAAAGGCGCATCCCCCTAAATACCACAAAGACTCCTCAAGAGAAAGACCTTCCCCCCCCCCAAATAAAAAATACTCCTCAAAACAACCCCGGTAAAAATATCAATAGTGCAGTCTGCGCCATGACCACCCCTGCTGGTGGGCACCCTTGAATAAGCATGTACCAACAGTCCGATTACGACACACACCTATTGTAGTTCCACCCTTAGATTACATTATTCTGGACTAGTCATAAACGCGATGGACGCAGATGGCAGATGCCCTCTCATTGCAGCCGAGATTACTTTAACATTGGTAGCAAAAACAAATAAAGCATAGCAGCTAGAGTCCAGAAGCATAAGAATTTCGGCATGTTGATGGACTCTCGCGGATGTGCTAAATTCATTTGAGCTACCAGTGCGAAAGTAATCTCAGCTGAAATGAGCAGACATCTGTCTTCAGCTTGGTTCTGGCTATTCCAGACTTATGATCCTATAACAGGAGCAACACTGCTGTCTCTCAATGTCGTAATTGTGCTGTTGGTATATGCTTATAGTTCTGTCATAGCCTCAGTTTAGGGCAGTAATTTACAGCTTGTTTAATTTATTGCTTATGCAAAAAAAAAAACGCAATTATAATTACTTATTTTTTCATTAGGTTCCACTCAATTGAATTTTTTCAGTTTTTTTAACGGAAGATTCCGTATATATCAGAAAGGAGAAGTTTCTGAAACTATCCATAATACAATGTTTGGAAAAGCATTGATCTATTGTATTAACAAGTTGCTAAAATTACAATTTGATCTTATTTCCTCGGGGTAATTAAGGATGAAGTCGATCTGTTATTAAAAAAAAATAAAAATGTGTATCATCCGGGAAAATTATTAAGCGTTATTTATTTATGGGAAAGAAACCCACTTGGGCGGGATGTAATGTAGCAATTGAGACAATTAATTTGCTGATAATACAAACAATTTATCTAGCAATTTTTTATTTACCTTAAGATGAAATTCTGTTCTAGATCAATCGAAAGAGGATGTGATTTGGAGCTAAAGCAAAAAAACCGTTAACTAGAATATTTACGAAACAAAACATAGATGATAGTTTTCGTACCAATAGATGATATTACTTTTTAAAGCATTAAATGTGGCGCTAAATTAAAAATTTCGTAAAATAAATGGTTCTCATAGGGTACTAAAATGTTGTACTGCGTTGTTTGTTTTTTTATATAAATGTATGCATAATTGAGATTTGAAGCAGTTAGAGATTTTTTAGCACTTTTTTTTAAAATTCTTTTAAAGGCATGTCATTTATGGTTTTCCTTTTTTTCTTTGCAAAAATATGTAGAATAGGACTTTCGATTCCAGAAAGTAGTCTTACACACATAATTGTGGATGCATTTGGTGCGACTAGATTTAAAGCCTGCACCGCAAAAAATAATTCAACGCTGCACCAAGGATATTTTTCGCGTAGGCCTCAAATAATAAACTTGCAACAGTGTTTTACTTAGATTAATAAAATTCTTTGCATGTTTCTTAGTCGCTGAAATACGTTTTTTCTCCCAAAGAGACCTTACCCCTCAAAATTAACGGCACAAGCTTGAATTTTTTGTTCACTGTATCGATTTTTTACAACTCGTTTAAGGGCCCCGAGTTAATAGTATTTGTCCCGAATAGTCACGAAATAGGTTGTGTGAAAAATCACGAAAATTAATTTTGATGAAAATTGGGCTTTTATAAGAAGAAAAAAAGATGTTCTAAAAAATATTCATGTTTTATAAAAAATACAAAGCTACTACTCCAAAATAATTTTGAAGGATTGAACATTGACTAATTTGTTTAAAAGTGAATGTTTCATTTTGATTTTTTTCTAAATATTGCATCTTTATATTAAAAAAATAATAACGCAAAAAATATTTAATTTGGCTATTGAATATACGTATATAAAAATATGCATTTGTTTTGACCTGCATACCACCTCTATAACAATAAAATAAAATGAGTGTATATTGCACCCCGAATTTCAAATGAAATATGTTCACCCCATGTTTTCTTCTTTTTCCAGGATTAAGTGATCCAGGATGAGAACGAAAAGGCGGCAGAGGTCCTGGCTCGGCAGGGAAGTTCTGATTTCTGAGCGTTCTGTTTTGGATTAGGGGTTCCAGTCCCCCAGCGAAATAGCCAAGGTAAACAGATAATTAAAGCCATTTAATCTGTTATTTTCCGCCCAGAATCATAGAAGTAATTATGTAAATCTCAAAATTGATCCAAGTATTGATGACCGCAATGAGTCATTTACGAACCTTTTCAACTTTAGCTTCGTTTTTTTTCTCAAATAAGTATAGGAATGAATTGAATGCTGAGAGTTATTTGAAACCAAAACCTAATCCAGTTTCATACCAGATATTTTAACTGTCACACGGATAACAAAGTCAAAAATCTCACTAAGATTTTTTAACTTCAATCACGACTTTGAGTTTTATTACAGCTATTTTTTTCTGTATTAGTTTTTTTTTCTTTTTTTCAATTTTTCGTGTACAGTATTTTCTACCAAATACTCGCATTATTTATATCCATACGTAGTATTTAGTGGGCCTCATTTTTTTTTTTTTTTTTTTTTTTTTTACAAGACTGGTGATCCACACAACTGAAAAGGTTGGGTATCGCTTCCGTAAGATGCGCCGTAAGTATTCCGTAAGACGCCTCAGCAAAGGAGTCGCTTCCGAAATTTTAAAAGTATTTTTTTCTCAAAGAACATGTTTATAAACATAGAATCTGACCATTTTTGAAATAATTTGACAAAGTTTAATATTTTAAAAAAATATTTTAATCGGTGCGCAGATTCAATTTCTTTTTTTACGCTTCTGCGCATGACATCACAAATGATGAACTGCCATGCACTGATGCCATTGGCGCAAGCGCAATATTTAATTCGTATCTTTATTCACATGTACTGGCAACGATATGGTTGACAGCAAGAGTTGAGAGCAATATTAAATTCGCTTCTGAATTATCATAACGTAGAAACAGCAAGCGTAAACATTCAGGGCGCCAGTGCGGTAGCGCGTCAAAGCTCATCACTTGTGACGTCATAAAAACCACGCCTTGTTTGAAAAATCGGACATTTAAAAAAAATAATTAAAAATTAAACGTTTTGAAAATAAAAGATATTCCTCGCTCCATGTTTTTTCCTTTTTTCCGCTCTTCTATCAAAGTGACTAAAAGTAGTTCTTTAGACTGATGGAAACAAGCCCATTGAGCTGTAATAGGCTGCCTTTCACAAGAATAACGAAATGACTCCGCAATAACTCAATATAATATTTTGAAACTAAAGAGATTTTTATCTCAATACTTGCATTGGTTACTTTTCTGAACCAAGTGTTGTTTGAATTATCATTTAAACTCTAAAAATGTTTTGAAGTGTTATATGCGTCTAAAGTAAGCACGGGACAGCTCCAATTCATATTAATTTATTGAAAATTGTCACATGAATAACTACATTATATTTTATTAAAATGTCATTGAAATTGGTTTCTTTGAGGCAAACTCTAACACATCAATGTAGAGAAAACAGATCTTTAAAAAGTTGTTTTTAAAACGGTTTATTGTGATTTTTGAAATTTTTCAAAATGTGGAGTTGTCTCCTTCTTGAACCGAAGTCATTGACTGATATTTTGAGGTATTCAATACTTTTAAAATTGGCCGTGGAGAAATATGTTTACTTTTTCATTGATGATAAAGAAACGATTCTGAGTGAATTAAATAAACTTGGACAAAAAGAGAAGCAAAATTGGAGTAGAGTAGACCGGGACACGTTTACGCGTATTTTTCTCAATGAATTTTCTAAATTTTCTGTTTTAACTTAGGATATTGTGGACATTGCAGCTTTATGATGCAGTTAATAGAGTACAAAGGCTATATTCAGTTGTTGCTCAGTTTGTGTTTTTAACCGTTAGAAAATTTATTTTTGAGTCTAAGTCGTTTGCTTAAATTTGCCCCGGACACGGTGCACGTTTACGCATATTTATTTTGACATCTAACGTGGTTTTGTTTGTTTTGAACATAATGTCTACCATCGTTAAAATAAAGCACATTTTGTACACAGACTGAATAGTGTATAAAGTAGAAGCTGAACAAGCATGAAGACAGCACTACATGATTGTAAGTTATAAGATACGAATTTGAAACTCAATTAAAAATTTAATGGTGATTTTCAAACTAAATAGCTGAAAATACTCAAAAGTTTTGATACAGTTTGGAGCAAAAATAGTGTCAGGGCGCGTTGAGGAGTAAGGCACAGTAAGAACGTGTGTAAAAGTGCTCAGACGTCAACTCGTAAACTTGCCCCGTCGCGTCGCCAAGTTAGGATTTATTTTTTATGTGCATCAAAATTTAATAACATTTCAGCTCATACAAATACAATTCTCAAAAGAGGATAAAATTCTGCTAATTTTTATGTATTTGTTCTTTCTTAATTAAGTATTTTTTATTCACAATAAGCTTCAAAACGTTCAACTCAAAATTTACTCGACTTGGTAGAAAACAGATTATTCTTTCTACAAGCTAGACCGAAGCTCGACTGATGCTCAAAAACTTGTGAGGCTATTTGCTAGGGAGCAGCATCAATCTGTTATGAGTGTTGGCTCTTCAGTTATAATTCTGTTTGAAAAAAGGGCACTGCGTAAACATGTTCCGGTCTACCCCAAATGTGAGTGCTTCATCTTTTCAAATGAATAATTACATATGAAAAGGGAAAGCCTCTAGAAAGAGCTATGGCCCTCATAATGTTTTTAAACTTCGAAGTTCCGTTTTCTTCATTAATGAAATAGATGAAAAAAGTCAAATAAATTAATTTTCTGAGCATTCGATATATATTATTATCCTTATGCGATTTGCAATAACTGTCGCATCGGGAGAGTAAAACTTATCCAATAGAAAACCGCTATCTGTTTTTAAAAGAATTTTTAGGAATAAAAACAAAGAATATGTAGGGGAAAAGCATATTTATCTTCGACTTCAAAATACGGTTGAGAGCCTTTTTCTAATGATATTGAGATTTTAAGCTTAAAAACTCAACCCTTTGAAAGGCTTTTTATACCCAACGAGCATTAAAATGCACAAATATCCGAGAATTTCTCAGAGCAATAAATTGAGCGAGCAAACACGAAATATTTTCTAAGAACATCTTTGAAACTTTACCTGTTTATTCAAGATTAAATACAACAAGCGCTGTTCGAAAAGCAAAAATTCGCTGAACTCGGCCCTTGAAGTTTCTGTAGTCTCTGAAAGATAATATCGTCTGTTTTTTCATTTCTTTAAGCTTTTAAAAATAACTGGTGTTATTTGCTAAAGTTTATGAGAATAATATGAGTTAAAGGATATAGATGAAGAGTTTTATATACGTCGATAGGCTTATTGCTTGAACGTTTTGCAATAGCAAAAAATCATTATTTTTTAAAAAATAATTAAGTAAATTTTGAATCTAGTTTTGATGACACGGTTAAATGTTTTACAATTCAGTATTTCTTGCCAAAAAATTTATTTCTCTGTTAACTCATGTAAAACCGTTACGTGTCTGTAGAATTGAAGTTTTCTGAATTTAACCACTGCATTCCACTTTTTTCCGCATTAAGTTTGGTACAATTGTACACAAAATAAAGTACCAACAAACTATCCCCAACTCGACATTATGTGCTTCATACCTCAGAAATGTTAGCTTGCCGCCGGCAAAGGCCAAAATTGAGGGATTTGAATGGCTTCTCCGTTTTTTAGCAATCATCAGGAAAAATTAAGGGTTCTCCGAATTTCAAAGCAGGAAATCAAAAAATGGCGGAGCATCGAAACCTCAATCACAAAATTTTAAAAAACGATAGTCAATATTTGATGGTTAAAAAAAAAACTGCTCTGCTGAAGCAACGGTTTAACGGTTTTGGAATGTTTGCGCGAAACCCGTCAGCACGGCTTGGCGTCACAAAATATCGCCTAGGTGAAATAGCGCCAACCCGTTGGTTTTATCGAAGCTGTTTCTTAGTTAATCTAATGATATAATTTCATTTAAAGCACGGAAAAAAGTTCAAATTTGTTGTACAATGATAAAATAAAGTTCTTACACTCTGTCCAAAATTGATATTTGCATGAATATAAAATGCTGTCAACTCTGGTAGCATGACTTTCGGACCCGTAGATTTAACGAAGACGTACTCCACAGGTGGAAAAACCCTCCGATCCAGAACCCGATGCCCTATCCACTAAGCTCATACGACCCTAAATTTAAACCAGCTACGCAGTCATTTTCAGGTGGAAAAGGAAATGTATGACTTCATTCTTGAAGAGATTCATTAGACAATCTGTTCGCTGTAATTTTGAACATTTGACTAAACCTGCGTTTTTTAATTTGTTTGATAAGAGGATTCTTTTTAAATGTAGACTTTTCCGTCGAACCCCTACTTTTACCTCAATATATTTTGCAGGCAGTATTCTAAAAATTGTTTATTTTCAATAATATGCTTTTTTTGTTATTTTTTTACTTTAAAAAAAAGTTTTCTAAACTAATTCAAATTTCTTTAAAGATCTACAACTCGTTTTAAACAAAATTTTAAAGTTTTAGTTTCAATGATATGAGTGGTACCTACTTTCACTGTGACAGATACATCCTTAAAATCAGGCTTTATGGATTAAAGTTACATTCTCAGATCAGGTTCTCAGACAAGGAATTTCGTGACAATTGAGAACATTAATCTTTTAAATTGCACCAGAATTTCACTGAATGGCATCATTTTAAATTTCTGGTGCAGTAAGGGATCAAGTGCCATTTCAGTAAAAGAGTCGTATTCTATAGCTGACATAACTGATGGTGATACAGTGACATTAAATGACTTTTTAATCAATTATTGATATGTTCTCAACCGTCCATTTGGAAAATAAGCAAAAAACACCTCACTCCAACCTTATTTTTTAAATGACTAATTTGAACGTTTTGAAAAAAAGTGATCTCCCTAAAACCCTGGGGACTCCACGGAACACAATTTAAGAAACTTGGACTTAACTAAGCTACCCACGATACAAAGACAATGTGAAAGGGAATGAAAGGATTTACTGTTAATAGCTTTTATCAATCTGTTGCTCTTACAATATGACGAAGGAAAAAAACAATGATTGTCAATAATTGTTACTATTATGTGAAGAATCAAAAATAAACAATTATTCGCTTCACAAAATCTGTCACTATTTTGTATTTGAGCGATTAGCAAGAACTGGTGGTCTTGATGAAAATCATTTTGAGAAATCTTCAAATGTCTGTGTGTCGTTTCAATCGAACCGCTTAAAGCAGTATCTTTCATTGTGAATATTTACTATAAGGTTAATTATTCTAATTATGCATTAGAATACTTTCCTCGCACTTATATTGTTTCGATTGGCCTTCGAAAGGGAAGCGCAAAGTGGAAAAGTTAATGAAGGCATTGTAATTACTTTTCGAATGTTGTTACTTCTGAGTCTAAGGTTTAATCTGTTTTACTAAATAATGCAGTAAAAGAGTATTTGCATATGAATCAGGAAATTATTCTGTAGCTTTGAACGGTTTCATTTGATGCTAATACGAATTCTATGGCCTTCCAATGAAGTCTTTGAAGAAAGAATTCCATTTAAATACACACTGATTTTGCATTTAGATTCGGAAGAGATTGAGTTAAGAGTCGAACAGTTTCCTAGTTTCTAAGTATTAACTTGACGCTAAACTTAAGTTATTTCTTCCAGTTATTTTCTGATATATTATGAGTAGCGGAACGTTTTAAACACATTAAACTACGAAGTTTTTTTTATTTTTTATGGGGCGATTCATATATACAGTGTGTTCCGTTCTAACGTGCAAGACTTTTATTTTCGCAACCGTTATTCCTAGATGTTTTATTCCAATTGCAAAAATGTTCAAAATCAGATGCAGAGTTAATTTATTGAAAGTTTGAAATAAAAATAAGTCAAAAAATACAAAATTTAACTTTTTATACAGGCCCCAGTTCCCCTAACTTATATTTAGGGAAATATTCTCTATTGAAAAATAATTCCAGCACAAAATGTTTGAAATTTGTACGACCGATATTCACCAAGATATGAAACGCAGCGTTTTGTGGCTTAAACCACTTTTCACTCACCGTCAATAACACCTTTTGGGGGAAAATACAGCAGTTAACAAATTTTAAAATGATATATGTGCATAGAGTGATTTTTCAAATTGCTCGAGGTTTTGTAGTGTGTTTTTACGTATCACGGCATAACATTTGCATTTATTTTTGAATAACAATGAAAAATATAAAGACCTTGTTTTTCTTACTTAGACGGCCTGTCATTCTGCTGAAAGGGCGATAAGTTCCAATCTCATCTTCTATAGTGTTCCGTGTTCTGTAGTTCTGTTTGTTCCGTGTGTCGCATCCCTTAAAACTTTGAAATGGAACATCTCCTTGAGTTTTGGTTCGCACAAATGTCAAGTTTTTTTTTTTTCTGTGTCAGTAATAGTTTTCAGTGGAGATTATTTCTCTAAATATTAGTTAGGGGACCTGAGGTCCGTATATTTTTTATTTTTTGACTGATTTTAATTTTTGCTTCAAACTTTCAATATCTTTACCCTGCATCTGATTTTGAACATTTTTGCAATTGGAAGTATACGTCTAGGACTAACGGTTGCGAAAATAAAGGTTTTGCATGTTAAAACGGAACACCCTATATACAATATATATAAATGACGCCACACTTCTTTTCAACTTGTAAGCAGGTTCGACTGTATAAACATGAAAACCGAGGTAAGAATTTGAAGCACTTTGTTTAGATTGAAGACAAGTGAAGGCAGAAACTAAAATATTTTAAATTTGCTGACTTATGCACAGACACCTATATAGTGAAATAGATCATTTGTATGTGACGAATACACCATAAATCCGATTGTATTGTATATTGTAGTATCTTACAGATGTTCATGGTTAACACCATGCTATATTATTTAAAGAACCAATATCTTATAATTCATTTAAAGAACCAATATCTTATAATTCAAGTACAATTAAAATGTATTTATATGTACAGTCGCATGTAGCGTGAGAGAATAGTCCCTTGAAGTGTTCAAATTTTCGCTTAGCTCGGCGTATAAGTCAGATAGAGACCGAAAATAACTACGAAAATTCATGACAGTTTTTTTTTTTTTTTGTAAAACCTATATTTTTCAGACTGAGTAGTGTTGTTCCAAAGTACTGTAAAATTCCAACCATCAGAATCAATTATCAACCTCAAATATGAGATTTTCAAAATTTTGTAAAGAGCTTACAACATCCTGTGCCCTCTCCCCCAAACCAAAATATATTTAAATCTCTTACGGTCTTGCACCAAGAAAGAACCCACAGCAATAATCAAAGAAAAAGGCGACCATACCATTGAAAAACTCACGACCTCAATTCAAGATCTGACGATCGCCTACACAGATGGCTCTTCCAACTCGAATCTGGATATAGGAAGAGCAGGAGTCTTTTTCATCGGACCAGACGGAGCGCAGGAATGTCACGGTATTCCTGTTGAGAAAATCGCCTCGAACTACACATGCGAACTTGTCGCCATCAAAAGCGCTCTGGAAATTTATCTTTCTAGGGAGGACCAGAGTCCCAGAGGCATCATCATTTTCTCTGATTGAAGATCAGCATTGCAGGCGATCCAGAAGGGCAAGTGTCAACTTAGCCATCAGATCATTAAGCTCACAAACGAAATCATTGCGGCAAAAGATCCTGCATTTTACAATGGATACTGGCTCAAGTAAACATTTTTGGCATCGAGAAGGCCGATGAGCTCGCAAAGGCATCTCGTAATGCTCCTCAACCATCCAACTCCCTAACCCTCGTTGACGCCAACGCTGTTGCTGGCCGAAGACTAATTGGTCAACAAACGAAAAGAAACTCCATTCCGGATTTGAAATGTGACAGAGCCATATCGACTATTATAACCAGACTTAGGACAAATCACTTAAAGGGGATGAGGATTTCCGCGGACGGACAGCGCAGTTACACCAACTTTTGTCCTCATTGCCAAGATGACATCCCACTGTCTCGTCAACACATCTTCAGCTGTTCAGCAATCCAGGCCAAACTTTTCAACATCGGCTTAGAAGACCCAGTGGACCTTCTCTATACAGATAAGGCTGTCGAAGTTGCAAAGGCTGTCTACAACAGTTTCAGAGCCATATAAATGCACATTATCATAGACACGTCATCATCATCATCTGAATCAATCGGTGCGAACCCCATTCGAATAATCAAAAGTTCGGACAATTGGATTTCAATTAACCAGTCTATTTTAGTTAATCACTGTATGTGTGTTTAAAATTGGAGAAAAAACTATTTTCAAGGAAAAGGAGCTTTTAATTAATTAAAGGAACACTTTTATAGGTTCAGCATACTTGCAAGTGCTGTTCATTAGAAGCCAATAATAGGACTGCACTATGAGGTGGTGACTCATCATCCCAATAATGTTCGCACTGCGCCAAAACTATAATTGGAGCAAACCGAACTTGGCAACATTGTGAAGACTACAACATCCTAATCACAGCATTACGACGCTGTCAGGTTAGGTTTTCCGCAACTACAGCTTCGTACTCTTATCTTTTAAAAATCTTTTTTGAGCAATCACGATTGCTTATTGTTCTCACTTGACTGTTTTAATGTGCTACCATTTTATTTTCCCGCCAGCACCCTCTGCAGCATCACCGTCGACCGGCTCCTCACGATGCTGCTCCTATAGCGAAAACCGTCTCCAGGTTGTATCCATATGCTACACACACGCGCATACATACATAACTACACGCACACACATACACCTACATACACAAACACATACACACACTCAAACACATACATACACACACGCATACATACAGACACCTACACATACATACAGACACCTACATACACATACACATTCCCCACCACACACAAACACTCATACACACAACTACCCACACACTCATACCTGCACACAGACACAAAGACACATGCCTACAGACACCTACACATACATACACTCATCACACTCATGCCTGCACACAGACACAAACACATATGCCTACACATACACATTCCCCACCACACACAAACACTCATACACACAACTACCCACACACTCATACCTGCACACAGACACAAAGACACATGCCTACAGACACCTACACATACATACACTCATCACACTCATGCCTGCACACAGACACAAACACATATGCCTACACATACACATTCCCCACCACACACAAACACTCATACACACAACTACCCACACACTCATACCTGCACAAAGACACATGCCTACACACACATACCCCCTACACACAAACATACATACCCCCCCCCACACACACATAAACACACATGCCTACATACACACACACACTCGTGATTGCGAAAAACATAATTTGAATTCAAGAGGTCAAAATTCAAATTAATTTTTTTTTCTTTTTTTAAATTGAAATTCTGAAACTTTTCGGATAATCAGTGATTTGTATAGTTGGGATTCGGGTGATTGGGTTTCTACTCTACACATATTTATTTATTTACTTAGATCGTGTGGGAAGTTGCATACGATATCCACCAGATAAAACTATCCACCGATATACCTTTAACGCTGCCAACTCGTCCAGGAATGGAACAATAGACCTTTTCCACCCTTTGACACCAGGCGCTCGATTTAATTCGACAACTTCGTTATTCCAAACGAATCGATGACAGATGTAATTCCAGACGTTCCAGCCGGTTGACAAAGCTTCTGCAAACAAGGAGATTCGGCCACGGGTAAACCCCAGCGCCGGATCAAACAGCACCAGAGCTCGGGGCTGATTCCACCTCTAACAGAGACAATAGAGATTAGCGGGTGGGCTTTGATAGGACAGTACCCCCATTGGTTAGGTCGAGTGACTGTTTATTAAGAAGCGACGCCTTGGCTATGGCAATTAGGAGGAGGGCTAAGACGTTTGTGTATTTCCAGCGGGAATGACCAAGTTTTGAGATTCTTTGACAAAATTGAGCCTCCGAAGAAATTCTTGCGTCTCATTATGCTTGAGATAAGTAGCTGGAGGGGAGGTATAATGAAATATGATTTGTTTTCACGACAATGATTATCAATGGAATGTTGTCAGGGGAATTTTTAAGTAGTTCCTATCAAAGCTGTGGAGTCGGGAAGAAAATGGCCGACTCTGACTCTTGGATTTGGAAACGTCCGACTCTGACTCCGGATTTATTTATTTATTTATTTTGTTTTTTCAATTTCCCCCATTCATGGAAGGAGGAGAAAACCTCTAAACAGAGATTGAAATATTAATTCCTTTTTAATAAATTTTCGTTGTATTCTATGTAAGCCTAAGACGCATATAGCGATAGAAATTCAATTTGAAAATTAATTTTTCCTATAATTACAATTTTAAAAGTGAGTTTACTTGAAAATCTCATTTTTTAAAAAATTGAAAAGAATTAATTTGCTTCCATTCAATGTTTAACATTAAATGCTCCTCGAATCGTGTACCTTCAATTCTTGAAAGCTGAAACTTGGGAGAAAAAGAGTTTTTTTTTTTCAAAATCAAAAACCTTTCTTGAGAAGGAGAGGTCCGCCCCGGGTGACACCCATCTGGTGGGTGACGCCCCAAGTTAATTATAGAGTTTATAAAAAAATATAAATACTTTAATTCTAAAAAAATTCCCCAATATATCTTAAATTATATTTCTTTTATAAAATTTAATCGTAAATTGTGCACTATATTGCGGAGGGAGGCCGGGAACATGTACGTCTTGAGCAAATTTCACACAAAATGCGAATAGCTTTTTACACGAATAGCTTTTACTGTGCCTATATTTCTTCTTCGCTCAATTTTTAACTTAAACTTTACTGGCTGCTTTAGAATGAACCTTAATATGAAGATTTTAAGATTAACTGCAATTATTGAGTGTTGAAACCAAGAAATCATATTGAGAACCAAGATTGTAGAAACAGTCTTTATCTATTAAATAAATTTGATATATTTTGTCGGATCTTTTAGATTCGTGCTTTCACGTCAAATCATATTTGAATTTGTCAACCACCTCAGAGGTTTTCAACCGAGCTACAGTCCCCGATTTGCTCAAAGGATAAGGGATACATTCCTTTTACTATTTTATAACTGAGATCAAAGTAAAAAATACAAAAAAATTAATTTGAATTTTTGGCATCTTGAATTCAAATTATGTTTTTCGCAATCACGAGCGTGTGTGTTTGTGTAGGCGCATGTGTGTGGGTGCGTAAGTGTATGTATGCATGTGTGTGAGTGAGTGTTGTGTACGTGCGTGTAGGTGTTCGTGTGTGTGTGTGTAGGCGTTCGTGTGTGTGTCTGGTGTAGGCGTTCGTGTGTGTGTGTGTGTAGGCGTTCGTGTGTGTGTGTGTGTAGGCGTTCGTGTGTGTGTGTGTGTAGGCGTTCGTGTGTGTGTGTGTGTGTGTGTGTGTGTAGGCGTTCGTGGGTGTGTGTGTGTGTGTATGTAGGCGTTCGTGTGTGTGGGACATGGACGCCACCGCCCAGCAAAAGTGGATTTCGGGGGACAGTGCTCAGGACCAGCCGCGCCGCCGCCGGTGGACGGTGGTGCTGCAGGCCTGGTCCAAGCTGAAAACGGCACGGACGCCAAAAACGGTCAAGTGAGAACAATAAGCAATCGTGATTGCTCAATATATTATTTTATTTTAAAGTGATTACAGTAAATTTTAGACAACAAAACCGCTTGCCGACAGCTGCTATTAGTTAAAGAAAGTTAAAAAAAAAACAGGCAAATTAGCAGGTGGACGGAATAACCTATTACAGAAAATGAATTTGCGATAAATAAAGAAATCAGCTAGTGTCTAATTGCAATTATTTTCTTATTAATAAATCTTTATATATAAATCGAACCCATTTATAGTCTTTTTTTTTAATGTAAGGAGTGTAAGTTAGAATTAGAGATAAAAAAAATCCGGAGTCGGTATGTTTTTGAACGACTCCGATTCCGACTCCTTCACCCCAAAATCAGTCCAACTCCGACTCTTCGACTTCCACTCCACAGCTCTAGTTCCTATGCAATGCATCATATGCATCGATAGAGCTTGATTTGATGAAAATGTATAAAACTCTTGGAATTTTAATATGCAATACAACCTTGTTTATCAGGCTCCCGATTATTCGTATCTCCGGTTAAACCGGATAAAATTTGTAGAGATTTTTAAAAACTTTATATTCATTTAAATAATAATTTTAAATTATGATTGCAAGAGCAGAACTATTAATGTGCTAAACATTCGCTTTCTATTATGACTAAAATAATATACAACTCCGGCATAAAACGTGCAATAAATTACTAATTCCATCTTTTAGTTTATTTGTAGTTTTCTTTTAGTTTTTCCAAATTTAATTATTGTGTCGTTTGAGTTGCTTGTACTTTTTTCATGACACATATTGCAACAAGGCAATTAAAGTGAAACAAATCAAAATTCGTAAAAAAAAAAAAAAAACTTACTAGCTATTGATTTAATATCCAAGTTTAATGCTTTTGCTTGCCATAAAACTAGCATGAAGTTATCTTACATGACTGCTGCGAGGTATCGCAATAACGATGTTAAAATTTCGTAATTTAGAAGTAAAATTTTTTAACTTGAATTATACATCACACAAGGGAACAAAGTAATGCTTTTTCTTTGGTTCCCAGAGTTTGAGAACTGATTTTAGATACGTGTGGGGCTCTGAATAGAAATATGAAATTATTTTTTCTCTAGCAGCTCTACTTTTTCAAGTAAGTGCTGCTATTTTGTTAATGCTGTTGTAAGTGAAGTTTTAACTCCAGCGCACTTCTAAAGCAAGTATAAATGTTCATACTTTTAGGGTAAAAGGGGACTTTTTTAGGGAGTCCTCTGCAGTCACATCTTCTAAAATAAACATTAATTTAGAACCAGGAGTAGTGGTTTCAGGGGTGCTGAGGTGTTAAACCACTCACTCAAAATATTTGTTGGGAGGCAGAACTAAAAGGTAAATAAATGAAGGTAAATAAATTCTCTCTACTTTTTTTAAATAATAGATTACTACAGTTGTAGTATTTTGGGCCCCTTAAAAATCGGAGATCCATGGATAACAGCCTAATTGGTCTATTTGGCAATTGAATTCTGATCATTTGTATGATACAATGTGAATAAAAGTTCCACTTTTTTTTTGTTACTGATCTATTGATGTAACTTAAACTCGTGTCACGTATATTTCAATGTTATATCGTAGAAATGTAAGCTCCTGTTCAAAAACCGATGTCATACTTGAACTCAGGGCATCAAACTCGAAATCAATTCCAAATAACCAGGTACCAAAATGACTGTTCTTCTGTATTATTAATCTAAATAACAAAAACTAACTAGTGAATATCACATTTTAAATTTTTTGCTCATATTGTAATACAGTAAAACCCCACCTAACGGACACCCCTCTTATGCGGAAATTTTTTTTAATTCCCCGATTCCAATGCAAATAACTTTATTAAACCCCTGTCCTGCTGACACTCCTCTAATGTGGACAGAAAAATTCGTCCCGTTAGTGTCCGCATTAGAGGGGTTTTACTGTATTTGAGACTGAGTCGCTTTAAACAATTATTGCATAAAACCTTGCTTTTCTCCATTGCTTTTTTTTTTTTTTCAGTTGTGTCACTTTCCTTGCCGAGGTGCGATATTTTATCGACAATGTATAAAATCCAACACTCTGTAGAATAAGAAATAAATAAGTACCTTTGTGCGGAAAAGTAAATGGTGATCAACAACGTTTTGACGCACAAATTTAGCAGATTACTGCACACATGTGTTTCGAGGTTTCAATGCAAATAGGGATCTTTTAGATGAAAAGTCATTCAGTAAAAAGTTTTCCTCCAAAAGCTCGCTATTTGCATTGAAACCTCGAAACACGTGTGTGCAGTATTCTGCTAATTTTGCGCGTCAAAACGTTGTTGATCACCATTTACTCTGCAGAATGTCTGAAATTTGAATCCAGCCTTATAAAAAGCCAGCTTCTATTGAAGATGTCCGGTATTATTTAAAACGCTGGGTTTTAGAATTGTCTAGAATCTATCAAATACTAGTTTCAAGTATTGCAACTGATGTGTATGGAAAGTGAAAATCAAATCTTAACAACTCAAACTTTTTTTTTTATGTTGCTTCAAATGATGGAAAGTCCTTCTTTTGACTTGAAAAGAATAAAAGCCCTTTTTCTTCCATTTAAAATCTTCAAAATTATAATTATTCTACGATGGGACTGATTAAAAAAAAATACTCATGCAAAGTAACGAGTTCTTTCAAAAACATTAGAAAACTTTGTTCACATCTTATTCTTATTCAATTACTCAAATCACTAAATTTCTACATTTTTATTTCTTCGAAAGCAAAGAATTAATGGCAACGAATTTCAAAATCAGACGATACAGTTGGCCTTAATCCAACTACGACATTTCACAGATTTATAAGTATCTACACACTACTCGACACAAAGAAGGTTGCCAGCGCAAAAAAAGGAATATTTATGATTTATGGATCGGCCGGTCATGGTCTCTACGAAGACGCATGTGCGAAACAAAAATGGCGCTCACACCGCAAGAGGCGAACGAGCCCGCTTGAATCAGTCAAATGGGCTCTTGGTCTAATAATAATAGATGTGGTTGAGTCATGTGACACCGTGATTTATAATTCCAGTTATTTGATTAGGAGAACGAAATTTATCATTGTATGATGAAGTACTCATAAATCGAGGTGGGAGATAAAATTCGATATTCTGAATGGGCTAAAAATGAGCTTGCATAGGAAAGTGGTTTATGTCTTGGACAGTGTTGGAATTAAGTAATTTGTTATCGGAGCGGAATTAGAAAAACATCTATTGACCCGGGAATAGGGACACACTCATGTAAATACAAATTTTTGCACAACTGCCTATGATTTAAAATATGTTGATAGAATATCATTGCAGCATTTAAGTACTCATATATTCAGGTCAAATTGTGTTGAAATTACAATTTGTTTGTCATGCCTAAAATGTTCTTGCGCAAAGGTGAAAAAAAATGTTAATTCGACATGGGCTGAAAAAAAGACTAGATTTTGCAAAGCAAAAAAAAAAAAATGTAAGCAATATTTTAACACGAAGTTTCCAAATTTTGATCGAAGACAAATTTTGAGCATGAACCTGTGAAGAGAATGAGTTGTCAAAGAATTTCGAAAAGGGATGGAAAAAGAGAGTGAAAAAGAAAGAGGAGGAAAAAAGAAGTGAACATGAAATCGGGAAAAGGTTCGATGTGGCGAAAGAGAATAATTATGAATAGGGGATGTTCTCTAAAGTTTCTTTGGAGATGGCTGCACTGGATTGAATCGTTTTAAATACAGACTTTAGATTTAGCAATTCTGAAATCTATGCAACATAGTTTAACTGTCATATTGCCTTTGTGTCATTGCAGATTTACAATTAAGATGTCATACTAATTAAAGCAAAATTCCTAATGACCAAAAAAATGCACAAAAATGAAAAATTTTAATGATAAGTGAAGACTATTAATGACTCATAAATAAACCGCAATGAATGAAAGAAAAGTATTGAGTTTAGGTTGCATAAAAATTCGGTTATGTAGATAAAACTTCCCAGTGACTAAGTGAACAAAAGCAATACTAATGACCGATTGGAATCCCTTAATGAGTAAATCCGTTGACTGAGGAAAATAACTTAGTGACTAAAGAAAACTCCAAATCATGAAGTGCAATTTTTAGTGTTCATGTAGTAAAATCCAATGACCGAGGGCTAAATTTCAATGACTCAAGAAGAAATCACAAAGATTGAAGGGAAATGTGTTACGGTTTTAGGTTAGCGAAACATTACAGAGACTAACTGAAAACTAACAGTGACCAAGTGAACAATGCTTAAGACCAATTAAAATATTTTAATATATAAATGAAAAATCCTTTTGACTGAACGAGAAATTTTAGTGACTAAAAGGAAACTGCAAATCGTTAAGCAAGAGTCCGAAAGACCTAGGGGTAAACGCCAATGACCAAAAGAAAAATGTGCAATGACAGAAGGAGTCACAGTGACTGGGGGTAAAATTAATGATTTTTGGTTAAGGAAAAATCCCAGTGACAAAATAAATAAAGCTAATAACCAATTGAAACATCTCAAAGAGGAAATGAAAAATTCCATTCACTAGGAAAAAGATCTTAGTGGCTAAAGAAACTTTAAATTATTAAGAATAATTCTTAATGACAAAGTAGTAAATCCCAATGATCGGGAGATACATTTCAATGACTGAAAGAGAAATCACAATGACTAAAGGGAAAACTGTTACGACTTTAGGTTACTGAAAGATCTCAATGACTAAATAAAAGCTCCCGGGGATTAAGCAAGCAGTGCGAATGACCAATGGAAATATCCTAATGAGTAACTGAAAAAAAAAAAAAAAAACTGAAAGAGAAACTTTAGTGACTAAAATGAAACTACGAATCACATTAAGTTCAAGTTATAAACACCTATAATGACACCGAGAAAGAAATCACAATAACTAATGGGAAAATGTAATGATTTTAGGTGTGTTAAATATTCCAGAAAGAAAGCGAAAACTCTTAATAACTATATGAGCAATGCCAATGACTAATTAAAGCATCTCAATTAGTTAATGAAAGCTCCTATTGACCTGATTTGAAGGAGAACTTTTAGTAACCAAATGGAAAATCCAAATCATTAGGTTTTTGTCCTTATTTGACCTAGCAATAAATTCCAATGACTAAAGGGAAAATTGTAATGATTTTATGTTAGTGGAATGCCCTCTGAGTAAGCAAAAGCTCCCAGTAACGAAGTGAACAATGCTAAGGACCAATTGAAACATCTTAATGAATAAATGAAAATCTCAGTGACTGAGGAAGAAATCTTATGACTAAAAGGAAACTCCAAAATCATAGGGTATGAGAGACCTAGTGGTCAATTACAATGAGTTTAATGCAATTACAATGAAAGGGAGAGAAATTGTGATGACTGAAGAAGAAATCATAATGACAAAAGGAGAAATTGTGATGATTTTAGGTTAGTAAAATATCTCAATGACCAAGTAGAAATTCCCAGTGAATAATGCTAATGACCTATTGAAACCATCTTTAAGAATAAAGGAAAAGCCCCATTGACTGAGGGAGAAACCTTAGTGACTAAAAAGAAACTTCGAAATCATAGGGTTTTCAAGACCTAGTATTATATTCCAATGATCTTGGGAGAAATTGCAATGGCTACAGAAGAAATCACAATGGCTGAAGCGAAAGTTGTAAGGATTTTAGGTTAGTAAAGTATCTTAATGACCAAATAGAAATTCCCAGTGAATAATGCTAATGACCTATTATAACATCTTAATGAATAAATGAAAATCCCATTGACTGAGGAGAAATCTTATGATTAAAAGGAAACTCCAAAATCATAGTGTCTTAAAGACCTAGTATTAAATTCCAATGAAAGAGGGAGAAATTGTAATGACTAAAGAAGAAATCACAATGGCTAAAGGGGACATTGTAATAATTTTAGTTTAGTGAAATATCTCGGTGACCAAGTAGAAATTCCCAGTGAACAATACTAATTACCTATTATCTTGAAAGGTAAATACAAACTCCTATTTACTGAGGGAGAAAATACTATGATTAAAGAGGAAAAAGCAATGCCAAGTGAAAAATCTAAGAGATTAAATCAGGAATTTCAAAAATTAAAAGATAAATCGTCGCGTTAAATGCTTTTTGTGTGTACCCCATCGATTTGGTGAAAGTTATAGTTGGAGCAAATCTAACCTGACAGCATTGTTGAATGCTACATAGATCTTACTCACACCATGCAAATGCTGCCAAGTTAGGTTTGCCCAAATTCTGAATCGTATTTCTAATAAAATATGTATTGGTTTTATTTCTTATTCTGCTATAATGGTACATTATTTGTATAATTTATTTCTCTTCTGAGAATCAATTTGAATATATTCTCAAAACAAAATGTCAAAGATAAAAAATGACTTTAACAGTCCTATAAAGCTGCTAACCATTAGTTAAATGTATTTGCTTTTCATACAGTAAAAGCACATAATAAAATCAGTCAAAGTCAATTAGTGCTTTACTCTACTCAAACAATTAAACAAATAACGAATATCGTTCCACATTAAATTTTTCGCAAGTTCTTATTTGATTCATATTTAATTCATTTCGCTTCAGCAGAACTACCAGAAGTAAAAAATATTTCAAGTTCTATTCCATTTATTGCCGTCGTCATTTATAATTCCGTTCTCTGCCATCGGCACTAATTATGCACCACCCAACAATAAGACAATTTTCGCGAACTCATCAATTAATTACCGGAATAATTAATTGAATAAATACATTAGAAGGAAGAATGTTAAGTTTTGTTCATAGCTGTCATGAATTCACATTTGCTTGCAGTCAGAAAATGGCGTTTTTCTTGCTACTGATGAAATTTTTATCGTTACCGAGTTCTTATTTTGGTCGAAATAAAAGTAGGTTAATTGGCTTTGGTCAGTTTCGTCGTGAAAGACACTTCAGTGTAAAATATTAAAAGAAGTATGTGTTTGTTGTGAATAGTAAATAAATAATTCAAGTTTTTAAACAAAAATGCAGAATTAGAATAAAAGAATATCCCGGTTTTAAAATTTATAGTTTACTAGTATTTCCTAAACTATTACAGTTACCACTATAAGTCATACATAAAAATAAGGATAAACTGTCAAAGTGTTTTTGAACGTACGTAACTATTAAAAGGTGCACGTTCCGCACTAGTGCAGCCAGAAATTACTTCCAGAACGGGTTTATTGGTCACAACAGTTCTTACACGTGTATAACTACTGTATTAGGATTGGCAACAATGTTAAAACCAAGACCTATGAGGGTTGTCCCCCTCCCCCCCCTCTCCCCTTCACTGCGCCACTGACGCTCCGCAAAAGTGAATTGGTCGGGCAGGCGATGATGATTTACCCTTTACACGCTGCACAGACTGGTATTTGAGACAAAAAGCTGGTCAACACTCGAAATTGTCAACTTCACTGGTTATTGTCGGTCCTGAGTACCAAAACAGATAAACATGACAGTATGTTAAAGCGTTCTTTTTCCATTGAAACTAACCATAAAAATTTACCAGCAGTAGGAATTTAACACTTTCATGATTTGGTTGTCCTTGTTTGGGACATAAAAGTTTTTCAACAAACCGTCATTATCTTATTTTTCGCGTTAAAATGATATAGTAGAAACATTTACTATGGACGGGCTCGAGCACGGTTTGTACTCCATTATTCATCAATTTATGTGTATATATTTTTGTTATTTCTTTCAATGCCTTTCTTCTAGCCTCACAAAGACACATCCCCCTCTTTTTTTCTTTTTTGTAAGTGAGTGTTTTTAAATATTCTGTTCTCATTCCTATTACGTCCAAGTTTTCCTATCATACCGTCTATTTTGACAATCTACAGCAAAAGATTGCACAGAAAAATAACAAAGCTATTAATAGAGCAGACTATAAATTTCATAAATTTTCATTTTTTCGGTTACTTTTGGGTTCACAAATTTCAGTCAGGTGCATAAATTGAAAACCCTTTATAAGATATTATAAACTGGACTATAGGAAGACAATTTGATGCTACGAACTTTCAAAGTCAATCCTAGAAATAAAACGGGATGATATTTTTCAATTTCGATATTTTCTTATAAGAGAAATATATATAATTTCAGCTAGTTTCACTTCTATTTGCTTGAACTTTGCATCAAAGAGCCTTTGTGTATTGTCTTTTATTATATTGTGTAGTTGTTTTTGAGTCGTACACATGACTGAAGCCACGGAACCTAAAAGTAATCAAAAAAGGTCAAAATTATGAAAATAATATTGTGCTCTATTTATAGCTTTATTATTTTTTCGGGCAAACTTTTGCTGCAGACTATCAAAGTAGACATTATAAAGTAACATTGGGTATAACATAGAAGTAGTACAAATGAGTACAAAGTGTTTAAAACCATTCATTTACATAAAAATTTTAAAAAAAAAAGGATTGCCTTTTTTTCAGCTCGTGAAATCACCGATACTTTCATTTTCGCGAAAATAAGTGCTTTGGCAGCAATAGTCGCGTTTAACCAGAAGAGAAAGGTTCGAAATTTTAGTTTTCGTTAAGAAATAACATATTTAAGAAAAGGAAAAGGTAAATCTAATCGAACAAAATCCACCCTGTTAGTTGGCTTTTTCTGAAATGCAATGCAAATGGAAATCTGATAGAATGATTTTATCTTATTTGAAAAACAACGAGTTTTATAAGTTCTATTCGTACAACTAGAATGCTGCGTAAACCAAAAGGGTGCGACCTCACAAAACTATTTTCTCATCTTTGCAAAAAAACGAGTTTTATAAGTGGGTGCTTCGAATGTATAAAAAGCACTTTTACGCGCACATCAAGCCTTGCCTAAAACTTCAGTAAAAATAATCTAACTTCGTAACTTAAACGCTTCCTTCAAGTATCCGTTACAATTTGTTTTTTTCCTACTTTCCGTGTAAGAGCGATTTATTTATTCTGGTGCAGCGCAACGTGATTTGAAATTCAATAACCAAGAAAATTGCTCATTTACGTGAAACATTCACTTAATTTCTCGAAGCCTGCTTGGCATGCGTTCTTTGTTTTCGAAGAACGTTTTTTTTTTTTCGCAAGCTGTTGTAATTGAAGTCATTTTAGTAAAAGAACATGCTATGACGATCTAAGTCGTTAAAATCAACTTTTTTAAGATTAGAATTTCGAAAATGTGTAACAGCTAAGTGACGGACAGTTTTATGAATATTTTAATTCATATTTTCTTTAACAATGCACCCGTGTTGTTTAATTTTATTAAAAACTCCATTTTTGTTTCATTTTCCTTTGACTTAGTTTTATAATTATCGACTGAAAATGGCGGAGGTATAGTGTGAAATAGAGTGTGGGTTCAAATTAAAAAGTTTGAAAAATAGGTGTGCAATAAAGAAATAAATTAATAACAATATAGATCGTCGTGGTCACAAAGTCCTCTGTTTTCATTCTAAATCAATACCTCAAGAGGTATTGGATCGGAGATTGCTCAGTTCCTGGTCTGGATCAAAAACCAGAGTTGTCATTTCTGTTCCCCATCCAACCAGTCAAACCACTTTTTGTGATAAGTAGAGGGGGCCTATGATATCGCCAACTGTACTCGTGGACTTTGAATTTTAAATAATTAGACTGAATAATTAACCTATATTGACTGAGATGGCGATGTATTTCATGTATTTCTGCCTTAGCCCTGGTTATGGGGCGGTAACTTACTGAATGTACCTGCCTTGCCTTCAATATTCGAATTGAACCGGATCATTGCTTCGGTCACTCGTCTGGTCAGTGCTAATTCTGTATTAGCTTCCAGTTTGTTTGGCACTCCTTGCTTCCGTAAGAGGTTTTCCACCTCCAGCTCAGTCACTCCTATGCCGGGCTGATGAGTGCTAATAATCACAAAACTGCAGTCCTCGGCTGGAATTGACTGAGCTGGCGGTGTATTTCATGTATTTCTGCCTTAGTCCTGCTATGGGGCGGAAACTTACTGAATAATTAACCTTTTTCTATAGTTAGCCTTTAATGGACTTCACGAGGCCACAGATGTACGAGGGTTACGAGAAAATTTTCTGACATTACTTTTTTTGTACGAAAACGTGATGGATATGAATCAAGTGCGCTCGCAGGAGCAGACTTTGAGCCTTTCTTTGCATGCATGAAATTTTTCCCGTCTGTAAAAAGTATCAGTCGTTGGCAAACAGAGTTTGATTGCCGTAAAGCGTAGAGCCCTAGTCGGATTTTTTTTTTCAAGTAAAATGACGAAATGACTGGAGCAGCACTACACTTTCAATCGCCTTTTGAGTTTGGGGAACAGCCAGAAGTTACAAAAGGTCATATCAGGAGAAAAAAGAGCCACAGAAGTCTTTTTTTTTTTTTTGAAATCATCACCGAAAGCCGTCAGCACTTTTCGAATGGTTTCCACTTGGCTGTTGCCAAGTTTTTGGCAAAACTTGATATACAGTAGTGCTGCTCCAGTCGTTCCGTCATTTTCGTGATATTAAAAGAAGTTGGTGGTGGGGAGAAAGAAAAGACACAAGGCAATATAAAGTGAAACTATGAAATTCTAGTAAGCGTACAGCGTAAAACGTATGTCAGAGGAGGAGTATCCTGATGTTTAGGGACAAATGAAGAACATGAGCGATGTTCCTTTCAAAATTCGGGTCTATACCTTTTATCCTTCATTAGAACGTCGCACAAACTTTTATTTTGAAATAAAAAACGAAAATTTTTTTTGCATAAAACGACATATGAAAAAAAAAAGAACCTTAAACTAATGTTGAAGTTTGTGATATAACGTCTCATTAAAAATCTACGTCTTAACTCATTGTTTTTCTGGGAGAAAATAGATCATTTTTACTAACCGAAACTTTAGCCATTCAGGGGTTAAATCTTACTCATTTTTCCTACGATATTTCATCCGACATCATGAGCCTATACACTATCCCAGAAGACAATTCCTAATGCAACTCGAATATTCTAAGAAAAACAAATATTTTGTCACACCGACATTACTTCAGCGAAAGAACGTCTCAAAACAAAAGTTATGTTAGGGAGTGCATTTGCAATTCTGAGACGCCAAAAGAGAAAGAACGCATATTCTTTCATACTAAGTATTAATATCGTCTGCGAGGCATTCTCCTCCATGAGTGAGAAAGAATAAAAAACATGCAAAACAGGAACAAAGGATGATGAGTGAATATTTCATAGGAACAAGCAATTTATGGACATTGACTTTCAGAACACGTCATATTCTACCTGGCAAGAGGCAACGGCACGGAAAATCTCTGCCCCGGTTATAAATATATTCACGCTTACGGGTAATTGTTTGGGCTTTGGTTTTTGTCACTGTTATTATGTACTAGACCTTCCATAAGCCAGGTTGACATAATCTGCCATTTTGTTTCCCACGGAAGCTCGCGACTGCAGTCATAACATGGTTGCAAGTTTGGCCTTCTTATCCCAGTGATGATAGTGAGCTGATGATAGTGGATTCGGTTTTCGGGTTCCATGTCATATTGCTAGAGATTTTATTACATTATTCCACAAAAATTTTCAAAAGATTCACGCTTACAGGTAGTTTGGGATTTGGTTTTTGTTACTGTTATTATATACTAGAACTTTTATAAACCAAGCTGATACAATCTGCCACTTTGTTCCTACGGAAGCTCGCGATCTGCATTGCCATAACATGGTTGCAAATTTAGCTGCCTTATCTCATCTCATGAGCTGATGAAAATGAATTCGCATCGGGTTGCATATTATATTGCAAGTGATTTCATCGCCACATTATTTCAAAAAATTTTTAAAAACAATTCACACGTACGGATTATTATTTGGACTTTGGCTTTTGTCACTGTTATTATGTACTAGACTTTCCATAAGCCAGGTTGACATAATCTGCCATTTTGTTTCCCACGGAAGCTCGCGACTGCACTGTCATAACATGATCCTAATTTGGCCTTCTTATCGCACAAGCTGATGATAGTGCATTCGGGTTTCGGGGTTGTCATGTTGCAAAGTGATTTCTGTTTTATCTGCACAATAAAATAACATCGATCATAACACTAAACGTGTATTAATACAATGAATAATTTGTTACCAGTCCAAATCAAAGATCAGTATACAGGCTTGTTTCCAATTTATGTAACTAAAAATCATGTTGTCAAAACATGTTAATAAGTTACAATTTCATCGCCACATTATTTCAGTAAAACTATCAAAATATTCACTTTTTCTGGATTATGTACTAGACTAATAGTAGACCAGGTTGATAGAATCTGTCATTTTGTTTTCCGCGGAAACTCGCGATCTGCACTGCTATCACATGGTTGCAAGTGCAGCGTTCTTATCACAAGAGTTGATGCAATGACGGTTAATTTATGTTTCGGGTTCCATGTCATATTGCCCTATATGATTTCATTACCACATTATTTCACCAAAATGTAATTTCGGTTTGTGCCGATTCATTTTCTACTAAATTAATTGCTATGATACTTCCCGTAACTTTAATGATTCCGGTATTTTTGTTCCTTAATATATTGCAGCAATTCTGAAGGTCACTATCAAATATTTTTAATTAAACTATCTTAATTTTAAAATGCTACTTTGTTTGGTTGGTTATGCAAAAACGGTTTTTGTAAGAAATAGGGTGTCCAGATCCGCAATATCGATCCCGAATCCTGTGGGATCCCGCATGATATTTAGCGGAATTAAGATCAGAATTCCGCGGGTTTTCCAATCCCGCAAAGATTTTCCATGCAAACGCTTCCCAATTTTTGTCATCCATAAAACGAATATTTTTACAAGTATCATCAGTAGTTTTAATCATCTTCCTGTATATCTGCAAGAAGAGCAAGAAAAATACTGGAAATAAACAATTATAATTTTTCATTTTTCAAAAATATTTATCAATGCTTCTTTGCTAAATTAAAACCCAAACTAATTGAAAAAAGTTGTCTGTGAAGACGTTTTAACAATGTTCAGATTTGAATTCCATTTTTTACAAGCCGTTTTCTCCGATTCTACAGCCATTGTCATTTATTAGTAAAAGTCAGATTAATGCATTGAATTATTGCTAATCGATTATTCTCAAAATAATTTGGTGAAAGATTTTATCTTTCTCCGATAATACATTTAATTACCGTCTTGTTCCCACTAAGGCAAATCCATAAACGTAAACAGTTTGTGACAATTTCGAATCGATAGCAAGTTTCATCGATAAATGTCATTTTTGCATAAACTTGGATTAACACAGAAATGAGATTCTTGCGAGATTTCTTCCTTGACGAAGAGAAATGGCAAGATTTGAGCTCAGATAATTTATTCCAGGAAATTTGTTTCATTTTTATTTGTGTGGCAACGGTGAAAACTTCTGTTAACATGCTGTCAGTGAATAAGGGAAAGATGATGATTCAGAGGTAAAATTAGTTATCTCTTGTCAAAGTTTGAACTCGGAGAATTTCCTTCCAAAATTTATTAATTGGACTCTGTATATTTTGGACATCTTAACAGGCCACTGAAGAAAGTTCGAAAAAATTATTAGTTTATTATTACTCTACATTATCAATTTTAAATATTAAGTTTTGCTTTCAAGAACTGCAGTTAATTTTCAAAATTATCGTCAGGACATCTTGTTCACTCTTTTAATTTTAAAGAATTATTATTGCCACGTTCTCCTTTAAAGAGCTGAACTGAGTTTTGTTTTTGAAGATAAGTTTTTACCCCCAGTTTCTGGTATATGTTGAAAATTGGCTTGCATCAAGGAAATTCACATAATGAACACATCTTAGCTTTTTACGTTATGAAATCAATATTAGTAAAAAAAAAAAAATAAAATTACCCTCAGAGTTAATATTGAAACAACAAAGTGAAAATTGGTAGTTAAGTTGTCTAAATAGATTTGATGGGACACTAAAACTTTAAAGTACACTAAAACTTTAAATAAAAATAATTGTTCATTTTTTGTATATTTAAAATGTTCAAATTAATAGCTTTCAAGCATCTTCTTTCAAGGTTGGGGAAAATCGGATTTCTTTAAAGGTTGTAGCCTAAAATTACATTCGAGAAATGTATATTTATATTACTTAGCACCAAACATTCTGCAGAATAATTTACGTTCTGATTACCCAAAATCAGCACCGAAATTTCTTCATAAAAATTTATTCTGATTACCCAAAATCCGCATCAAAAATTCTACATAATACTAAACTTTCTGATGAGCCAAAACCGCAATAAAATTTCTACAAAGCAATTTACATTCTGATTGCCCAAAATCCACACCAAAATTTATCTTCAATAATTAAAAGTTGTTGATATCTAGGCATCTATGTAACTATGTATCTATCTATGTCATCGCTGCTCCTGGTAAGCGACAGAAAACTGAGCATCGAACCAGGTATCGGTAGATTGATATTTTTGCCTATCTACATGTTTAGTTAGGTGGGGTAATTGTACGACTTTAATTAGCGGAGATATTGATTAAAAACGTCTTTTTTCTACCGTGGTTCTTCATTCGGAGCTACTGGCAAGTGGCCAAAGTGGAAGCGACTCGCAGATAGGAAAACACGAAGGGAAACAGTTTTTCGAGTGGCGTAAGAGAAGTGCGTTTTTCGTATAGCCTAGAGAAAAATTATGTTTCAAATGGCTTGAAGTACGTTTTTTGATGCCATGATTTTTTCTTCTTTTCTTTTAAAAGAATGTAATTTACGTCCCGAAAAGACCCATTTAAATTCTTTCACTAGCTTGGGCTGTCCCAGGTGCAAAGTACGGGCAGAAGCCCAAAAGTACCCCCGCGGTGACGGTGGTACTCCAGGAAATGGGGTGCTGCACAAACCTGCTGCAGGCGGGTTGAGCAAGCTGCCATAGGCGGCGAGGTAGATGCTACGCAGCAAGCGGCGACAAGAAGGTGGCGATACCTGCCGAAGTACACCTCCGAAGGTGGTGTGCACCGTCCCGCCGAAGGCGGCTAGTACAAACTAATTTACGTTCCGATTATTCAAAATCTATCTTACTAGAAGTCGTGCGACAGATGATATCTATTTTAAATTTAATGGTAATTATGCAATTGCGATGCAAAAAAGAGGAACTACGTTTTAATTTTAAGCTCAACAGAATCCTTAATAAAAAACTGCGGGGGGTGGTGAGTGACTAAAACCTCCATTACCTACGTGTTTGGGTTCCTATTATAGTTAATTAATAGTATTGAAATAACCGGCAGGCCCGCTTTTCGTTTGCTTCACTCGCCTGCTCTCTCTCATCTCGTCCGATGAGAATGTTCATTCTCCGCATAATTATTTTATTTGGAACTAAGCTGTAAAGAATGTTGAAGACAGGTAACAGCAAAATAGGTACATGAGATCGTGAAATTCCGAGGAAGAATCTTGCTTTTTCAAGAGGACAACATATGAAGAGTTTTAACATTTCACTGTCGTATGAAAATCGAACAATAATGCTCACATAGTTTGGTAATGCAGAAAATTAAATTTATATAGCAGAACGGATATCAAGGAAGAAAAATAGCAGTAACAGGCGATGGATAAATACCTCATTCCTTTTCTTTATTTTATTATTTCAGTTCATACCATTAGTTCACACTTATATACATAATTATATATCTTCTTCAAATTTCCAATCGTTAATAGAATAATTTTTACTCATCTTCTCAAGTTCGAATAATTTTTTTCAAACTTGTAGTGGGTGACACACACACACACAGACACTTGATGTTAATAAAGTTTCTCCAAATATTAATTCATTAATTAAATTTATTTAATCAATTTTAGTTTTATATGGGAGAAAACAATTTTGATTATTTAAAAAAAAGTAACGATTCAATAAAAAGTTACTTGTTCATTGCTCAATCGTTCTTAAGTCATCTTTAGAATAATTCACATTGTCGCTTCTATCTCTGTTGTCAGAAAACATTATAATCTGCAAGTCCATTAAATACTTATTTCGATTTCGTATGTAATTTTTTAAAAATATAAACACCTTCATTTAAAACTCTAGATGTGCATCTAGTTCTTAAAATAACTTGTTTTTACTTCCTTTTACAAAAAAAGGAAGTATTGTATTCGAAAAAATTTTCACTCAAAAATCTGCCTTAATTTCTATTTTTCTCACCCCCGAATGAATGTTGAGTTTTTTTTTTTGAACCGACCACACGTGAATATATGCCTAGGAACCTACAGACACCCGAAATATCCATTTTGACGGCCCCCGAGTTAATTACAACGAATTTTCTCGTGACGTCTGTATGTATGTGCGTATGTGTGTATGTATCTCGCATAACTCAAAAACGGGATGTCCTAGAAAGTTGAAATTTGGTACGAAGACTCCTAGTGGGGCCTAGTTGTGCACCTTCCGTTTTAGTTGCATTCGGATGTTCCTAAGGGGGTCTTTTGCCCCTTTTGGGGGGGGGGAAATCATTGTTAATTTCGATTTAAACTCAAGTGGTGTTATAATTTGTCGGACACTTGGCGATATATCGCCAGTCTTTTGGTCGCCAAGTTTTGTTGCCAACTTGGCAACAAATTTGGCGATGTTTTTTTTTAATTCTAAATTTGGTTTCAATTTGGCCACTGTTGGTGATATTTAGAGAGTAAACAATTGAATCACATTAAAATTGCCAATAATGGGGAAATGACATTAAATTGGAGTAAAAGGAAGTCATGTGATGCACACAACAGCTCGTTTAAAAAAGATGTAACTTAAATTACTTATCCCAATGAACTGTTTGGTTTAGCTCAAGTTTGATACAATCGCCGCGCCTATGGTTGCCTCCTGATGCTTGGACATTGCAATGCCGTTATTGCAGGGGCATGTAAGAATATTAATACAAGAAGGTGGTGAAAAGATTGTTTCTAGATCGGAAATTAAAAGGATAAACTTAAATAAATGGTTCAAGGTGTATAATGGATATCTGAAGAAATATTAGTTTAGGCCAGCAAGGAGATGATGTGAAGAAAGTCTAAAATTGAGCTAAAAAGGGGTTTTCCTATTCTTGTCAAATACCAGCGAACAAATGTAAAATCAAGTATTAATGTCATTCACAACCTGTTGTCTAATAGTCCTAGACAAAACTAAAAAATAAGTTTTTTAACTTTTATATCAACAGAGTTGAACTCGGAGATGTTATAACAATCTTAAGATTACGAAAAAAACATGAAATTAGTTCGAAACGTTATTGGGGCGAAAATTACTTAACTGTTAGCTGAAGCAAAAGAAAATGTCTATTTATCATCACACAAATACTTAATTATTAGCTGACTATTTCTCAATAATTATGTGAAGTAAGTTTTTTTTTTTTGTTTAGTCATTATCATTACACAAATACCTGGTTTCATTAGCCAACAATTTCTTAATTATTAGCTGAAGTGTAAATAATATGTTATTTTTTAAAAATAATTATCTGTTTACAGTGTAGTATTATGATCATCACACCGTACAAAGGACTTTGGTTAAGACAGGAGCCAACTTTTTGTAGTTTCTAATCAAAAAATGAAATAGGCTAGGTGGTGGACTTTCCCCGTACTTACAATTGTTAACTATAGCTGGAACTCGTAACATAATGTTTCCTTTTTTACAGGTCGTATTTATTTTTCCTCGTTGAATAGTCGAGAAAATGATGTATTTCTTGTACATGAGCATAAAACATCAATTGGACAATTTATTGCTTTGTCTTTTTTTCAAGGTTATGCGCCCCGGGCTATTTACACTCGAATAATTTCGTTTAAAAAAATAAATGAATGTTTTATTTCATTTTTTCCAAAGAATGAAATCGGTGAAGAGTTAATTTTTCTCTTCTTTCAGGCGAGAAGTGGGTATCAGGTAAATGAACGCAGGTATAACTCAAAAATGTAATGCTATTGATTCCCTAAAGATATAAAGTTGTGTGCATTTCAAAAATATTGATATGGCTTTCTAACGGTGAATATCAAAATGACGTTGCTTACTGCTTTGTCTGCAAAACCTGCTTGACAAAAGTGCATAAGTTACTGATTCTCTGAAAATTATGCTTGGACAAACTTCAAACTTTACCAAAAAATAAAATCTGATCGCACACACATAGCAGGTACCTTCATTTAATGAAAAAATATATTATAGGAGACATGAAAAAAAAAAAAAAAACTGAGTCTACACTAATGTATCTTCCATTTCCGCCGTCTTTTGAATCGTCTGACGAAATACACAGAATTTGGAACATTTTGGGAGGTCGCAGTAACCTTCCGCTACTTCCCATAGGGGTACTCATGTTTACTTAGGCGATAAATTTCCTGCAAAAGTATCAATTTAATAAATTTAGTAAAACTGGTTTGAATTTAAAAATCGTTTGGGTTTATTACGGAATATTTTCACTGGATTGTGAAGCAATATTTGAACTGGAAATTCAAAAGTTTTATTTTGAGGATGAAAAGAGTTGAGACAGGGAGAAGCAAAGGAATACAGGTCGACTTTTTTAAATTTTAGAACACATTTAAAGTCAAATTCCTTGGTAGGCTTTAATCGAAATTGTTTTTGAATCCTGCTGTATAGTGGCAACTACCAATGCTACTATACGTCTCAGTGTTTTTAAGTCCTGCTTTGTAATAGCCCCTATCAATGCTACTATACCATCTCAATGCTTCTTATTAATCCTGCTTAATAGTGGCACCTACCAATGCTACAATTCCATCTCTTGCCTCCAGACAGATGAATTTCTTCAACCGTTTGTACTAGTTATCTGCAAATTTTTCATTTTGGCACCCCCCCCCCCACTCTCTCTTTCCTTTTAGGTCGTTAATCAATTGTTTGTCATACTAGAGCGCTCCTTTATGATACGCACGTTCTGTTTAGCAAGCATAAGCTAGCTTATGCAGTATTTTACGGTTAAAATTCAATACATTCTCAAGATGCTTGCATAAGACTCTTGCTAGTGCAAAATTATCGTACAGGGGGTCAAGTTTCCCTGTACAAGCATACCTCTCAAGCGAGCTTTTGACGCCTGTAGGTTGCTTACGTCGAATTTTAGCTCAATATCTTCTATATGCGTTAAACTTATGCGGGAACAAAATTAACTGATGTATTATTCGCTAATGTAACGAAACATGAAAGTGATTTATTATGCAATCGAAGCTTGAAGCGAATACATGAGTTTCTCATTTGCTAAAACAGTCAGAAATCACTTTGCTTTCAATTTATTTAATAACCTCCTGACAAAAAATCACATCGGAGCCTTCGGGGATTAAAGCCGACCCACACATTACCTCTAAGAACTTGCGCTATCATATTTTCACGAAGCAGAAAAATGTCTACCATAAATAACGAATTTAATTCGAGAGCCTAACTCGTGATGACAACTGCAACAAATGATTTCTGATGGGGTAATTGACGTTAAACAGTGTTGCCACTTTATAAAATACAATTTTACCATTTTTCTCACGTCCCAAATTTTATTTCATTTCGTTCAGAAGCAATGCTTTTGTTTTACTCTCCACTTCGTTCTCTTTTTTCCCCCCTTCTTATTGTTGGTCAGATCTTGGACAATTTTTCTATTTCACAGCTGTTATTAACTGCGAAATATGACAATGATTTAATTCTTTATCTGGGAAGGGGTGGAAGCATAAGCGTGTTCGCTTGGGTCATTTTTATTTCTCCGGTGTAATTTCTTTTATTGTGAAGAATGGAACTCTGAAACAGATGTTAGAGGGAGGCGTAAATTAGAGCAAAAGTTCTGTTTACTTTTTAAATATAGGTCGTCTTGTGGCATGAACTGACTTCTTTGATATATTGTGCGTCAACTGAATGAAAAAATAAGGGTTTGGATTTTTTTAAGTAATAGACAAAAAGGAAGACAAGCTGATAGAATAAAGAACGTTTTAAAAAACAATGGAAAAGCATCTTGGTTCAAACAAATAAATGATGTTGTCTTACATATGTTGTTAAAATAATCAAGCTGCCAATCTTGAAAACTTAGGAAATTTTTCAAACGTCTTGACCACTTCACCTATAATAGAATCAATACAATACACACGCACGTGTACATAACGAAACAAATCAATCTGTTGGCAAGCGAAGCGAGCAGGGGTGGAGCCCCTTAATCACAACTACTAAGGTTTTCTAATCCCAAAAGCAGAACCAAGAAGGAAAATTGAAAATGAAAAAAAAGCCTTGTATTAAATCTAGTGTGAAGAGGCTTAAAATTACATTTTCAAAATTTGCTCAAAATAGGTTATAATACCATTTTTCTGCAGCTTTGATGTTCCAAATAAGTTCCATCATGCGCAGAAAAATTATTATTTTTTTTCAATTGGTGCAGTATTTAAAATGTGCCAACATGTTTTCAATACCAAAATTACAAACAAAAATGCCAGTTTTTGGTGTTTTTAATTAATAGCTAGAGCACTTTCGATCAAGTCACTTTCGAACAAAAAAATAATTATCAAAATTGTTTCATCGTTTTGGAGCTACGGTTCCACAGATAGAAACACGCACACACAGATACGTCAAACTTATAACTCCCTTCATTTTTTCGCGTCGGCGGTTAATAAATAAGGTAGCAAAAGTCCGTCCTATTACAAGCTTTTACAAAATTGAGAAAAAAAAATGTGTCTTAAAGACACATGATAGAAATGAAACTTTTATCTTTTCCATTTTCTACATTATGAACTATCACTTCATTCCCCCACATCCCTGCTCACTTCATCCCTGCTCTTGTTCTTTCTGCGCCTGACTTAGGCATATTCGCAACAAAATTGCATGTTTCAATGAAGAAAATAGATTTTATAAAACGAGCAAACGAATTCATACTCAAAATCCGCTTCTCAATTGTTGCCAAAAACAATGAAAAATAATAGTAATTATAAAGGTAGTTGTTAATAAAAGTAAACAAACCAATTTTCAAATCGGAACTTAAGTAATGGGGATTGTGCTTTTAAACTGATGGCTTGACTTGAATCAAAGAAATTTTCGAAAACCTGCATTATTTGAAAAGTTAAAATTCTAAAAATCCAGAAATATATGCTTGCTTAAGTTCCGCTTTGAAGTTACTTTTTTTTAATTTATAAACGAAACTAACTTTATATCTGCTATTATTTTTCGTAGTTTTTGGTGACAATTAAATAGCGGAAGCATTCTAACTTTATTATTACTATTATTTTTCATTGTTTTTAGGCAACAATTATAAAGTGGAAGTGTTCTTATTTTATAATTATTTTTTCCCCTTTGTTTTTTGGCAACAATAAGAAACCAACTTTGTCACTTCCGTCACACAAAAAAGGTTGCGGATCAGAATTTCAAAGCCTTCGCATAAAAAGTTTCACTTTAAAAGTTATCCTCATATACATAATAGCCAATTCACTGATGGAATAACGCTCCTGACGTCATCAACAATGACACTCGCGCTGCGGCATGATAATTTGACAATATTTGACATGAACAGATATGCTTTATTGTGACAAGTCTGAACTGGATCTGGCAACTTAACTGCTTTACTGGTGAGACCATAGACTAATAATAAGAGTAGACCGAGCTATGGCAACCCTTTTGCTGCTCATAAACCAAACCATGTGACTGGTGGATATCCTAGCAACAGCGGGCGTTGATCGTAGCAGACGATCAACGCCGCGAGAAATAAAACAAATAGAATTTGATGGAACACGGAAGAATGATCTTTTATGGAGTCCGATTTCAAAATTTGTTACAGTCGAGTCCCGACTTACGCGAGGGATGCGTTCCAAGACTCCTCGCGTAAGTCGAAATTTCGCGTTGTGGAAAAATATATGTACATAATTTTTTTAGAACCGTATTGTGAATTCCTTTAGACACTTATAAACACCCCTCAAACTGCTTTAAAGCATTCCTCAAATATACATTACAGTTTCTTAAATAAAGAACAGAACTTTTACGGTAATTAAAAAATAAAAAAGGGTTTTATTCAACATGCAATACATTAAGATGCACAAAATGAATGATCAATGGGAGGGAAAGACATAAAATAAAACAGCACGGTACGCACAGTATGTAGTAATAATAAAATGATGCACTATAATAGTACTGTACACTGTACAGTAGATACAGTAACATATTTATGAGTTAAAAAAGGAAGGTAATGATAATTTATGCTCTATGATCATTTGTGGCTCAATTTGTGGCAACAGCCCCTCTTCCTGATCTCTTTAATCCATAATACAAGAGCAGCTGCCATTTTCATTTTTTTACTTTGCTAGCCTGATCTGCAAGCTTAAATATTAAAACTAAGTTGTGAACTTTTACGGACATCGTTTTGTTTTGACTTTTAATTGTACGCATGGAAGATCCACGCATATTTATTGTTGCACTACCATTGGCGTTTTGTAGTTCTTAAAGCACCTCGAGAATCTTCTTTTTTTTAAAAAAAAAAATCAGAAACTTTCTTTTTCTTCCCATCTTTACAAAGTTTAGATAAAGGTGCCACTAAGAAACCAATATATTTCATCTACTTTAATATTTATAATGAAAAAAAAAATAAATAAATGAAAGATGCTGAACGGTTATTTGATGCTCGATGCGTAGACTAGTTTGGTGTGGGAACTTTCGCTCTCAGTGATGCTTGAAGGGATGTAATAACATTCAAGAAATCAATATTTAGTAGCCAATAACGAAACCGATACTTCCTCCTAAAAAATTTGTGTTGTGGACGAAAAAATTGCGTTAGCTCTAAAATTTGTAACTTGGGAAAAAAATCGCGTTATAGCCATTTCGCGTAAGTCGAATCGCGTTGTAGCGGGAGTCGACTGTATTCTAAGCTGTAAATATTTTGTTAATATAGTGAGTTTTTCGTTTAGATAGTACTATGCATTTTCTTAAGTCAATTTCAATAACTCTCTAAGCAATTAAAGATGTAAGCGCACAAAAAGAATCGGAAAACGGTAAGATATTTACCTACAATTTCAATTTAAGACACCGATTAGTACATGTTTGCGTTAACGCAAAACGTTTACGCCATTACGTTCACGCCAACGCTGACGTAGCAGTTCCAAACTAAATAAAAGTTACTGAAAACTGTGATCAAAAACTAATTACTAATGTCAAAATAATGCATAACTAAAAGAAAAACAGTTCAATCTCTGCACCTAGAAAAATATTATAATGAAAACACATTACGTCTTAAAATACATGTCGAGTGGCAGACTAGAGATAATGTTGCCGTTTAGCAACCATGCTGCCAAAGTTTTCGCCAAGCCTCCCACCAGTCACATGATGTATCCATGAACCAATTTTTTCATCAGCAAGTCAGAGAAAGCTCGGTCTACTCTTATTATTAGTCTATGTGTGAGACTGTGTCCTTTCGGGGGAATGAAGTATCGAAAAGGGGGTCAACTATGAACGTTATCTACTGGAGTTTAGGATTCATCCACTGGAGATAGGGTTAAAATTTCAACCATCAAAATATCACAGAACAGGCAATTGCTTCTTTCAAATGCAGAAGCAATTCTCACCCGTCATACCTTGGCGGGCGATTTTTTACTTTTTCGAATAATAATATAGATACATTTTCCGCTGTTGTATTTTCTTCGGTAAGAATTGAGCATTAGAAAATGTGCAAATCTTTACTAATAATAAAGCAGAAAGTCTCTCTGTCCGGAGGATGTCTGGATGTCTGTAGGATGTCTGTAGGATGTCTGTGACGCGCATAGCGCCTAAACCTTTCGGCCGATTTTCATGAAATTTGGCACAAAGTTAGTATGTAGCATGGGGGTGTTCACCTCGAAGCGATTTTTCGAAAATTCGATGTGGTTCTTTTTTTATTCCAATTTTAAGAAAAAAAACTATCATAAATTACGAAATTATCATAACGTGGAACCGTAACATGGGCACAAGCCAATTGGCGAGATACGAAATTATCATAACGTGGAACTGTAATTCACCATACATTATTTGTAAATATACAAGCGAACCAAAAGACCTTTATTTTTTCTATTACGGGCGAAGCCGTGCGGGTGCCACTAGTAAATAATAAACGAGCTGATGTGTGCCTCACATGACTTCCTTTTACTCCAATTTAATGTCATTTCCCCAATATTGGTAATTTTAATGTGATTCAATAGTTTACTCTCTAAATATCACCAACAGTGGCCAAATTGAAACCAGATTTAAAAAAAGAAAAAAAATCTCGCCAAATGTGTCACCAAGTTGGCGACAAAACTGTGCGACCAAAAGACTGGCGATATATCGCTAAGTGTCCGCCAAATTGGAACACCACTTGAGTTTACATCGAAATTAACGATGATTTCCCAAAAAACAGGGGCAAAAGACCCCCTTAGAAACACCCGAATGCAACCAAAAAGGGAGGTGCATAACTAGACCCCACTAGGAGTCTACGTACCAAATTTCAACTTTCTAGGACATACCGTTCTTGAGTTATGCGACATACATACGCACATACATACAGACGTCACGAGAAAACTCGTTGTAACTAACTCGGGAATCGTCAAAATGGATATTTCGCGTGTCTATAGTAAGGCACTTATCCACGTGTGGTCGAGTCGGGAAAAAAAAAAAAAAAAAACTCAACATTCATTCGGGGGTGAGCAAAATTGAAATTAAGGTCGATTTTTGAGTGAAATTTTTTTCGCGAATACAATACTTCCTTTTTTGTAAAAGGAAGTAAAAACAGTTTTCAGTACTTCAATCAAGAACCCAAGTTACTAATTAAAATCATAGCGTCCCATATCCGCTTAAAAGCGCTTTTAACTCTTCACTGATCCTGGCAGATAGTTAAACATCTAATGAAATGAAACCCTTCGAGGGAACATGAAAAGAAAAGACTCGATTTTTTTTTCTCCTTTTTTGCACTAAAACTAAACAAGATTTTTCTGTTTTGTACCATTCGTCGTAACATCTAATTGGAAGTTATTAGAGCAATGAAGTAAATGTTAGATGACGGTAATAGGAAAGGAATTGCTTTCGAACTTGGCCACAGAAGCGAAGGGAGGTAGTATTAGTTTTTCTCAACTTTTTTTTTATTATTTTTACTTCGGATTATCTGGTTTCATCGGGAGCAAAAGAAGCTTTATTAACTCCTAGGCGAAATGTTTGTGTCTAATCCTGAAGTTTTTGTGAAGCAATTGCATGAAGTGTATTGCAGACGGAATCGCCATTTTGCTCTTATCACATATGGGGAACTTGTGTGTGAATTGAGTACAGAGTGTACTAGAACTTTTTTTTTTTATACTGTTCAATAAAAATCCATTTGAAAACTATGTCATTTATCAAAAGCAAATTTCTATCTTTATTTTATTTATTTATTTATTTATTTTGAGTTCGTGACTGTTGATTGCTTTTTAAGATTTATGAAAATCAAATGCTAAAGTGCTTTTCTTGAATTCTAAATTGCCTGAAATTGATACAAAGAAGTAAAAAGTTAAGAGACCATGAAATGCTAAGAGTTACTAAAATAGAAAATAAAGATGAAACATAAGTTTTTTTTTTTGCATCTGAATTTTTGGAAACTACTCCTAATTAAGAAAATTTTTATTTTGGTGTTCAAATTGCACTTATTCTTGTTTTTAAACATTATTTACCAACAAGCCCTCTTTTGTGTACTTTTTCACAATAATTTTTGCGGGAAAGTAAAGTGCGTTGGAAAAATGATTGCCTTTGGTTCAAAGTTTATATTAGCGGCTGAATACAAGAAAGCAAGCTATATTAAGAACAAACGTTCATCTTTGTATTCGTTTAGTACGAACCTTTATGGAATAAATAAAACATATATATACAGTCAACTCCCGATTATCTTCGAGTCAATTAACAATCAGGAACATGTATTTTCGCAGCAAAGAGCAAATACCAATGGCTGTTTTTTGTTGAAAAATTGTAAATTTAAACTCGGTTGTTTTTGGTTGATTTACTTATTTATTATTATTATTATTATTATTATTATTATTATTATTATGTTTATTTATTATTTATTTATTTATTCATTTATTGCTTTCTCCATTGTATATACACTTGTTCTATATTGATGTTTTGTTCTGTTGTAAATCATAAAAATTAAATAAAAAAATAGAACCGACTTCAAAACGGCAGTGGGAACTTGCTCAAAAAAAATAAAAATAATTTTATTATTTGAACAGCATCTACACTATTCTTAACCATAATTTTTGAAGTCGGCGCAAAAATGATAGAGAAAATGATGTGTAACCAATATTCATTTACATTTTTCATGAAAACCAGTCAAAATTCGAACGAAATAATAAAATTGATACACAAATATGTTATCAATGTTTTATGCGAATTCTATAAAAGAATCTGAGTCCATAAAATATATATTTTTAGTTGAATTATGGTTAAGTATGATTTTATTTAATGTTTTGGCGCCGACTTCAAAAATTATGTTTAAAAAGTAGTATAGATGCTGTTCAAATAACGAAATTAGTTTTGTTTTTTAGAACAAGTTTCCGCTATCGTTTTGAATTCGGTTCTATTTTTTCACTTAAAAATTTTAGTTCATTCTTTTTAGTATAAATGTATTTTTAAAATAGTATGTCACCATCACGAAAATTGCCCCTATTTTTCATACAAATCCTGAATATTAAAAATCTTAAACTACTGGCACGAAAAACTAATCTTAATTACAAATACCAAATACTGAGAGGTATTCACACGAGATACATATAGGTCTGAAGCTCAGTCATCGTGAGGTTTTTTTTCTCCTTTTCTTTTCTTTTTTTTTCGGTAATACCCAACTCAGCATCAACAAATCTATGAGTGAACGACAAATCACACCCCCCTCCCCTCCTATTCGCACCCGAAGGGTAGGATTTTTTTTTCCAAATTTATATGAGAACTTCAGGGTTATACACTTTCCAATTAAAAAAAAAGGATTTTCAAAATCGGACTGTTCTGTAAAAAGGTTATATATATATATATATATATATATATATATATATATATATATATATATATATATATATATATATATATATATATATATATATATATATATATATATACGGGCCGACTTGAGAACCTCCTCCGTTTTTTTGTCGGATAAAAATATGAAATATTTTTACTGTATTGAATATATTTTCACTGCTTGAGGAAAGTAATATGCATCAATGGAGCTAAGTTTTTGTGGAAGGACAATTTTTACCTTATTTGTCCCTTATTTTAGCCTTTTTGCGCTTTATCCACGACACTCCTGCCACCCAATTCCACGATCGTGAGTTTACTACACTGCTCAAAACAATTAGGGGAGCACATGGTTTTAACAGAATTGCGCAAAGATGTCTACCAATAAGTAACATAAAATGAATCCTCCATAAATTACAGCCTGCCAATAAACGGAAGAAGAAAACTTTATATGCAAATCAAAGTTCATGACGTCACAAACCAGAAAAAGAAGATAAGGCCAGAAATCGGGATGTTGCAGACACGTCTGTTTTATTGCTGTAACTGTGAGATTTGATTGCGCAGTCTTTCTGTTTTTGAGACAAGCTTAAGAGAATGTCTGAACAACGTGATTTACCTGAATCCATGGCATGGCGTGTCATAGGCCGACTGGAATCAGGCCAAACACAACGGAGTGTCGCGGACGCTGTTGGAGTCGCCAGAAGTGTTGTTGCAAGACTGTGGAATCGATTCCAAGAAACAGGAAATGTCAGACGTCGACCAGGGCAAGGTCGGCCACGCGCCACTACAGCAACTGATGACCGGTATATACGGTTAACAGCCCGTCGAAACAGAACAGAGAATGCTACTCAGCTGCAAAGACAGTTGTTCTTGGCAACAGGACGAAGGGTGTCCAGCCAAACAGTACGTAATAGGCTTCATGGGGGAGGGCTCTATGCACGTAGGTCAATGGTCTGCATTCCGTTGACCCCACGCCACCGTGCGGCCCGAAGAAGATGGGCTGCTGAACATCGATATTGGCAGCAACATGATTGGAGCCAAGTGCTGTTTACAGACGAGTCCCGATTCAGTCTGGAGTGTGACACTCGACGCGTTCTGGTATGGCGGGAGAGGGGCACCCGAAATAACCCCGCATTCGCTCGTGAAAGGTCACAATACAGACGAGCTGGTTGGATGGTATGGGGTGGAATCAGCATAGGCGGACGTACGGACCTGCATATCATTCGGAATGGCACTTTGACGGGCCGCAGGTATGCAGACGAGATACTGCGATCTCATGTCATCCCTTACGCTGGAGCCATTGGCGATTCCTTTATTTTCCAGGATGATAATGCCAGACCACATAGAGCTCGTCTGGTGGAGAACATGCTTGAAGCTGAAACAATACAACGTATGGAATGGCCAGCGTGCTCCCCTGACCTGAATCCAATTGAGCATGTTTGGGACATGCTCGGACGACGCATTGCTGTGCGGCCAAGGCCGCCTGTGACTGTCCCAGACTTGGAGATTGCACTTCTTGAGGAATGGAACAATATTCCCCAAAGTCTGATCGATAACCTCATCGCATCCATGGCAAACAGGTGTGCAGCAGTCTTAGCTGTTCGAGGAGACCACACGGCCTATTAAAACTCATGCATCATGTCAATTCAGAGCCTTTTTTTTATCGTTTACATGCAACCAAATTGTTGCCCTAAATCATCTTTTCATGTTTTTCCCATATTTTCAAATAATTAAAGCTTAATTTCACATTGTTTTATTTTTTTTCTCTGTATTACACATGGATACGCGTGTACTACCTATTTTATGCCAATACGCGGCTGTATCGCACGGTTTTCTTGATTTTTTTGCTTGCTCCCCTAATTGTTTTGAGCAGTGTATATATATATATATATATATATATATATATATATATATATATATATATATATATATATATATATATATATATATATATATATATATATATATATATATATATATATATATAATGTGTGTGTGTGTAAAAGATGTATATACACATTAAGCATGCATCATTTTGCAAGCAGCAGTAACTGCGTTCTAATGTACTTGCGCTCACATAGTCTTCACATCTAAACAATAACGATAAAGCTCTATTAATTGACGAAGGGTTCAGAGGTTTATATCGAATGAGTTAATTAAATAATCATTCTTCAAATTTGTGACACACATAAAAGTAGTTTTGTACGTTTTACGCAACAGGTGCCATCAAATTTAAACAATTCATTCAAAACTTTAAAATCAAAACATAATTGATCTTGAATAATGAATTTAGAGCAGGTTCATCCATCATGTTCTAAATATGGAAGGCGAATTCCTTGACACATTCCACTAATTCCCAATTGCAACATGTTACGAAACATAGTATATTTGTCTGTTCATTTTGAAAAATCGTCAGATCGCTTTCATTAATAAGGTGCGGTTTGCATAAAAGAAAGTTCGAGGGCTTCATTTTCATGTCCATTCAAACCTTGACTCTTCCAGTTTTGCTTTAACGTTATCTCTAACTACCACTTCTGAGTCAAGAACTGACAGCTGTTCGTTCGTCTTTCCAAGGAAATCAAAACTTCATCCAAATCAAAAACACTATGTCAAGGGCAGTATCTGATCCACAGTTAGCTTCTTTGGGGTCAGTAACCACGCCTCCCCTTCTAATAGCAGTGATTGGTTCCGTTAGTTTCCGTATCGGGCTTGAGGACAAGTTGGGTAACACAGCTTGGGAGAACCGATCGAGATGCGCTGATAGATGATCGCGTGAACGTGCTTAAATCCTAATAAGGGTAATTATTTTCACTTTTTGTTTCCATCTATTGATATTACCGTGGGTAAATGATGGGTTTATCTCTCGCTTTGAAGCTAATGATTAACTGATTGATGCTTTTTGCAGTAATTAGAAAAGCAAAATAGTTGAGGATAGCAAATTGCATAAAATATGAAAAAATGAGAAGCAGCGGTATATATGCGGAGTATTTGATCATTTTTTCAGATAAATAAACAACACATGCTATTAAATACAATTTCGTCCTCTTTAGTCAGCATGTTGATGTATAGTATTATAGGCTCGTAGCGTGCGGTTTCGGACAAATAGTTGCGAACAGCTTTTAATATTATAGGTAATTCATTCATTTATTTATTTAATCAAAATTTAATTAATTGATATGTATAACAACGTGAAATTTTTCCTTTTTTTATTTCTTTTTTTGAGCAATCACGAATTGCTTATTATCTTTATTTGACTTAAAATGATGTTGCTCTGATTTTTCAGATTGCGACGACGACGAGAATAAGCTAACTCGTTGTTTTAGTATTTATTAAGAAGAAAGATTTTCGTTTCCATAGTTACGAACCGTTTGCGTTCATTCAAGGCTTAATTTAAGCGAATTTTACTTTTTAAAAAGGGGGCGGGGGGATTACGTTTTTTCAGGAAGAACATGAACATAGATGAACTTAAAAAGCAAAACTTCATTCAAGTACAATATTTCCAGATTACTAATTCCCCCATCATTTAAGATTTATGAGAAATAAATGTACATGACGTCAGTCGCTGCAAGTGAAAGTGTACTGATGGATATCGCGCATAATATCTGTATCTTTATTACCGCATCCTATTGACCATTTCTTTTTTTCTGGATAGGTATGCCTCGTACTACCTATTCTAGAAAACCACCCGTCATAATATGCCGGGTGCACATTTCTTGGTCATTTCCATTCCATTTCATTTGTCGAAACAAGAAGCCCAGTCAGTAGGGTCCTACCGCAATTTATCATTGCAAAAACATAGTTTTATAATTCATGTCGTCAAAATTCAAATGAATGCTGGAGGCTGGATGCTTTTTTTTAATTTAATTATTAGGGGAAGGTCGGGTAGTATCGGACACCTAAGCCATTTCAATCATAACACTTTTTGTTTTATTTGTAAAGAATTAGTTTTTACACTAAATTATGCTGTACTAAGTTACATAACATAAATTGTAAACTTTGGTTAAAAAAACATGGAGTTGTATTTTTTAAACAAATTTTTGTCAACCTCTATTTTTGGCCAATTTTAAATTTTGGAGGGTTGTATCGGACAAAACATTAAAATGTTGAAATAAAAACAAATAGTTCAGAAATAACATTTTAATGTGCAAAAAAATGAAACGAACAAAGTAGTTGGTTACTTAGAATAGTATACAAGTCTAAAAATGAAAATAAGTAATAATTTTTTATCAAAGTTGAAAAATATAGCCTATGGATGGCTTATTGTCATTTTATTAAGTCCAACTTTTTCAATGGCTTCTTTCATATTTGTTTCATCCCATTTATGTCGTGATTTTTCCATTTCAACCTGTTGGACTAAGAAAAACACGGTCAGTATTTTTAATTTTGGTGCCAGTAACTTTGTCCGATACAACCCGAAATTGGTTTGTCCGATACAACCCGACTGTAAAGCTACAGTTGTTTAACCACCACTAGGTTATTACTTAAGCTAGACACTTTTGTAGCCCATAATACTTAGATTAATATACTATCAGTCTAAAGGTATAACAATGAAACAATAAACCGTGTAAATATATGCCTCTATGTGTAAATATATGCCTCAGAAGTTAAGTTCGTGCACTGCAATTCTCTCAACAAACAAACAACTAGCTTTGCACAAGAGACGAACGGTTGATTTGAACCAATATGGCGTCTGTGGCTTCCTTCCCCAATATGGCACACTATGTTGATCCAGTACGTGCTGCCCCAGGCGGTAGAATTAAAAAGCAGCCTTGTCCGATACTACCCACTGTCCGATAATAAACGACCTTCCCCTATTATTATTACTATTATTATTATGTTTTCTTTTTATTTTTAAGGTTGAAATTTGTAGGCAAAAATTAAAAAGTAAAATTTTAAAGAAAGTTTTATTTCAAAATAAATTTTTGTTTCGATATGCACTGTAATTTTTAAAACTAAGTTCCAATTGGCTCCCTTTGAAAAGAGTAAGTTATTTTAACTATTTCACTTTGCCCCACATTCCCCTACTTATGCTGAGTTCCTGAAAATATGCGATGGGAAGGAACTGCATTAAATGTAATATTTAAACGTGAGCACGAAATTTAGTAACTGGAAATGGAAAATGTTTTATATTGCTCAAAAAATTTTTTTAACCACTTAGTTTTTTAGTTTCAAAGAAATTTGAACAAAAATCTAAAAGCATCATTTTATTGCATGGGATAAAACTTTTCAAAACCAATTTGAAAATGTATTTCTGCTGCAAATATTATTCCATGCTCAAATTTAGTTAAAGGAAATTGTTTGAAAATATTTTTCAACTTTAGAATGTGTCAGTGCTCTGTTGTTAAAAAATGTTTTATAAATCACTTGCCCAAAAAATAACTTTACTCCCAGAGCTGCGAGAAAGCAATATTCTTTATTTTAAAAAACACACAAGATTGTTATTTTTACCAAGTAGCACTGGAAAAGAGTTGAAGAACAGTTGTCATTTTTCTCATCTGTCTTTGCCGCATGATTGTCACCTAAATAAACTCCATTCAATAAAATGGTGGCAGCGCAAATGTTCCATGTGTTTTGACGTTTTTCATGATTTCTTCTGCATGAGAAATTAAGTGTTTAATCTTTGTGAAAAAAGCAACAAATGAAAAATTCAAAGTTATTAAAGCAAATAGGGAAAATATTTATGCTACGCATTTCGGAGTAAAAAGAAATCCTTTTATCAATGCATAAAGATGTGAACTTTGAGAGGGACTCCTTTTAACTACAAAACAAGTATCTCCTGTTTCAAAATGTTGGCTTTCTCATTTATTGACTCTTTTACATAAACAGCATTTTTAGAATTTAAAGTAATTTTACCTTTTGAGAAATTGCTACTAAGTTTTTCCCTTGTTTGATGAAACTGCCAATCTGCTTGTTAAGTAGGCATCCTTATATATTATTTCTGTAACCTGTTTTTGGTTTCTACGCCAGATTTTCCTCAATTCTTGATCGATTTCTCTGATTTACACCTTATTTTAAAGCTTATCGTGCTGGCTACTGACGAAAAATAAACCCACGGTCTAAAAATTATTTTTTTCTACCAAAAAACTTGTTTTAAAGAACCAGAATGAGGTTTTCGGTTAAACATATAACTTTAACTTGCACTATGACCGACACAGCTGAATAGCTTGATCGGCAGAGCATTCTCCTGGTAACCAGGAGAATGAGTGTTCGGGCCCACGTCCGGACAATCTGCATCAAAAAATTAGAGAAATATCGCGCATTACATGAACGCTTAATTAAGTGAATAACAAATATGAGGGAATAGAATAAATAAGAAGGAAACGCTTCTTGCTGTTATGAAAACTTGATGTAACATTGTGCTAAATTACTTCTGAATTGAAGTTTTTTTTTTTTTTTTTTTTTTTCAAAAAAACTTTGGCTGTGGTAAGAAAATTAAAGCATAATGTAAGCGAAAATATAAGTATCAGGTTTAAGATTTCTAACTACAATAGATTTTTTTTTCTTTAGAAAAAAATAATAAATCGTATATTGAAATATATATTCTTCGAATGAGTTTTTGACTCTTTGTACAAATAGAAAAATTACTACCTCAATTTGAAGGATAAAATATATGTTTTTTTCTTCTTTTTGCAAAAAAAAAAAAAAAAAAGCTTATCGCATTTTTACAACATTCGAAAAGCTACGCTTAAAAAAGAGCATAGTTCAATTTATTTTGTATTTTAACCGTGCTGTTAAATGATGAACACGTGCTGCCACCTAAGTCATAACGGTTCAAGCAGCCTGCGGTAACAAATTGTAAATATTTTCAAAAATAAAAACATTTCTCTTTAATATCTTATCTTATATATTATTCCCCTCTCATTTTAAAACTTGTCAGGCTGGCTAATTACGAAAAATAGACTTACGGTCGGAAAATCAAGTTTTCGGAAACGCCTCTTGCTGTTTCAAAACCTTGATGCAGCTTGAAGTTCTTACGCAGATTTTTTTAAGCAAAGTTCTAATACAATTTTCCATTTTTTACGTCGCTTTTGGCAAAAAACAAAAAAAAAAAAAAAACAATAATAATAGCCTGTGCGTGTGTGTGTTTATATTTTAATAAAGCTTAAAAGCACTGAACTTAGTTGTTCGTTTAAATTGATAAGTTTTTTTCAGTAGAGCGTTCGGCTATAAACTATCTGAATTTCGAGCAAGCTTGGGCTATCCGACATAATATCAAATTTACATTAATATTACGCATTACATGTATTCATAACATACACACATAATAAAATAAATGCAGTGGAAATGCTACTTGGTGTTTCGACTCCTTTATGCAGGCTACAGTTATCATTCGGATAAGTTGACTGTTAATCGAAGGGTGATCTTCCTTTTTTTAAAGCTTTAACTACATCCAGACCACTCAGCATAATGTAAGCATAAAAAAATATTAGATTTACTTCAAGGAAATCCTTTTTCTGCAGAAGAACATTTTCATTGCATGCTTAAATGTAGATGTTTCTAAAGCAGTGTTCGACCTTTTGTACAAATGAAAAAATACTACGCGAAATTATAACTACGAGTTTCACCCAGTAAACCTTTATTTTTTTTTTATTCGCGCGAATACGATATAAAACATTAAAATTATTATCAACTTCATTACTAAGAAATCATTTTCTACTCCTCTGCTTTCTGCTGAAAAAAAATACATTTTGTCTACGTTCGAAAAATTACACTTGAAAAACGGACTCAGTTCAACTGGTTTTGGTTTTGAATTTTAACTGTTCGATTAAAAGATAAACATGTGCGGGCATTTAAGCCGTAACGGTTAAAGCAACCTTCTATGTGAAATAGTTCAATATTCAAAAAAAAAAAAAAAAACACTTATTTTCAATCTAATTTATTACTTCTCTAGAATGTGTGTTTCAATCGCTACGTGAGATCTTCGTCATTCTTTATCAAATTCCATGCTTTACGAATATTTTAAATCGTATCATGCTGGTTAATGACAAAACATAGAAGCATGAACTTATTTTTTTTTTCGGCAAAAAGCTTTTCTGCGGTTTTTTACTACGCATTCCTTCAATGAATAGCTTTCGAAAAAGAAGGCGCAGTTGCTAGGTTTGTTGGGGTGTCGGGCTGTTAATCAGAATGGCGCCAATTCCAATCCGTGCCAATAAATATCTCTTTAATGTTCCTTTTTTTCCCATCAGATGCTCACATGGGCAGGACTGTATTTGCCACAACCTGTTTTTTCACGTGCACAATTATTGCTTTTTCACGAGTCACTACTCAGCCACTCTTTTAATGATATTTATGTTTGCATTGAAAATACGTACAACCAAAAGGTGAGCGATGATCAAATTATTATAACGTTGTATTTAACGAGGTTTTGTTGCTGATGTCTTTTAATTTTTACATGCCTTCTCTTCTGCGCTTACTTTTTTCGGTTCTTCTTCATAATGTTCTTCCTTTGAAATTTTTAAAAAGCGAAATGCCTTATGAAACGATTCGAAGCACAGTGCGGAGTTCCGCACGGGTTGACTAGTAGATATTAATTATACATTTACATCCGTGTCCTAAATTTAGTAATTTTGGACATAAATTTCAATATGCAACATCAGGGCCCAATTTCCCAATAGACAGAGTAGGCAGTTGCCTAGGGCGGCAAAATTTTCCGAAGCGGCAAATTTTGCTTTAACCAAAAATTTTTTAAATGATTTTTTTTTTATTCTTGAAAGTAAAATATTAGCATTCTTTCCTTTTCCCACAGAGAATTTTTTCAACAATGCAATTTTTAAAATTTAAAAAAAGATGAAAGAATCTGTTGCAATATTATCTTTCCAATTTTCCGAATCGTCAGCAAAATTTGCCGAATAAGAAATTTTTTGGTAGATCGCTGTAACCTCTCGTCTGGGCAGCCATGAATGTGAAACGTCACCATTTCTTCATAAGCTTGACAGTTTAAATTTCCGGAACACTTTTTTGCGTGTTTTAGAGTTTTTGCTACTTTTAGGGGGGATGGGGGGGGGGAGATTTCAAATCTGCCTAGGGGCGGCATGGAGTTAAATCGGCCCTGTAGCAACACAAAGAAAAAAGCAACAAATGACACCGAGGAGGTAGTTTTTATAGAGTTTATAGACAATGTGAGAAGGGAAGCATTTAACTGTAACTCTTCATTGAAGAGTCCATTTCAATTTTACGCTTTCAGAGTAATCAAACAATCGAAAAAAATTCCGAAACATTACAGATTAGTTTTGGGCAATGTTCCGGGATTTCAGATTTTCAGCAATTTCCTGCAAAAATAAAGTATCTCTATCAAATCATTTCTTGAATTAATGCAATTTTCACGAATGTAGACATCTCACTGTTGAGAAAAATATTTTTAGCTACTAATTCAAAGATTAGCTGAGCGTATTTATTCAGTGTATCGCCTTCAATTTAGTAGTGGCTCATTTAGATTGACATAAACTCTCAAAGAAAACGAAACGTAAGGCTCTGGATTCCGTAGCTTTGCAAGATTAGCAGTCAAGATGCTTTGGTACTTGATTGCCATTCTGTTTTGTCTTTGGCCGTGGTTGCAGTAATGCTTTGGTACTTAATTGCCATTCTGTTTTGTCTTTGGCCGTGGTTGCAGTAAAGCTTTAGTACTTGATTGCCATTCTGTTTTGTCTTTGGCCATGGTTGCTGTAGTGCTTTGGTACTTAATTGCCATTCTGTTTTGTCTTTGGCCGTGGTTGCAGTAATGCTTTGGTACTTAATTGCAATTCTGTTTTGTCTTTTTGGCCATGGTTGCAGTAACGCTTTGGTACTTAATTGCCATTCTGTTTTGTCTTTGGCCATGGTTGCAGTAATGCTTTGGTATTCTAATTCTGTTTTAACAACAAATAACTTTTAAACAAAAAAAACCGCCTTCAAAAAACACCAACGAACTAAAAAGCAAAATAACCGATTACACTTACATACTATTTGCTACCTAAAACTAGAAATGAAATTTATTTTAAAATTCCAGTACACAAATCAACTAAACTAAACACTCAATTATAAAATAAACACTGATTTTAATTACTATGCAATGAATTATTTTAAATACCTAACTAATTATATGCCATGTCTTAATTTTTAATAACCTTTTGAAGTCGGGGCCTCCTATAACTGGGCCTAACATAACTGAGTAGGTTTAGTTTAAAAGACTAATTTCGCGTTTAGTTAAATTAATTCAGGATTCGGTGGGTTGTCAGTTACGTTAGGTAGTGGTTTATAGGAGGCCCCGACTTCAAAAGGTTATTAAAAATTAAGACATAGTTTTTAATTAGTTAGATATTTAATATAATTCATTGTATATTAATTAAAATCAGTGTTTATTTTATTAATTGAGTGTTTAGTTTAGTTGATTTTCGTACTGGCATTGTAAAATAGATTTCATTTCTAGTTTTGGGTAGGAAATAGTATGTAAGTGTAATCGGTTATTTTTTGCTTTTTAGTTCCTTGGTGTTTTTTGAAGGCGGTTTTTTTTTATTTAAAAGTAATTTATTTTTTTGATATTGCACTTGTATACGTTCATCAAAAAGACATCCAAACACTAGGTTTCTAAAAAGAAACTAATAAAATAGCATTCATTTAAATTGCTTTTTTTTTTTTTTTTTTTTGAAAAGAATGGAAAACTGATGTAAGCTAAAATAACAAGGTTGAAGTTGATTGAGAAATTTGTGGTCGAAGAAAGTTGTTGAAGCTTTTATCATGATGTCATTCAAACCCCAATTCCACAAGAGCCTTATCCAATACATTCTTTGAACTTTCTGAAAAGAAAGCCAAACGGAAAGATCTAAAATTGTTATGACAGTAACTTTGAAATTCATTCCTTTATTCTCAAAAATCGAGCTCACTCGAATCAAATTTCGCTTCATCGTCAAAATGGCAATGAGCAAAAATTTAGAAAGAGATATTTTTATTGTGTCTGTCAATGCTCATCGCGACTTTTCTCAAGAATAAATTCATTTCATTTGCCGCGTAAGAATCAAAAACCTTAGCTGCGCAAGTTGTCTTCGAGGTAGTTTTGATCAGAAACGACTTCCATATGCCTGCTGCTTTGAAAACTGAAGTAGTTTCAGGAACTTTTGCTTTTTAAAATGCCGTGGAGGGTTTCCAAATATCTTGGTACTTTTTATAAATTTTGTTTATGACGCAGCAATAAATATCGGAAATGATTGACCATATCCCACTTGAACGTTTTCCTGGCAAATTCTTTGACCAGCAATGCTTTTGGCTTTTTTTTTTTTTGGCTTTATATGCACCAGTTCAAAAACATAAAATTTTAACTAAAATTACCAAAAACGAAACAATTTCGTGGATTAGGTGCACTATGTGTAAAAAGTTATTGTCAAAAGTAAAAAAATGTATGCATAGTCATAATCAAAATGGCACATTGAAGAATTAGATTTTCGTAACATGCAAACACGGAATGATTCATAAAATATTATTTTTCAGAAAATATTCCGAAGTCATGTAACAAAAATTTGCTTCTTTTCTGGGGAAATAAAATCATTGCTTGATCTTTCAAATTAATCATGTTTCATGTCATTTCTTAGCAAATCCATTTTTTATGATAGCAAGAACTTAACCATTAATGTGCCAAATATTCGCTTTTTTATTTTTATTAAACGTACAACTCCTGCATAGGTTGTTCAATAAATTTTAGTAATATAAAAAGCAACGTGGTGTACTTAGGAGCGTCAGACTGACACCACTATAGGCTAACTATTTATGATCAAGTGTTTTTGCGAAGCTATCCTATGCAGTTTTAATTCATAACATCGTTTTTTGCAGTAATAAAAGATAAGTCTGCTTAGTTAAGAATGTTTTACTTATAACCCTGATTATCCGAATTTTCGTTTATCCGGATTGCCTTTGATCCCCATTAGTTCAGATAAACGAGTTTGCACTTTAGTACTCAGTAACAAACTTATGAGCACGTTTTCGATCGAAAATTGTTTATAAGATACGTTTTCGGACTTAAAAAAGAATTTGAAAAAAATTTGATAGAAATTCACCATACTGCTGTGCTAAGTCCACACTTAGATCTGTAGCAGGGCAGGAACGTGCACAGTCACAAATGACTTTTACGGGTCCCCCTTGATATTGTTTACTTCTACGCTCCTACATATATTTCACCCCTCATTTTAAAAAATCTCGGACCCCCTTCGGGCTCGCGCCCGGCCCAATAGGTGTACCTCCCCCCCTCCCCCCGCCCTGTGCACGCCCATGATCTGTAGCTCAATTCAAAACGTCAAATTACCTTTTAAAGTTCAACGCCTCCATGCATCTGATTCACGCGCGCGTGCCGCTTTTTCAAAAAAAAAAAAAAAAAAAACCACCAAATATTTCCTATTTACAAATGATTATGAAACATTATATTTAGATAAAATATGTAGCAAGAACCACCTGGTAGCAATACTTCTATCAATCTTTTACTAACAATAAAGCTGAAAGTTTCTCTGTCTGGATGTCCGGAGGATGTCTGGATATCTGTAGGATCACTGTGACGCGCCTAGATCGTTCGGCCAATTTTCATGAAAATTGGCACAAAGTTAGTTTGTAGCATGGGGGTGTGCACCTCGAAGCGATTTTTCGAAAATTCGATGTGGTTTTTTTTTCTATCCCAGTTTTAAGAACACAATTATCATAAGATGGACGAGTAAATTACGAAATTATCATAACGTGGAACCGTAACATGGGCACAAGCCAATTGGCGAGATACGAAATTATCATAACGTGGAACCGTAACATGGGTACAAGCCAATTGGCAAGAAAATTCACCATACATTATTTGTAAATATACAGGCTAACCAAAAGACCTTTTAATTTTCTATTACGGGCAAAGCCGTGCGGGTACCACTAGTAAAAAATAAAATAAAATTAAATAATTTTTAAAAAAGTACTGATTTTACTTCTGCGCTTAGTATAGGGCAAAATTTTAGAGCACGAACACGATCGAAAATGTCTATTCAAAAGGATCTTAATTTCGAGTGGAAAGGCGTGTGTCCTGTAATTGTTTGTACGCATTATACTGCCGATAAAAAGCAGCAACTGCAAATTTTTCATTTTTATTTTTTTTGCATTTTTGTCATCTATTGTACTTTATCTTTAGTGCACAAGCGTGCTTATTTGGTTTTCGTTTAAAAAAAGGCGCGAAAAAACCGTCTGATTTCAACATTTCCCTATTGCTAGTATTGAATTCAAAACGCGTTTCCTCAAATATCTCGAAAACCCATTTCTGCAGATACTACCGTTTACCTGCATACTGCAGTATCAGTATACTTGGCAAAATTTTAAAGATATGTCTGAAATTTGAAAATTGAGCATTTTATTAATTATTTATGTATAAATATGTAATCAGGCGTTTGAAGTCATGATTTTTTGTCATAGTAAAAGTATTCCAAACTTTGAGACACTTGTCCCTAAAGTATAGAGGGAGATCAGAGTCTTAAAATTCCTTCACATGTATCCATATGTGTATACGTAGGTTCAGGAGCATAAAACATAATTTTGGCTCTGAATTTAAAACTTTACGGCATGGAAAAATTCTCTGACGGCAGAAGTTCCCTCCAGGGAGTGGAAAAGCAGGAAACACCCTTTTGATGGTCATATCGAACCCTGACCGTTCTTTCCAGCCTTGGACCACTTTTTAAAAAACCGTCTGTTATCTCCAGACCCATTTCCAAGAGCCTCTCCAAATTTAAATGCTTTCCTTTGCTCTAAAAGGAACAAAAAACGAAAATCGTTCCTTCTGCTGTCATTCGGCATTCTTCTTCCGCCTATAAAACTGCATTTCATGTTCGCCGGAAAATGCATTTCGTACAATTTCCTTTCTTTGGAACGAAAGATACAATTCTCAAATGACTCAAGGGATACTGCTCTGGTGTATTTTCTTCACTTTTACTTCCGAAACACAGTGCAAGAATATTTTAGTTGTTCTTCTGAGACATGCAAGACGCCGAAAATTACAATAATGTTTTAACTTTAATTTGTTTGATACCTTACTGTCTGTTTAAACCTCCAACTGCTTGTGACGACCGATTTCTGAAAAACGTGAATCCTTTTTTAAAATGTTCTCGGTACTTGTGTAATTCCTATTGGAATCACGGAATCTGGTTCGTTAATTTTTATTGGAATCGCTGAACAATTCCAGTTCTTTTCCAAACTATCACCTGTTTTGTTTCAATGTAATTGCTAAATATGCATAATTAACTCTAATTAGAATCATCTCGGTGTATTTCCAAGGAATCAGTGAATTTTAACTAATTAATTGCTATTAATTAGTTAAATTATTCGCTTGCTACCTTACTGTCTGTTTAAATCTCCAAGTGCTTGTGACGACCAATTTCTGAAATTCGGGAATCCTTTTGTAAAATCTTCTCAGGACTTGAGTAATTTCTATTGGAATCATGGAATCTCGTCTGTTAATTTTATATGAATCGCTGAATCATGCCAGTTTCTTTCAGTGCTTTCACTGAATTGTCCAGTTTCTATTGGAATCGCTGAACCATGTCGGTTTTGTTTCAATGTAGTTGATAACTAAACATTATCAACTCTAATTATATTTCCAGAATCGTTTGAGTGTGTATTTTTAAGGAATCAATGAGCTTTAGCTAATTAATTGCTAACATTATTTGTTAGCTACCTTACTGTCTGTTTAAACCTTCAAGTGCTTATGACGACCAGTTTTTGAAAAACTTGAATGCTTTTGTAAAACCTTCTTGGGACGTATAATTCTATTAGAATCACGGAGTCTGGGCAGTTAGTTCTTATTGTAATCGCTGAATCATGCCAGTTCCTTTCAGTGCTATCACTGAATTGTCCAATTTCTATTGGAATCGCTGAATCATGTATGATTTGTTTCAATGTAATTACTAAATGTGCATCAAGCAATTCTACTTGAGAGTCCCAGAATCGTCGCGTTGCAATTCCAAGGAATCATTGAGTTTTAGCCGATTAATAGCTATGAATTAGTTTTTAAAACTGAAATCCGAAAAACGCAGTCAATTGCTGAATCTGCACTAGATTGTCAACAAGATTTGCTTTTTTTTTCTTTTTTTTTCTTTCACACTAAAAAACAAGGTAAACTATTTTCAAAATTCGGTTCAACTTATTTCCAAAATTTATAACCGGGTGATAAAGGCATGAAACGTAGCCTAGCACAATAGAAGGTTTTAATCATAAATTTTAAAAAGCAATTGGAGGAGTAGAACGGAAAAGGAAGAATAAAAGAACCTTTCCAGTGAGCAAAAAAAGGCGTGAAAAGACTTCAAAAGACAAACTTAGCACCCCAACGCGACCGAATACGTCAAGTTTCTCGTATCGAATCAAGGCTAAAAGCATTTAAGAAAGAGCCTTCCCATAGGGAAGCAAGTAATTTAATTAAGGGTTTTAGCATTCGCACCGCAAGCAATTTTATCCAGGCGAGTTATTCGATTATGAGAACTGATTCGATTTGCACTGAACGCCCCCTGGGACTAGAAATGATATTACTTGACGAAAGATGATAGATTGAATTTAGGGTTTTATACTTTCTAAATTCAAAGATCAATTACCGAAAAAATACATATTTTATGTAACAGTAGTAGCCCTCGACTAAGTGGCACAGCTTACTCCTCACAGAGAGTTGATTTTCATTTGGTTTTCAAGAGATTCAAATTTTTGAGATTGCATTAGCCAGTTCGTTTTGGATGTGTAAACTGAGCCAAGATCTGAAGTGACTACAGCGGCATAATAATTCCTATTTAAAATTTGATTTTTTTTCTTAAATTTTCGATTTGGTGCCTTAAATTATATATATATATATATATATATATATATATATATATATACACAAATAAAACAAGAGATACAATTTAAGACAATTTTAAAATAGAAATTCAAAGAAATTGAAAAAATCAACGACATTAAAAAAACTGAAAGAATAAATACAAAAGTGTACAGTAATGCCAGCGCAAAGCTGCTAGAAACAAAAGCAGTACAAACATATTCACACAAACAGTCAAAATACAAAGGAAAAAGCAAATGAAAAAAGCGAGAACATCAAAATGAAAAAGGTGAACCCAGGACCAATATTTTCTCAAGGGGGGATTGGTCCTAAAGTTCACAAGGCCCTTTCTGTCTAGCAAGAGGGAAGGTCCCAATAGCTTGATACCCTCCCCGAGAGCCTTAGAAGAGAAAGGGATCAGAGAACATACCTTAAGATAAAAGAGCAGAAGAAAGTTCCGGAGTGCATCCAAACGGAATGAGCACATTGAAAATAAAATTAACCTGCACGTGCCAGGAAAAGATGCAGTTAGGACACGGCAGCAGCGGGACATGGAATTGAAAACCGTGGAGTTGAAAAAACCTGGAGTATAGTAAAGCCGAGGAGAGAAAAAACAAAAATTTGGATCGGAAATTACATCAGAAATATTCAGGATAGCTCCTGGCAGACCTTCATAGCTTAGGTGGCCTTACTGCAATAATACAATTGCGCTATACTTCACTCTGCTAGGCAATTCCCTACTTTTCTAATGTAGCTTAAATAAAAAGATTGAGGGACTTTATTATAGTCTAAAGTGCTTTTCATTAAATTGAGATTTTTAGAAACAAAATCATTTCTGTTGCAGATAGTTTTAATTCTGTTAATTTCATTAATCAAGGTATTACGAAAATCTTTAATAGAAATATTCGAATCCCATGAAATCAAACGATGAACATGGAATTGAAAGGACATTCGTTTATCAAAAAGATCAATATGCACAGAATTATCCGAAAGAGAAATGTTAAGATCCAGGAAATCAGATTGATTGATATTATTATTGGTGTGGATAAGTACTAATTCGGGAGGATAAATACTTTTGGAATCATTAAAAAAGTTGTGATAATTGAAAATAATGAAGTCATCGACGTATCTGAAAGCCCTAGGAATGGATAAGGTGAAGTTTTTTTCAAAGTGGTGTAAGTACACGTTGGCTAATACTGAAGAGAACTTAGATCCCTGAGGAATACCGTTGACTTGCAAAAAGCAATGTTCCCCATTGTAAATGTAGTTGTTAAGCAAACAGTAATTAATTAAATCGGACCATCCATTTTCATTAATGTCCAGCGTGTTGCTAAAGTCATAAAAGTATGACATGAGAACTTCTTTTAAACTAGAAATAGAAATATTTGTAAATAGGTCTTTGAAATCAAAGGAATAGATACATTCGATTGTATTATATTTCAGAAATTCTAGAACAGGTTTATTATTCTTAATGATCCAAGTGTGGCCGTCATCCAGAATTTTATTAAAAATTGAATTTAACAGGTTAACAAAAAATTTTCCTGGGGAATTCATATAAGATTTGGAACCACATGTTATATATCGGAATTTTACAGGATTTTTATGAAATTTGGGATATATGGTGATATACAGAAAAATAATCTTAGGGTTTTTAATATTAACTTTTTTGTTGAGGGCAATAACCTTTTTTGCAATGGTGTTATACGAAGCGTTACCTTTTTTGTAGGTGGAGGAATTCTGAAGTTCTTCATCTAATAATTGGAGATAGAATTTTTTACAAATAATTGAAAAGTTGTTGGCTGCTTTGTCAATAGGGGCGATAATAAAAGAATCTTGAAGATCTTTGATATGGGGAGAAAAATCTGTAAATTTGAGAACATTCTCGGGGAGGGTAGCAAGCTATTGGGACCTTCCCTCTTGCTAGACAGAAAGAGCCTTGTGAACTTTAGGACCAATCCCTCCTTGAGAAAGTGTTGGTCATGGGTTCACCTTTTTCATTTTCCATTTTGATGTTCTCGCTTTTTTTCATTTGCTTATTCATTTGTATTTTGACTGTTTGTGTGAATATATATATATATATATATATATATATATATATATATATATATATATATATATATATATATATTATATATATATATTTATATTATATATATATATATATAACTCTTTAGAATGATTAAGTTTGGACAAGGCCTTGGTAACAGACGTATCAGTTGTTGCATGAAGCACTTGAAAAAGAGACCAAAAATGTTAGAATCTTGTTTCATTGCAAGAAATTTGTGAAAAATGCGGAATCTAATTCTACAAAATGCAATTAAATTTAGAAGATTTCCAGATACAAAAATTTCAAATTGGCACCATCTTTTGGGGCAAGAATGATATGCCACATGATATGAATTTTTCAGTAGGCCAATATCAAATTATAAAAAATATTTGTAGAATTTTCCAAAGGCATTTTACATTCTATATTCTTTAGTACTAACACCAGATATGTTTTTCTCCAAATGATGTAATTCATTGTTATGTTTACTTTAATTTTTGTGATGAGAAACAAAAATTTTGATCGAAAAGTCACTCCTTGCGGCTTGTCACTTTTCTGCGCCAAGCCTTTCATATGTAAGTTTTGGTACTTACTTGTGAACGTTGCACTAAAATATAGTGAAGTTGCCATTCTTTGCAGCAAGCAAATCGGTACCATCCTTTGTTGCAGCATATGAAGGTTTTGGCGCGCACTAGTAAATATTGCAGTAAAATACAGTAAAGTTAACATTATTTGAATCCAGCTAATTGGTACCATCTTTTGGTGCAACATACGCAAAATTTTGATGCCTACTTGTGCATTATTGCACCACGAAATAGTAAAGTTACACTTATTTGCAGAGCTGCCAACTGCTACGAAAAAATCGTAGTTTCTACAAACTACTGGTTTAAACTACGACGCTACGAAAAGAAGTCCAAAAATTACAAAATTCTTCTTTTTTTGGTAACCCTAAAAATTTTTCAATCTTTACAAATATTGTCCTTGCTATTAATTGTTTAGAAAATAATGCATTTGTGCTAACTAATATTTCAAATTTTTGGTTTCAAAAATTAAAAAAAAATGAGTTTACAATACTAAGTGATAAAATAATAAGAAAATAAATATTTTTTCAACATAAACTGTTAGTTGTCTCAATGCAAATGCAAAAAGTAACACTTCTATCGATTTTACACCTCCCCGCTCCCCTTTTAACGAAAAGTAAGATTTCCTCGTATTTTTTACTGAACTTCATCATTTGCTACTCCTTCAAGAAAAGAATGAAAAACACCAAACATTTTTAGCTCTGCTTATCAGAACGTTTTTAGAATTTTAGTGCCCCCCTCAATGTGCAGATTTTCTTTTCTAAAAAAACAAAAGTAAGGCAACAATGTCATACATTTAAAAAAAAAAAGCAATTTGCTAGTTTCAGGTAATTATTCCTTCCACCTTGTCTAGACGCTAATGCAAGAGCAATCTCCAACTTGACGACATTTGGAAAACACTTGTTTAAAAATTATCGCAAAACTTAGAAATAACGCAAAGAGCGTATTTTATTTATTGTGTCTGTTAAACTTGTTATTTCAAAATATTGTCCCCCCTCCCCTTTCCCTCCGCGCAAAACTCAGCTACGAACTTAAATTTTCAAAATTTGGCAGCTCTGCTTATTTGTAACCAATGAATTGGCATTAATTTCGGGTGCAACGTACCACAAAATTTATTACTTTCTGCTATTGCCGAAAAATATCCATCCTTCGTCCGTTGGAGTTCATCAGAACCTAACTACTATAAGTTCATTCCCAAACCAAAACTAAAGGCACAGAAAAGTTTACCAAACCTTCTGTGCCTTCATCTCTTCTTTTGAAATTTTAGTATTGTGTTAAAACTATTTGGATTTCTAGCTGCAGCGCCTTCATTTTTCAGTGGAAATTTTAAATTCTTTTAGCACATTTTGTGAAATAAATAAAGAAACAAATAAAAGTACTATTTATGCTGTTTTTCTTTACTTTGCAGAGTTTCTCTGTCCATGAACCAACAATAAGGAAAAGTGGGAAATCTCTAAACCGACTCTTTTTCGCATTCTGACCGTTTCTATTTAATCCAGCCATTTCCTCCCGAGAGGAACTTGGAAAATCGGCACTCCATTAAACCCTTTCTGAAATCCAATAATAACGCAGTATCTTTGCATCTGAGGCATGCAATCGCCGTCCAATATTCATTAGAATGGTGCCGCTCTCTCGTTAATGTTACATCAGAATCGCATCAGCGCAGGATCGCTTTTAGGACGGAGTGGCGTTTCTCCCGCGCTCTCTGTGCCCGAAACATATCATGGAATATCACAATCCATCACATCATACAGATAAGGATTAAGAAGATGGCAAGAGATGTGTTCTCATACGAGAATTTATTAACATTGTATACTCCGTAAGAAATAAAGAAAATGTATCTATGTGCGGAAAATTCAAAGAAGATATTGTAACGTTAAATCGTACGCATTTGCAGAGAACCGCAGAGACGTGTTTTGGGGTTACAAGGAACCCTTTTTTCAAAGCAAAAAAAAAATTTTTTTTCCATCATTTTTAATCTATCTTGCATAATTTATTTTTAACTTGTTTCGTTTTTGCAATGCAGTCCGCATTTTGTCCTTTTTTTTTTCCTATTTACTTGTACTTTTCTTTTTCGATTTTTTTTTTTTTTTTTTGTTACGTTCATTTCCTTAAGATTATCCTTCACACTGTCGTTTTTTATTCTTTTCTCAACGGTTCACAGTTATTGAATTTTTTTTTTTTTTTTTTGCTTTAGCTTTACCGGCTTTATCTTTCCGGCAATCTAATTATTTCTTGCATGTACGTTTTGTGCTAGTAAGAAAGCTTTTGCCAATTGTTTGTATTTGTATTGGTTCTACATTGGTTTATAATTATCTTACTGGTTGTTCGGTGGTTTTTTCAAATTTCCTTTAATTTGAACTGAAAGATATGCAGCTAAGAAGTGTTATTTCCAATTTACGTACATAAGTAGGGTAGTATAGGACACAGTGAAATAACTGGGCAAAGTGGAATGGTAAAGTATTTTCGGTTTTCAACGTCCCCTAACCAACAATATTTTAACTGATTTCTTAAACATATAGTTGATTATAGTCAAAATATAAATAGCTCTAACGATCAAGAAAAATAATAATATAAGTCATTTTCAAAATTTCTTCTACACATATTAGAATATTTTGGAGGTTATCAAAAACAATTTTTGCTACTTCAAAGTCATAACGTTTTTAAAATTAACATTTTAAGTATTAAGTGCAGTACTTATTTCGTTATTAAGTATTGGTGCAGTACTTATTCCGTTAATACTATATATCGGGCAAACCTAACCTGACAGTCATAATAACGTAATTAGTATCTGCGTAACCTTCAGTGCTGCCAGGTTAAGTTTCCTCCAATGGGGTCGTTTCCAAAATTTTAAAAGTATTTTTTTCTGAAAGAGCATGCTTAAAAACATAGGACCTGACAAATTTTTAAATAATTTGTTCCAGTTTAATATTTTTTTAAAAATTACTTAAATCGTTACGCTTTCATTGTTTACACTTCTGTCGTGTGACATCACAAATGATGAAATGCCATTCAGTGTTGCCATTTACAGAACAAAGTATTTAATTCGCATCTTTACTCACGTGTGTTGGCAACGATATGGTTCATAGCAAGCGTAGAGCGCAAGTTTAATTCGCTGCTTGATTATCATAATGTGGAAACGTAGTAGAAAGATGCGCCAAATTGCATCATTTTTGACGTTATAAAGACCACGCCTTGTTTGAAAAATCGGACATTTAAAAAAAATTAATTTAAAAAAAACTGTTGGGAAAATGAAAGTATTTTCTGGGTCCATGTAATTGTTTTTTGCTCATTCTATCCATTTCAGTGACTAAAAGTAGTACTTTTGACTGATGGAAACCACCCCATTATAGGCATGTTTTGATTTTGAATGTCTAGCACAGTTTTTTAAGTGAACGTAGGACAAGAAGAAATATGTATTCATTCATTAGTTAATTCATTTACATATCTTCATTTATTAATTCCCTTATTTATTCATTCTTTCACTTATTCTCTTATTTATTCACTCTTACGTTTCTTTTCATATATTAATTAGTTTGTTCATTCGTTCATTGCTCAATTGGGAATTTATTTATTCTTTTATTTGCTCAATCATTTGATGAAAAATAATTTCAATAAATATAGAGTGAAAAAAATGCTACTTAAAAAAAAATGGTTAATTCACTGCCAAAAGAAGAAAAATGCTTCAATACAAGTATTACTATAAAATACATTATTATTTTTTTATATGCTGTAATTTTGGAAACAAATTCCTATTTCGTCATTTTGAAAAAAATAAGTTGCCTTAACAATTTTACTTTTCCCCGCATTTCCCTGCATCCACCCATTCTTTTGAGTCAGCAAAAAAATATCAGTTACTTTTTGAGGTACAAGGACACTGTGGTGTCCACATGAGTTTTTTTTTCTTCCAATTCAATTTTTAAATACTTTTCCCCATCAAGTGAGGAACGTAGAACACAGAGAATACAGAAAACATAAAAAAAAGATAAAAATTAAATAATATTGACTTTTTGTTTCTTGCCTTTTTTCACTATCCTGCTGTGAAAACTGTTCGATTAAGTAAAAAGCAAGTTGTATAATATTTTTTATTAAGTTGCAAAATACCAGTTATGACCTCGACACCCCGCACCACCCGCGTCAGTTTCAAATCAAATATTCAGAAAAATCATTATTTTCTTGAACAGAGATAAAAGTTTTATCATATTTGGAAAAATCAAAGTTATTTTGTAATGCGGAAAGCCGATCTTCAAGTTCAACTCTAAAATCTAATTTCCAGACTTCACTCAAGTTATTTCGCTCCATTTTTCAATCGTAATGTTCTTCCGACATTGTAGAACCTCATAAACGTACAATCCACACAGAGAAAACAATTAGAAAGTAATAATTAAAAATTATTCAGCAAACTTTCAATCATCTTTGCACAACCATTGATTAATATCATCCAAGATTTTATGAAACCCCGCGAAGTTTCTTGTGTGTGAGTAGGGCACTTTAAACAGGGATCGCAACTATAAAATGAGATCAGTTGATGCGATTTTGATGCCTCATTAACAGAAAGGTTGGCGCTTTGTAATGAATATCACTCTCAATAGACTCCGAGCGGCGGCTATTGCGAAAGCGAGTCTGAATTTGGTTATTGGATTTCAGCATAAGTTTAATGGAGTAGTGAATTTTCTGATGGGGTTCTGATGAAATAGACGCGGCTACTTGACAGTGATATTGACAGGGATGAAAGGGCTTTAAATTTCTGGAAATGGCGTGGATTTTATAATTTAGCCTTGACTTCGGCAAATGTTTTTCCGATTCAGTAATGGCGTTCTCGACTCCATTTGGAAAATGCGTTTTGGATCGTTTACTTGAAGTAGAAAATAAATGCATTTGTTTAGTGAAAATGAGTACCGTTCTGAGTACTCGGTTGCATACTGAGTGACCCAAATACTCGGCACTCGGTGAAAATTTAAAAATGTACTTAGCCAATTCCAAGCAGTTGCAAAAATTAAATACTTATGGACATAGTCCAACAAATACCGGGCCCTAGGTCGCCCGGGCTTCTAAGAAAAAAGCCTTGGCAACTGTTTCTTTTTTTCAGAAAAATAATCTTTTCTAAGCTATGTTCACTGAATTTGCTTTTTAAGCTTTGAGAAATAATTTGTCTGGCACTTAATAAGTTTTCCTGTCACCCAAAAATTTAGTTATTTGTCCGTCTCTGCTTATAAGTATGAATGGGAAAAAAAATTGTTTTTGGTGAAAAAAAAACATATGAAATCCTATTCTACTGGTCGATTCATAAAGTATGAATAATATTTACAAAATTTAAGAAAGCCCCTACATGTAAACTTTAGCTAAGCAGTTGTCGTTTCTACCATTACCTTTATTGATATTTTTAAATATAATAAAATGCAACATACTTTGTATGCTCTATGCTGTATGTGTTGCTGAGAAGAGGGGGGGGGGGGGGAGAAATCTATAAAGTCATTGTTTCAAAATAATTTTATAATCTTTGAAAGCTACTTTCCTTTCTTTTTCCTTTGCAACAAAAAAAAGGGATGTAAAGTTAGAGAATATAAAACTTATACATTCTTCAAACGTTTTTACTAAAAACTAAAATCATTTATGACGAGTAAATTTCTACTCTTAGAAGGAGCATTTTGTTTTTCTTCGAGACTGATTCAGTTTCATCTGATGAAGTTTCATCTAGGAAACTTAATTTTAGAAGTAAGGACTGCTAGCTTTGTCAGGAGCATGGAATAAGAAAAAAAAAATAATCTGCAATAAAGATAGCAAACTTCACTGCAATGCCACAATCTGTTGTAAGGTAGCTGTTAGCATAGGACAAGATCAATAAACTTCAATCGAATTATAACATCTTTCGAGCACCGGATTTTAACCTTGCGATTTCAAGTGATTCGTTCGGAAGATGTCATATTTGAATAATTATTGATTTTTGATTGCTTTTACGAATTGATTCAGCTATCGTGTGATTAGATTAAATAATATACATAATTGAAATATTTTGATTGATTTTATGCAATGTTATGCTTTGAAATGAAAATTAATTTCAACACTAAAATGATTTTGATAGTTAAAAAAAAAATGTGTGCCGTAAAGACACACGATAGAAAAAAAAACTTATATTTTTCTTTCTTACTTTCTTTCTTTTTTTTTACATTCTGAACTGTTTCATTACGACACGTTTTTCTTCTTTCTGCGCCTGTCTTGCTAAATGAATTATGCGCCAGAAAAAAACTCTACCTTCAAAAAATCTACTCCTGAGTTTCTTTCATTGCCCCAAATCCACAAATATATGCTTCCTCAAATTTTAGCCTCAAAATTAATTTGTTGAATTTATTGACAAAATTGACTTACAAACGCATTCATTTCATTACTTTTTGACAACAATTAAAAAACAACTACGTCACTTGCGATACACAAACTGAATGCGGATCAGAATTTCAATGTTATTAATCTACAAAATTTTTGTTATTAATCTAAACAGATGGTTCCTCTTATACTGACTGTAATAGAGGAGGTGCAAGCATTTCCACCATTTATCCCTCAGGAAATAACCGCAAGCTTAAATATCCACTGCCAAAATCGTCTCAAACTTGACAAGCGAATTTATTGCTTTTTAAGAAACTCTTTCTTATTGTCGCTCTTCCCCTATTTCTAAAGACCTACCAGAAGAAATTTTGATTTTTTTCCGACTCAAAATCAGCACTTGAAGCCATAACGGTGTGACAAGATTGACGCAAGAAATTAATTTTCCTCTCAACTCACTCAAGATAACTTGCGTTTTCCAGTGGATCCTCGGAATTAAAAAAAAAAAAAATGAGTGTGCAAATGCCCTTGCAAAGGAAGCACGTGACCAAGATCAACCTCTGATAGCCACCTTCACAAACGTGAATGCTGTTGCTAGGCGAGGGATCTAAAATCAGCAACGATCCCCTACCTTCCCAGCCCAAGAAACCTCTCCTCTACAATATCTAGGCTACGTACTGGATACTTCAAGGGCGTGAAGATTTTACCAAATAATATTGAATTCCATCCCATCTGCAATCACTGTCCCCATTCACAACTAACCCCAGATCATGTTTTGAATTGCCAGGCCATTATTCGCTCTTTCTAACTTGGAGCACCACCAATTGAAATCCTCTACAACCATCTAGCTCCAGAATTAGCAGATCTTGTCATCAAGACTTTTGGAGGCATCTAAACCTTTCGCACTCTGCACTTCAGTTGACACGACATCAACAACATCAAAATTTCAAATGCCCTCGCATAAAAAGTTTCACTTAAAAAAATAATCAACCCCACGAAATGCTTAGCAATCGAATAACGAAAGATGATTAAACTAATGATTATGAAAGTTATTAATTCTGTCCGCATGCTTTATTATGGATGATCCGACTATTATACCATTTTAAATAGTTATTGGAAAACGGTTGATCGACTGCAAAAATCATTTGAAAAATCCTCTTGATGATCCATCCATTGAAATAATCACAATGTAATCGATCCTTCAAATAAATCACTAGATTTCTGATCATTGGGTTATTGAAATAACTGTATATCTGATCTTTCGGTTATGTTAACTCTCTCTCTCTTTCGTTTATGCCCATCACTGATAATTCGTAACTTGAATCTCACCTCAGTTTTACCATTGACAGAATATTATTCAAGTGATCTCCAGGTACTTTACCGATACGCATTTGTATTCCACCATTTTCCCAAAAAAGAAAAGAACGAGAAAGGGAAATAAAAATACTCGCCAAGAGTAAGCGTCCCGTCATTTGTCTTTGAAACAAAACATTGCGGAGCAAACGATCCGTTCACATGTCACGTGCACGGAACTTAAATAAGGCCATCGTGAGTAGAATGCTATCGCTCTCCGCTGTTCTGGAATATTAGAGTATGACTCTCACAAACTGTTCGAAAAGCCGTGACGCTTCGCAATTCTATAATACGTTCCTTTTTTTTTCAAACCACTAACATTTTTGATAAACTTAATTTAAGGCAAAACTTTCAAAGAAATTGGCCTAACTGTTGGGATTCTGAGGCACAGAAAACACTTGCTTGGCGTATGAAGATGAAAATAGTGAAGGAAAAGATCTGCCTCAAAAATAACGAGCACGATTGCAAAACTACAACCTATTGCAAGGTAGCTCTTTATGTTGAAAATGATCGATTGGCTTTAATCGAATCATACCAATATTCAATATCATTTTAACGCTGAATTTTAATCTTGCGATTTCAAGTGATTGTTTCGAATGATTTTATAATCGAATTATTGGTTCTGGAGTATCTGTTTCCAAGTAATAGGGTTATCGTGATATTCAATTACATCATTTATAACTGAATCCTCGGTGATTCCGTTAAATGTTCGTTTATTGAATAAACATTGCTCAAGCGATTTTGATATTTGAAAAAAAAAAAAAAAAATATACCCGGCGAAATGTTGAGTAAATGTACTCTTAATAGAAGGAAGAAGAAACGCCGATAGGATATACTTCTTAGTCGCAGCTTCTTGAGAAAGCCTGTAGACTATTTTTTAGTTGAGGCCGAGAAAAATCTAAAATTTTTAAACAAAAATCTTAAATTTCAGCAAATGAAGATGTGCACCGTTTTTTCCGAGATATAAACTAGCACGTATTGGGATATAACGCAGCTAGCACGTAACAATTAAAATCTTATTTTTAAGCATTTTTCGGTAACCATCTAGATTTTACGATTAATCAAGTGTAGGTTTACCTTGCAGACTATTATTTTAGTTTTAATCTGCGTTGCAGGCTTTTGAAACAATTTCTCCCACTAGGATTTTAATTACGCGATAAATTTATGAGAGCTTTGATTTTATACATTTTTGCTTGTTGCTTTGTAAAATACGTGATTTATAATTCCATACGGTACTGTATTTTAAAGTTTAAATACGGTTTAACTTTTTATACGGTGTCATTAAATCCAGGTTTGAGAAACAGATTGTTTTCAAGCCTACGTGACATGCTGAAAATCAAAAGTTACTCTGCTGTTCTGTGGAGTAAATAGATTTGGCAGGTTAATCCTCGTTTCCTCCACACAAACAATACTCATCTGTCCATTCTTTCATGGGAAGGTAAAAGGCAGTATCTGCAAAAATGAGTTTTTGAGTTATTTGGAGAAACGCGTTTTGAATTCCATACTAACAATAGGGAAACGTTGGCGCTTAACCTCTTTTCTGGCTTTACTTTCAGCGGAAACTGAAAGAGCAAGGTTCTTTATCTTTTCTTTACTAATAATAAAGTTGAAAGTCTGTGACTCTTGATCTTTGGATGTCTTACGCGCATAGCCGTTCGGCCGATTTGAATGAAATTTGGCACACAATTAGTTCGTTGCATATGGGTGATCACCTCCAAACGAGTTTTTGAAAATTCGATTTTGTTCTTTTTCTATTCCAATTGTAAGCTACCATTGCTGGACTTTATTCCTCTGCAGCAATACCGAGCGTACAACATAACATGGACGAGTAAATTTCCATAACATGAACGAGAAAGTTACCATAACATAGACGAGTGAATTAACATTGCATATTGGCAAGAAATTCATCCTTCATTATTTGAAAAAAAAAAAAAAAAACAGGCGAGACAAATGACCTTTTAATTTTCTACTACGGGCAAAGCCGTGCGGGTACTAGTGCACAATAAAGCTAAAGTACAGAACTGCTGATACCGCCTTCTATCTTACCACAGGAGTATTCATTATTATTTTGAGTTTCTTAAAATTTTGAAAACTTTTTAACTTTTTGAAATTTAAAGCTAATTGCATTTTTTGCCTTTGAATAAATAGAAAAGCATTGTAGTTATTCTTTAACTACTTCGTCACTCGTAACAAAACTAGTTAAAAGAAGATAACGATATTTTAATAAGATAACGACTCCTACGAACAAAAGGTATTTTTGATTTCGTAATATCTACGCGGAACTTTCTGAGATAATAATCTAAATGACAGCTTTAGATTAGACAGGTATTCAGTATGTGACCTAAAATATCAGAAGCAAAATGACATACTTTTATTGCTGATACATCTTATTGCGTGATTACAATTTTCACTGAAGTTAATAGTTTGTAAAAAGAGATTTGAGTAAATATTTCTGTAAAATTTATAATAAGGTTTTGTAAAGAAAAATATAGAAATGAAAATGAAGAAAGATTTAAATCCAGACTTCAATTCATCTCCAGTTGTGATTGTCCGATATCAATCTATGGATGATACTTTCGTTAATACTGCTGCAACAATTCATATTTCTTTTGAAAATAGCAGCAAAAGCAAAGAAGATTCCTTAAAGGTTGCATTTGCAAGTAGTGATAGAAAATCCAATGTTCCTAGCGCAGTTGCTAATTCTGCTAAGAAAGGCAAAGTAAGCTGCTTTTATTTTATTTTTCTTCTTTAAACCTTGATTTTAATTTTGAGTGTGAAAGAGTGACAACATTTTTGAGTGACAATATCATTGTTGCGCAAAAAGTGGGTATGACTCATTCACTAGCTATGAACTTCGTGAAAATAACTTTGTTTTGAAAATGTTAGTCGGATTTATGTCTGTTATTTCAAATACTAGCGTCTATTTACTTTATTTATTTTGCTTTAATGCATAATTAAAAATTTTGCGAGACATTTATTTCGGATATTATGTAGGTTTTGTTTTATCGAATACTAGAAGAATGGGGTGGTTTCCTTCAGTCAAAAGTACTATTTTAGTCATTGAAATGGATAGAATGAGCAAAAAAAAAATAACATGTACCCAGAAAATACTTTTATTTTCCCAACAGTTTTTTTTAATTATTTTTTTTTATTTCCTATTTTTCAAACAAGGCGTGGTCTTTATGACGTCACAAATGATGCACTTTGCCACATCTTTCTATTACCTTTCCACGTTATGATAATCAAGCAGTAAATTAAAATTGCTCTCTACGCTTGCTACCAACCATATATTTGCCAATACATGTGAGTAAAGATGCGAATTAAATATTTTGCACTGTGAATGGCAACATTGAATGGCATTTCATGATTTGTGATGTCATCGGCAGAAGCCGTAAACAATAAAAGCGCTCCGATTTAAGTAATTTTTTAAAAATATTAAACGTTAACAAATTTATCGAAAAATGGTCAGAGCCTATGTTTTTAAGCATGCTCTTTCAGAAAAAAAAAAATACTTTTAAAATTTTGGAAACGACCCCATTATAGTGGTAAAATATCAGTTTTCTTTGAATAAAAATTATAAAAGGAAAAATTGATTTGTTTTTAAAACAGCAAATATAAACCGCTTGACAAAAAATTAAGTTAAAATCTGCTACAAAACCGTAACAATTTCTTCTATATAAATATTTTTGAACTTTAATAAAGTTAAATGTAACTGCTAAAGTATTTTGTGACGTCTATTTTTATAGTTATGAAATGTAGTTTATAAAACGAAACTTATTTTAAAAGAGGTAAAACTCATTTTTTGTGTTTATAAGTCTATGTATGTATGTTTGTTCCTATGTGGCGTTGATAAATCTTACTATCAAAAATCAGCGCTGTTTCGGTTGCATTTCAGAAGTTAGAGGCTAATGTTCCCTTTTATGTACAAAAACATTATAAATGCTTCAGGTTCTTAAAATGATATGTTCTAAGAGACATTTTTGAGTTTCTGCTCTGTTTCAGCACCAGTAAATGTATTTGCAGTTTTTTTTTTCTCAAAAGGGTCAAAATGACACCTGCCCGCAATTTTAGTAGTAACCTTTTATTTTGGGTTTAAAAGAATTACAATTTTTTTGAAAACTTTTTATTATTACACAACACGATTATTTAGGAAAAATCAAGGAAGGATTAAGCTTTTTATAAAAATACAGAGGAGTAGTTACCAAAAAAAAAAAAAAAAAAATTATTGTTGTCAAAATGACCCCTCCCGTAATTCTAGTGCTAAGCCTCAAAATCACCACTTGCGCACCTAGGTACAACTGATATCGCACAGAGTTTGTCCAAGGCGTTCGTTCTTCGCTTTCAACTTTGGGACATTCGAATACAGCTGGGTGGTTAGGTCAGTGAAATTTCTGATCATATTTCATTTTAGTTTTAAAGCCTGATTAGTTTATTCATTGAACGTATACGAAAACTTTCATTCTACGTCTCTGATTTTATTTTTAGAGCAACAAAGGCATTTAACTACAGGAAAGAACATTCTAAAATTTTCAAACACCATAAAGTTCATCTGTCAGTATACTCAGAAAGAAATGAACTTAATTTTTTATACATACGAACTGAAAAAAAAAAGCTTTTCCAGTTCTGTCTTGATTCGCTTATCAACTACCTAGCTTATCTCTCGTCTGTGTTATCAAAAGCATCTTACAGACGAATATGATAATGTGCTATTTTTCGGGGAATTTCTGTCTTTCTACTGACAATGCAATTTCTTCAAATACCTTTATTTGTTTTATTTTCACATTTTCTGTACGAATTCTTTATTTTTTTTTTAAATTTGGGTAGTAAAATTGTGGGAGTATTCGCTTTTTAGTCTTTTTTAAAAACCAATTAATAGTATTTTGATGTATTTGCAGTTTAATCACAGTCATCTGTAACTTTGATCCATGTGAGTTGGACAAAGTTAAGCATATTTTGAACACTAGCATTTGTTGAACTTTGTGGTAAGTTATTCGCACTTTGCATTGGTCGGTACTTTCGTTCTGGAGTCAAGGCTATCTTTAAATGTGTCAAAAAGTTAATGGGATGGTTTCCTTCAGTCAAAAGTACTACTTTTAGTCATTAAAATGGATAGAATGAGCAAAATAATAATAATAATAATAATAACATAGATCAAGAAAATACTTTTATTTTCCCAACAGTTTTTTTTAATTGATTTTTTAAAATGTCCGATTTTTCAAATAAGGCGTGGTCTTGATGACGTCACAAATGATGCATTTTTTCGCATCTTTCTTCTACGTTTCCACGTTATGATAATCAAGCAGCGAATTAAAATTGCGCTCTACGCTTGCTATCAACCATATCGTTGCCAATATGCGTGAGTAAAGATGCGAATTAAATATTTTGCACTGTGAATGGCAACATTGAATGGCATTTCATCATTTGTGATGTCACACGACAGAAGTGTAAACAATGAAAGCGCACCGATTTAAGTAATTTTTTAAAAATATTAAACTTAAATAAATTATTTTAAAAATGGTCAGATCCTATGTTTTTAAGCATGCTCTTTCAGAAAAAAAATACTTTTAAAATTTTGGAAACGACCCCATTATGAATACTAGCATATGTTAACTTGGTGAGAAGTTATTCACACTTGACGTTCGTCGGCACTTTCGTTTTCAAGTCAAGATAATCGTTGTGTTGGTCGAAACGTTAATTATATACACTAGCATTTGTTGAAATTGGTGAAAAGTTATTCACACTTGGCATTCGTCGATTCTTTTGTCCTTGAGTCAAGACCATTTTTGAGTTGGTCAAAAAGTTTATTATGAACAGTAGCATTTGTTGAACTTCGTGGTAAGTTATTGACATTTGAAATTCGCCGGTTATTTCGTTTTCGAGTCAAGTCTATCGTTGAGTTGGTCCTGAAGTTGACGATAAACATTAGCACTTGTTGAACTTGTTGGTAAGTTATTCACACTAGCCATTAATGGGTCCTTTTGTTCACGAGTCAAGGGTCTCATTGAATTGGTCATAAAGTTAATTGTGAACACTAGTATTTTTTGAACTTGGGGGAAATTTATTCACACTTACCATTAATTGGTACGTTTGTTCTCGAGTCAAGATTATCTAGCATGTCAAAAAGTTTAACGTGGACTTGGTGGGAAGTTATTCACACTTGGCATTCGTCGCTACTTTTGTTCTAGAGTCAAAACTATCTTTGATTTGGTCAAAAAGTCAATTATGAACTCTAGCATGAACTTTGTTATCTTATGTTATCTTATGTTGAACTTTGTGGTACGTCATTCATATTTGTCATTCGACGGTACTTTCGTTCACGAGTCTAGGTTATCGTTGAGTTGGTCAAAAAGGTAATTATGAACACTAACATTGTGCGATTAATTCACGCTTGGCATCAATCACTCTTTTCGTTCTCGAGTCGAGATTTTTGATGAGTTTGTCAAAACTTTTATCGTGAACTTGGTGGGAAGTTATTTACACTTGGCATTTGTCGGTGCTTTCATTCTTGAGCCAAAACAGTAAATTACTCAGGAACTTTATTCTTTGATGCAGGTTCACTTTAATGTTTTAAATATTCAACAAACGTTAGTTAAGTACATTAAGACAATTTTATTAAAAATGTAAGATGTCAGATAAAATGCTTTCTAGTTTGCGGAATAAAGGATTAACAGATTCGTGAGAAATAAAGGCTCAAAAAACGAAGACAAAGGTGCTTCCAACTGAAAATTTTTATGTTCTCGCTTTTACACGAAATCTTTATAATTCAATTTTCCGAAGCATCGATTATCGACGTTCTTTTTCATACCAGTAACGTTCTTCCTCTTCACCGCACCTCATTCCTTATAGCTACTTAAAAATAAATTCCTCTCCAGCTAGAAGCACACTTTTATTTAAGTTGATAAAATGTCTTCGGTAGACTATTGAGTTTTATAACTCTCGGTACAAAAAGAAAGACCCTTTGCAAGCTGAAAATAGCTCCCGGAAAATGCACATCCAGCAAACTTGAATTTATGCGGTTTGGGAGGAATCTTTATGGATATTTATACTCTACCAAAGAGCAATAAATAAAACTTGTTCCTTTCTGGTGCGCCTATTTTATTAAATGTTCTCCAGCGATAAACGGATTGGAAGAAAGTTAGAATTAGAGATTGTCAGGATTTCTTGGAAAAGAATTAACTTCGAATAATAAGCAGAATTCAATGCAATAGAAATATTGTGCAATGCACATGCATTCTAAATTGTATTCAACTATTCAATACTGATTTCTTTGGCGTTTGCATAAGCACATAAGTGTCGCACCTTCTCTTGTTACTGAAAAACTGAATGTCCTGTTCCTGAAAAATGCAGTTTTCAGTTCAATAGCAGGGGGTTTGAGGGGGTATTTTTCTCTTTGGGGGGGGGGAGGAGGCTCGCTCTTGGAATATTTTCCTGGTATTTGGGGGAGGGAGGGAGAGTGCGCCCTTGCTTTTTTTTGGGGGGGGGGGGGATAGGCACCCCTGTAGAAACTTTGTGCATACATTATTGTCCAAGCATTCAATTCAACTACTTAGTACAGATTTCTTACGTTTGCATCATAATTTATTTTAAACATCTTTTCCTGGAACTGAAAAATGCAATGTCTTGCAATTGTAAGATGTGCGAAATTCAATGCAAAAAATATCATTGGCGCAAGGTGCATAGGGTTACTTTTAAAGTCCAAAAACTGATAAATGTCAACATTATCAGGTGAATATCAACATTCACATGATGTTTGCTCATGCGCGAGCTTGCCACTCGGCCATAGTCAGTCAGTTGATGAACGGACGCCTCAGAGAGAAGGCATTTCAGACGTGGCATTGATATGTTTCCCATTTAAATGTAAATTAGTATATATAAATTTGTGTTGTGAAGTTTATTAAAAGCTCAATCGCAAAATTTTATTGATTAAGTTCATCAACCAAATATTACAGTCCTCTAAAATATAATCGGAACAGATAGCAGCTAAAGATCGGATATTTCCGGTGAGCCAACGGTGACAGTCAACATTCTCCTACTCCGTCTTTCATGGTAGCACAGGCATTGTCAAAGAATTGTATTCAACTAACTCAAAATATATTTATTTTACATCAGACTTTTTAATTTTATTACTTTTTTCTGTTCCTGAAAAATGTTAGGTCTTGTTACTATAAAATGCGCAGAATGTCAATAACAAGACATTAGAATAATTGCATTAGGTGTATACATTGTCTAAGTACGAATACTGTGTTCAACTACTTAAAGGGTTCGGGACGCATTTTGAAAAATAAATTATTTTTAGGAGTTTTGAAATTCTTTGCACTGACTCATCATCTATTTAATTAAAAAAATCATAACGTAAATATTAAGAAAAAAAAATATTTAAATTTATTTTTTTTTAATGGGGTTGCTTTAAAGCTCTAAATCTCAAAATATTCTTGGTCAATTTTCAAATTCTTTTCAAAAAATTATGCCCAAAAACCTAAGCTTTAATTTTTTTCGGAGATTTAAAAAATTTTGAGTTAATAAAAAACAGAAAATATTTAAAGAAAAACTTCGAAAAATTCGAAAATACTTTTTAAAAAAATTTAAAAAATCATATTTTTTGAAGTAAACATTTTTTTTTTTTCAAATTTGCCGAAAAAAAGTAAAGTAATCTCTTTGAAAAAGAGATTAATTTCATTACTTTATCTTTATCAGTTCTTTTAAGAGTTTGAATGCAAAAAATCAGGAAAATTGCATCATGGAAAAAAACGCGTTTAAAGTATCAAAGTTAAATGTAATATTAGTTAAATGCATGCAAAAAATAATAATTATATCTTTCGTTCTAATTAAGACAGAAACAAAAGTCAAATGTCCTTTTAAGCAGAAAAAACGAAAAAAAAATTTTCTATGATGAAAAAAAATTGTGAAATTTGACAATTTTTGTGTCCCGGACCACCCGGACCCCAACTCAGATTTTATCCATTACATCTAAAAATTTACTTTTAGTATCTTCTCCTGGAACTCAAAAATATGCTGAGTTCAATGCAATAAAAACATTGCTCAAAGCCCATACAATTGTCATATTATTGTATTCAAGTGTTTAGAACACAGATTTTATTTCACATTTACATCGGAACGTACTTTTAGTCTTTTCTCCCTTAACCGACATACGTTTAGTTATCTTACAGACTCGTTAAACAATCAAGATTACTTAATGATTTCACTTTGCGTGCATTTTATTCGCTTTGGGGATTGGCAGATACATATATTATCTTGGATCTTAACAAAAGATCCGAAACCGAAAGATCCATGGACTGAAGTTCCTGTTTTTTGAGCAATCAGGACATTCGTAAACTTCATTTGAAATATGTTTTCATTTTCTTTCTTATCCAGTAAAGCTTTTATCTTAAATGCAACAGTTTTTCAACAGTATATTTCGTTTAATGTTACAATTGTGCACATTTCTTAATTGCGAAGCTTTTTTTTTATATGAATGCTTTATATACGTATTATGGCATAACTTTTGAAACATTACAATTCAATTGTGTTCTTTTTCGTATTACTTAGTATGACTAAAAAATTGGAAAAAAATGGATTGAATTTGTACAAAATTGTAGCTTTTAAAAGCTCGGAGTGAACAACTATATAGCATAGAAGTTCTAAAAAAAAAGGAAGAAGAAAATTTAAAAAAAAAAGGAAAAAAGAAAATCAAAACATGGCTAAGGTGAAAATTTTAATTTGTTTGAAACAAATTCTTTTTTTTTTCTGAGCAATCACGATTGCTTATTGCTTTCATTTAACTGTTTTGATGTGCTATCATTTTATTTTCCCGCCAGCACCCTCTGCAGCATCACCGTCGACCGGCTCCTCACAGTGCTGCTCCTATAGCAAAAACCGTCTCCAGGTTGCATCTATATCCTACACACACACACACGCATACATACACAACTACACACACGCACACACACAGACACACACAGACACACACAAACACACACATACACACACAAACACACACATACACACACAAACACATACACACACAAACACATACACACACCTACACACACATACACAAACACACACAAACACATACACACACCTACACACATACACAAACACATACACACATACACACACATACACACAACTACACACACATTCATGCCTGCACACAGACTCAAACACATATGCCTACACACACATACACATACCCCCTACACAAAAACACACATACCCCCCACACACAAACACACACGCCTACATACACACACACACACTCGTGATTGCGAAAAACATAATTTGAATTCGAGATGACAAAATTCAATTTTTTTTTTTTTTTTTTAAAATTTCTCATGTTTTTAATTCAAAAATGCTGTAGTGTAGTCTTTCAAGTAAAAGACATCACGTTACGATTTCTCGAGTTAGACATTTTGCATGATTTTATTAAAGGTATTCAATTCTTTGTTTCACTCGTTTCAGCACTATGATTCAAGATGCAAATGAATAATACAAAATTTGCACGGAATTAAAGATTTTTGTTATCCATAATTTCCACTTTTCTATCCGTTCTAAGTAATTCCACTTGATATTAATCCCTGCCCCATTTATGTTTCACACAGACTATCAAATTTACCACAAAACAAGCAACCAAAAAAACAATTCCCCTGAAACAGAGAAAAAAAGTCGGCGAAAATTAACCTTGACATGTAACTTTTAGATTTGCCACATCAAGCGTAAAATGACTTTTTAAGAACCACAGACGATTTTTATACTGCACAAAACGGGATTAATATCTTGTTAATCGCTATCGAAATAACCTCCATACAAGAAACCGGATATGCGTTCGAAGGCTGCAAATGGCGTTGTAATACTGACCTAATACCGGCCCATGTGGCTTACTTTTTATTCTTTCGATTGAAAGAGAAAGTTTCGCATTAAGTTAGTTTCGGAATTAACGCCATGAAGACGAGGCCGAGATCTGACAGCGCTTATGCGAAAGTGAAAGGGGTAAGTGAGCAATCAGTTTTTAAAGTGGCTAATTCATACAGTATGATGGGATTTTAATTACCCGACATATAAGAGAGCGCAGAGCGTTGAATAACTTGAAACGTCGGATTAAAACTAGAAGGATAAAAAAAAATTGAAATATTCCAACATTTCTATTTGCAAGAAGCAATTTTGATGAATTTTAATAATACTAAAATTTTGAAACTATCAAATTTTTAATTGAATGTATTGTGCACGTTGAGTAACCGAAAACTTCAGATAAAATTTGAAGATTAAAACAAAAAACTTTAATTTTAATTATTTTATATCCAATAAACTATTTTGATGATTTTTTATTTATCGTATTTTCAACTGTATTCCTAATGAGCTCTGTGGAATATCTGAAAATCTCAAATAAAATTGGAAGGTTAAAGAAAAAAATATCATACATCCCAACTATTTTATTTGCAAGAAACCATCTGATAATTAAAAAAAAATTACCTAAAATATTTATGCTGTCGGGTTTTCAACTGTATTTCTTATGAGCGAGTAGAATGTCGGAAAATCTCTATAGTATAAAATGAAGTCTCCAAAAAACATCTGTTTGTTTTGCAAAATTCGAGAATTACCCCGTCGATTTCGCTGAAATTTTCACAGTATCTTTCTTTCAGTACCGGAAGGGTTCGTAGACCAGTTCGAAAAAAAATCCGACGAATAATTCTTTTTTTATTCCAATTTAGGTCCCGTTTTTACATAAATACCCGAATATGGGGGGAGAAAAAATACTTGCACATATATTAATATTACATATCGTTGGAAAGGATAGATTTTACGTGTTCTACGCAATTTTTTTTCAATGCTCTACCTTAGCTACGGCGGAAGTTATTTGCTTTTTCAGCTCGATTTACTTTAGGCTTAGCTGAAATTTAGGCACTACTTTCTTCATTAAATCTATGAATAAAAAGTGAAGGAATTGTCCCACAGTTTTCTTTTTGATATCATTGGAAAAAGCGACATTTTTTATTCCAGATCTATCTCGACCTATGGTCAAAAAATTAAACTTCTATCTCGAAAGGAAAAAAAGTTACAAGCCTTTTTAAATCAGTTTCAAAAAATCTCATTTCCATTCAAATTATTAACCATTTTCTTTCTTATTTTCATTATTATATTATTTTATTTTGTGTCTCTATGGTTACGCTTTTTAAATCCATCTTTCTCGATTAATTTCTTAAAAGTATTTTAATAGCTGTCGTCATTGTTTGGGAGGGAAATTTGGCATGATGTTTTTTCTTTTTTATTTATATATTTAAACCTGTTTGTTGAACATGCGTCACTTGACGCAATTTTTATTTTCAAGGTGGACCAGGCAAAGCCGGGCAACGCAGCTAGTCTCTGATAAAAAAAGGAAGTTAAAAAAAAAAAAAAAAACATGTATCCCAATGGGGTTGTTTTCGAAATTTTAAAAGTTTTTTTCCCCTCAGAAAGAGCATGCTTAAAAACATAGGATTTAAAATTTTTTTAATTATTTGACAAAGTTTAATAGTTTTTAACAATTATTTTAATCGGTGCGCGCAGATTGAAATTCATTTTTTACGCTTCTGCACATGACATCACAAGTGATGAAATGCCATTCACTGATGTCATTAGCGCACAGCGTAAATTATCATAACTTAGAAACGCGGTTGACAGCAAAAGGTAAACATTTTGCGTGGCAATGGAGTAGCGCGCCAAAGTACATCACTTATGAAGTCACAAGAACCATGCTTTATTTCCAAAATCGGACAAAAAATTAAGCAAAAATGTTTTTGTTTGTATACTTATCCAAACAAAATCGGGCTTTTCTGAAATTATGTGCAAAGTTTAATTCGGCCCAACAGAAAAAAAAATACGAAGAGCTTTACATAGTATGTAAATATTTATAAAAAGTTGCCCTGTCAAAATCGAATCAATGGTTGTGAAGTTTTAAGCAATTGAATTCTTTCTTTTTTTCTCTTTATATTTAAATTATTTTACTTCATAAAAAAATCAATTTAACATCGATGAAACACAGAAATGAAGCATATTGCGGACGATCTTTGAAAAGAACATACAATTTATAAGCTCTCTTTATTTGAATATTTTGAGTTATTTAAATAGAGTCTAATTTAACAATTACAAAATATCCCTCTTCTGATAAACACTCTTGCATGGTCAACTGAATACGCTACTTGTTTTTGAGTTAATGAAAATTTAATCATTTTCTACCTGTTTGTGTTTCTTTAAACAATAGCCTTCATGCGTGGCTGAACTTAATTTCAGGTTTAATGAGTCGCGGTATCGAAAAAAATGAAACAAAAAAGTTCCGCATTTTTCAAATGTTCCTGGCAGACATTTAACTCGTTTTGGAGAAACACGGAGGAAAAATAGAAGCAATTATCCACCAATAGTAGAGAAAAATTTTCTTATGCATTATTGGATTGGAATGGCTTTTAATTTTTCAAACATTTTTCATTCTTAAGATTTTTATTAAAATAAAAATTAAAGTTGTCTTGCATTTTATTTTCGTATTGTACTGAATTAAATACTTTATCTTTTAAAACAAGGCTCAAAATTTTCAGCAGTGCTTTGAATTTTCGCTGCGACATGTAGCTGATTGAAAATTTCAACTTGCAATGCATTGTATTGATACAAAAAGATAAATATGATAATGGTTGTTATGTCACTAAAATTAAAAAACGAAAACAACTCATGTAGAGTTGCTAATTTAGCTGGCAAAATGATGTTTTTGCCAGGACAGTGGCAAAAACTGGAAAACCCTAACAAAAACCGACAAAATAGCAAAACCTTAGAAAGCTAATTGGAATTTATCAAAAAAAAAAAAAAAACATGCAACTTTGCTTATAGTACAACTGAGACATAAATAATAATGTTAATTAGGATTTTGAACAATATAGGTCTGATATTTGAAACAATTGAAAATAATTTTCGTGCAAAAATTCAATATGGGTTGGGAATAAACAATATTTCCAAACTTGCTATATTACGATGTTGAAGTAACAGAAAATTTACGTTAATGTAGAAAATTCAACTGAATTTGATATCACTTAACTATTTCATATGTATAGATATATTTTTTCATTATTGAAGAATTAATATGCGTTGTACCATTTGCGTGTGAAATGTATTACATGGCCAATTACAGATTGATTCATTTTAAATTTCTATTGTTCTGACAGCATGGCAAAATTGGTATTACTTCTATGTTAAAAAACAACTGAAATATTAGAATTAGTTTTCTAATAGTTTTGACTTGTTTTACCGTTGAAACCTTTAAACCGAATCCAGTAAGTTATTTTATCGTTATTTATTCTCTCCTTTCTCTTGTTCTGTAGTATAAATTAAAAAGCATTTTACTACAGTACACATTTTACATTTCACTGTTCCAATTTTTGCATTGAATATTCTAAGTTGCTGTCCCTAAATGATGTCACACTTTTTTCCAATTTGTTTGCCACCCCCTACCGCTTTCCCTTGTCACATGTCACGCTTTTTTTACTGACCCTTGAAAAAAATGCGTGATGTCACATGTCTTGCTACCTCCTCCCTCTACCTTAACGCAAACTGTCACAATTTTAAGAACTCACTATCATCCCCCTCAATGCGTGAGATCATTTGCGGACAGCCCCTAAGCTAAAAAAAAAATTAAGTTATATGTTATTATACTCGATTGCAAGCTTACTTCACAATGAAGAAATAAGCTGAGGCCAAGCGAAGGAAATAGTTCCTAGCGCCTTGTCCGATATTCGGGTGAAATTACTCTTTTCACTTGGACTAGTAAGTTAAAACCACGCATACGTAACCTTTTTTTTTTTTTTTGTTCCCGTAGGGATACCCCTGAATGGATATCTCCATATACGCCGTATACTCTCAAACATTTTTTAGACGTATAACGTATACCCTCAAGCTTCAAAAATTTTCATATTATGACATATTATGTATATGATCGCATACACATACTGTGCGTGATGGATTAGTGGGAGTATGCCCTCAGAAAAATTGATGGGAAAGTCACTGGTTATAATTTTTGTCAATCGTTGAATATTTTCAATTTTAACAGCGAAGCATCGGGGTACATTTTATCCATATGAATCAAACGCGCCAGCCAATAGCAGCTCAGAGACAGGTGGCGCTCTTCTCTTATTCGCTAAGAAGGTAGGATAGGTAGCTAGTGAGTGTGACGTTTTATCTGTAAACATGGTTTTTCTTCCGCGCATCGTGATGTCATTATCAGATTTTTCTCCGTAAATAAAGCATATCTATTGTTTCTACTTCGGCCAGAAATGGCAAAATATTTTTTTTTCTTTTGCCAGGATGGTTTTTACGGTTTTTTCTATTTCTGTTCAGAAATGACAAAAATATTTTGTGCCTGGACGGTTTTTACTAGTTTTTTCCATGGTTTTTTGGACCTGTGGCAAAAACGTGCCAATCCCAGTTTCTAATAATTAAAATTAAAACCCGGGCATAAATGTTGCACCTCGAAATAAATAACAGAGACTTGCCCCGGCCCTCCTCCCACACTTGATACAGCAAGATCAGAAAATAAACATAGCATTTGTTTCCAACAGCATTTTAATTTGTTTTTCACTCACAGAAACAAAAACATAACGCTTATAAAAAAGCGAATGTAATAATACGATATGAATCGTAAAAACTGAGCAAAAAAAAGGTATCCGTAAAATTTCAAATCCCTTTCCCCTTTTTTTTCCAAGTCAAACGAAATCACTTCTCTTACTGCTGAAAACAATCTCTTATTGCTTTCGTATTTATGGAATACATTTAAAAAAAGAAACTTTCTGTTAAAAAAGAAAAAGCAGGAAATTTAATAAAACGATAAAACAAATGAATCTGAATGTAGCGAAAAGGAAAATTATACGTATCAGAAGAAGAGAAAAAAAAATGTCGAAACTTTTATTTGGAGCAATTTTTAAGCCTGGTGAAATGAAAAGCAGGAAACGAAAGGTGTTAGCGAAAAATAAAAGAACTTAGCGAGAAAAAATAACGACATTCTCTAAGGAATGAAAGAACAGTGGAATAAGATGGCAGAGCTTTGGGATAAGGAAAAATATACGAGAAATCGTAAAATTATCATTTAATTCGAAATAATTTTCCAACGATTCTGGAAGTATTTTGACGCGTCTTTGCTTGTTGTTTTTTCAATCATTTTCCAATAAAAGAAAGTAACTGAAAATGGAAATCAAAGGAATATCCTAATAAAAAAGCAAATTTAGTCAAATGGATATACAATTATAAAAGAACAAAAAGCTAGCAATTCTTTAAGATTTGAACATTTTAATTTAAAGCATTTCAGAGTGGATTTTCATTTATAGCGTAGTTTAAAAAATAAAAATGTTATGTATAGATAAAGAATGTAATATTATTGAATTACATTCTTTTACATCGACTGTATGTCACTACTACTAGTGTAAAAAAAAATGTTTCAATTTCAACTATATTCATGTATTCCAAAGTATAATTCTCTATGAAATATGAGTTTCATTTACATAAGTGGCCACTAAATTGCTCTGAGAGACATTAGTCATACATATGATGAACACAATCAGACATCCAATGTTGAAAGAAAAGTAAAATCTAAAAAAAGGGGGAAATGTATAATGTATGGCTCCTAACAGTTCGATAAACTATTAACCAAAAGAGCATTGAGTGAGTCCCCTAAGTTCATAATTCATTCATTTATTTATTTATTTTTAATCTAAACAGCTTCACATATATAGAGAACTGCGTTCCAAGCGCCTTGCCTTCGGACACACACATTTAATATTTACAACACAAGAGAAGGAAATAACACCCAGGGCACCGGCAGGAATCGAACCCACGACCTCCGGCTTAAAAGACAAAGCTTCTACAACAGAGCCACGGAGGCCCCTTTATTCATTTAATCATCGAATGCAAAAAATTCGAAAATTATATACATTTTTCATACTTTTGAGGCATCAAAATCTTAATATTAGCCAAAAAATAAATACGTTTTTAAAATACAGTATAACCTTGCATAATTGGGACTAAAGTCATTTGGAAAAAAAAAAAAGAAAATCCGAATAATATCAACAAGTGAAACAAATTCTTAAATAAGCAGACGCACGCTGTTAAAAATTCTGGAAACTTTCACGGTAAATATTACTGTAAAATAGAGTGTTTACAGTACAGAAATATTTTTCAGCAAATTGTACCGAAAAAAAATAAACGGTCGAGCGCCAATTGATACATCACGTGACTTACAGTGCAAAGCAGATAAAGCACTAGTTTCCTAGGTCGCGTTAACCGCGCCCATCGCCGACGTCAGCGTGCGACGAGTTGAAGAGCAGCGAGGAGCTACGCCAAAGTGGATTCCTAGGCAACCCCAATCGCGCGCGGGAAATCTGAACGAGTTTTTTTCGCGAGAGAGCAGTTGCGTTGCAAAACTGAAACAAATCGAGACACAAAACGAGAAATGGATCTTGCAACTAAAAAAAGTCTTATTACAGCATTGCTGCTGGAAGAGGAAGAAAATGAAGAACTAATAACATTAAATACAAACAATTGTGAACTTTAATTCGTGTATTTCCAGAGTACGTTGAAGGTGAATTGTTTAAATAACGTTTTGATCACATATTCTTATTTAGAGGCAGGGAAAATCAAATTATATGCATCGTTTACAGAATAATGAATTTAGTTCATTTTCTTAGACATGAAAACAGTATTTTTTTTTTTTTTTTTATAATTATTAACTTTTAAAATTACCTGGAACATTTATCGATTCTGAAATTGTTTTCCAGCAATTTTCTTTTGCTAGTTGGTCCTTGTATCCTTTCTTCGATACGTTATATAGCACAGGATTCAGCTGAACCATCTCAATAAATGTTTCTTCTGGGAAAAAATCTAGCGACATTTTGATTGGATTACACCGGCGTAGATCTCACGCTTGACGCTGAAATCAAAGTCAAGTTGATTCCGACGTGACGATGCACCACGTCGATTTAGCTCGGGCGCGCATGCGCAGAAGAATCAAGTCTTCTCCTCGGCGGAGAGCGACGCCGAAGACTGGCGCCTTTGCTTCTAGGAAACCAGGGCTTAACCCCGTATTTCCCCTCAGTCGATGTATCCCGACTTGTATGGTGGTCAGCAAAGCCGCCTGTCTATACGAAGGTCCCGAGTTCAAACCTGCTGCTAGCATTTTGCGTTTATTAACTCTGGTTTATCACGTCGTAAATTTTTACTGTCAAATAGGATTTTACGGTAAAAGTTACTGGCAACCTATAGCAAAACACATTGCTATTATTTACAGTTCAGCTGCAGTGGTGTCAGACTGACTCTCCAAATACGCTATGATGTTTGTTAGATTACTATAATTTATTGCACGATCTAAGGAGTTGTGCATTTAATCAAAAGAAAAAGAGAAAGGTTTGCGCACTTATAGTTAAGTCATGGCCATATTTAAGGGCTGGGTTTTAGATTTTAATCCCTCTCCAAAATGTTTCAAAACTTCTAAACTTTGTTTTTCATTATACCTTTTTTTTTTTTGCTGAAAAACGTATTATTGCTGTTTCATTTTATTTTATTTCTGTTAATTTCATTTCAAAAGCTCATTAATTATTATTGACGAATTGAACAAACTCAGTGCTTTATCTGCAGTATTTATTTTTATTGCAGTTATTGTGAACATCGTTTCTTACGAAATCTCATCTTCCTCCTGATTTTGAATGCTTGATGCTGATAAAACATTGGAATACTTTAAATTTAAAGGCCAAACTCTATAATAATTTTACACATTTTTCAAGTGTCAAAAAACATAAATTTAAGAAGTATTACATCGAATGCACGTACGCGCATCTATTTTATTTATTCATTTATTTATTATTATTATTATTATTTGAATTATTAATAAGATCTCAAATATTAGACAGGAGTGAAGTTTTTCAATGTACACATGAATTTTTTCTTTATTTAATAGACACGTCACCTTTTATACTTGCTCATAATAGAGCTCTTAAAGTATCATACCTTCATTTAAAGAACCTACTGTAAGAAAAACCAATTGAATCTACGAATATAATCGAATTTAATGGATCGTATAAATTTAACGAGATTATGTTGGTAAAACACTCCCCTGACGGTCCAGGTTCAGCTATCCAAATTTAAAGTTATTATTTACATGAATGAAAAACTTTTTTAAAACTCTATAAATCTGATCCGGATTAACCGAAAATCCGGACAATTGGGGGCCGGATGGACGAGTTTCAACTGTACACGTTTATTTCATTTTGAAAACATTGCAAACTGAAACACATCTTCATTCATATTCTACCTTAGTTCAAAAATACTTTTTAAATGATGGTTAAATGCAGGAATCGTCATTAATTGTTCAAATCTGAGCAGACTAACAAATGAACGACATTTTGTAAAATAGGTTAACGATCTTTAAACAACTAAGTTTAGTAATAATCAAATAACTGCTCACATCTTTGGAAGTAGGAAGTATATATGTGTCAAACTTCGGAAAACCGGGTTGTTGACACACTTCCTTCCCTCCACCTGTTGCATCAATCGCGTATTTCGAAGTCAAGTTACTAGGAGAGAGAGGAGAGCTCTAAAGGAAGATTAGAAATAACATTTCCTGTGAGGTGATCCTGGATTGAAGACCGCGAGCCTTCAATTGATAAATTCTGACGCGATATAAAAATACCTCTTTTTTCAAGTTTTTGAGCAATCACAAATTGCTTCTTATTCTCACTTGACTGAAGTTGATGTTGCTCTGATTTTTCGGATTTCCAAGACAACAAGAATAGTTAGCTAGTTGTTTTAACGTCAGCACACGCCTACAAACACACAAGTCTACATCAGGGCCCAGGGGTGCCAAGTAATATCTGCACTTTTTAGCAAAATTGAGTCATTGTCACCTGGTGTCTTAGTCACATATTTTAGCTAAGTGCAACGTTTTATGGTCATTTGGGAATGGGAAAAATTTCTTGAAATGTTTTGGAAAAGTGGCTCAATCAGCTCAGCTACCACTTTTGTACGTATCATGGCAGAATACTATTTTAGCAAGCGAGTGATTCTTCTTAGTTCACTTTGTTGTACCACCAAATATAAAAATTCAAATTCTGAATATTTTAATTTTTTTGAAAAGTTTTCTTAACCAGTTTATCATTCATGTTTCCATTCTGTAATACCTTCAGAACTCAATTTTCATCTATTTGTAATTCTAATAAACTGTAGAGACGCTACTGTCTCTAGCTAATGACGGCTGAAAGAGGTGGAACACAAAATTTTGAACTGTATTTCAAGTTAGAATACAGTTCAAAATGAAGCAAAAAACAAATGTAAAAAAAAAAAGGCGCCTAAAATTGTTTTGGGGTTACTAGCTGTGGCTGAGAGGTCAAACACACTTGTTCCAGCAGCTTCCTGCGCCTCAGTTTTCAGTTTTATTTTGAAGCTTTTTGAACTCACGTAATAATTTTACCTTTCATCATTCCATGATGATGTTTCATTACAACTGTTATGACTAGTCTAACGCTTATTAACCTTGTGAACATATTTTTGGTTTTTTAATTTGCGAAAAAATTCAGTTACCGGAATTGATAATTACCGAATAGTTGAATCTTAATTTCAGTCGTTATAGTGTAATGAGCCTTCAGCCCGGACGTTCTGACGGATGTTAAGGTAAGATTGTATGTATGAAACATCAAATGGGACTTCAAAGCATTGGTCGCTGAAACGAAAGTGCCGTGGTAGTGAAACGTCGTTCAAAAGAGCGTTGACTATATATATATATATATATATATATATATATATATATATATATATATATATATATATATATATATATATATATATATATATTTTATAAAAAATGTATATCGTAGTTCACCGATATTGCCGATATTTTCACGAAAAAAATGAAAATAAATAAATAAAATAAATAGGGAGAAAAAAAGGCACAATGATTAATAAGGGCAAATTTTCAAAATTTAAGCCTCTTCTAAACGCTTCCATTGCATATTTTGACCTTCACTGATTTCCAAAAAATAACGCGACTAATATTAATTATTCTGTGTGGTTTTAAAAAATAAACATGAATTACCCATCCGTCGTAAACCCAGCAATTTCGTTCATCAGTAGAAATCACTTACATAATTTCCGGTAAATCCAATCGATTGTCGGAAGCGTGGAATATTCGCTAAATATTATGATAATCCCAGCAGATATCAAGATTAGCTCCTCTTGACAATGAAAACTGAAAGCAAAACTTATCGCTCAGCTGGCCGTCAGGTAAACAAAACCGCATGCTCTCTCTCTGACCGTAACTGATCCGGCATTCACGCTTCGCGAGCTTCTTGTATTACCGGTTTTTCCTCACCGTCCACGTGTTTATCTTTGGCTCCGTGCCATCAATTCCGCCGTTTTGTAACGCCAAGGTCCCTGCGTTGAATGCGACGACGCGAATATTCGAAGAACAATTAAACTGATTGGTTGTCATACAGCTGGAATCTCGCGAATGTTTACTTCTTGAGAAGCAGACGAAATCTACGAAATTTCCGGAAACTTTTTGTAAGTTTTTTTTAATTTGCTTTTTTGTTTGTTTATTTACGTGTTTTATGTGGGTCAAATCTATTCACCCCAGATATTTATTTTTTGGTAGATGACCTTGACTTATACCCAATCGATTTATAGCATTGATTCACTGAATATAGTTAAAAATTTTACTCAATTTGACAATGCTTGATCGATTCAAGGGCGGATCCAGCTTCTAATTTTGGAGGGGATCATCATCTGAAAAGAGGGGGGGGGGGGGGGTCAAAGTGCATTATTTGGACAAAAATAGTGGGTATAGATGGAGCAAATTTTTCGAAATAAAAGCCCAAAAACACTGGGGTCTCCCTTAAACCCTGAAAATTTGGTGCCTTAAGGAGAGGGGGAGATTATAGACTCGCAGGACCACACTCCCCCCACTTTGGATCCGTACTTGGCTCGATTTTGTGTTTTGTTCAAAAAAATAATAATAATAATAATTCAGGGGAATTGTTTTACTCACAGTATGTGTGTTTGCTCATTAAATATATTTGTTATTAATAGATAATTTTGGCTTTTTTCGAAAAAATATGTTTTATTTCAAGAGAAATGTTTAAAATGCTGAATTTGGCAATGATTGCTCGATTTGAGATCCTGCTTCAGAAACTAACAGTATAATTAGAAATGAAGAATAAAGTTAGTTTTTTTTATAATTTGTGGATTCAGTTACATATTTCCTGCTATAGTTATATATTTCTTCCTATAGTTATATATTTATCTGCAAAGTAGTTAAAAGCCTCTGTAATTCTGCTTTTTAGTTTTTTCATTTATTCTATTGAATTTATTTCGTTCTAAAAGCTTTTACAACGAACACAACGGCTTTGAATTCTGTTTATTCATTACATTTATTAGTTTAACGATATTTGTTTTTTAAAAAAATATAAAGTTGTTTGATATTAATTTGTGTTTTGATGATTTAATGAATCCACACGAAAGCAGAATAATTAAAACTGTAACGAATAACTCTACCTAAAGTTTACTGTAGGAAAAAACTCAAGTTAAATATGTATTGACAAATAACATTAAGTAAATTACGCAAGTGCAAATGACAATGTTTCAAGATTTTTTTCTTTTTTGTGATTATCAGAGGAAAAAGGAATACGTTTAGAAAATGTTCTGAAAACTGATGTACAAAATGATGAAATTCGAACGTTTAAGGTAAGTCATTCAAATAGGAAACAAAAATTAAAACTACGTCAAGACATACTTAAGAAAGAAAACGAACAATATTTTAAAACATTATACATTTTTTAAAAGCTAAGCCGTTATTCTCTGCGCCGTGTGACTACATATGTGTAGTTAAATCATAAAAAATAATAAATTCATAAATAAAATTCTACAGTACAGTAAATGATTTAAGATGCGTGTCATTTATTGCTGCTGTAAAATTAATGTAAATCGCTGTATCCGTTTCTACATTAGTAACATTTTTTACGCATTTATTAATACAGTACAACCTCGATATCTCGAATCTCTCGGGACGGAGGAAAATTCAAGATATCGAGTTTTTAAGGTTTTAAAGAAATTACACTAGTCACTCACAATTACACACACGTACGATATATGAATTTATATATATGCTATAGGACCACTTCGAATTACGATCAATAAAGTAGTCTTCAATATTTTACTATATTTGAAAGTTTATGATTGTCGAAAGTGCACATGATGAGATTTGAAATAAACTACGATTTCAACTTGGTTTTTTTCACCAAAAAAGTTAAAAATTCTAATTTTAACTTCAATCAGTAACCCCACATTCAAAAAGTTCTCAGCAGTCATTTTGTAGGAGTTAAATAAAAAAAAAAAAGAATGATAAAAATGAGGAACGCATTTTCCGTGTTCGCTTGAAAACTGACGGACGAAAAATCGACCCCCTTTCCTCAGAGTGGACAACATGTTCGAGAGAAATGCACAAAGATTTTAAACTCTGGGGAATACACAGCACACCCGCCTCATACCAACACTTCCATCTTGACCCAATCCCCTATTCACAAAATTTCTAAGAAAAGGGATGAAAAACGTTAAGCAATTGTCCCTGGAACTGGTTTTACTACAAATATTTTGCTAAACAAAAATGACAATTGAAACTTGCTTCTGTGCAAAAATTTCGACACATCAAGGGTTTCGAAAAATAAATTTCGAAATAACTATGGAAAATACATAGGGGTTTTCACAGAAAATGCTAGGAAATTTTTTTTTCTAGAGAAATCAAGGGTTTCGAGATAAGGAGGTTCGAAATATCAAGGTTTGACTGCACTTTATTCTCGGAAGTTTAAACTTGAACTTTAAATTTCTTTCTTTTGTGCATAGGGATATAAGGAACCATTGTGCATCATAATATGAAGGATCAAGTTTCAAAATAATTTTTTCACGAGCAAAACATTCCTTTTTAAATCTTTCTTTTTTTTTTTAGAAAGTTGATACTTTATATTCAGAGCCATATATAAGGGGTGAGTTTTTAGGGTTTGAACCCCCTCCAAAATTTTCAAAATTATTCCAAAAAATGCTTTTTATTGTCTATTTTGTTTTGCTGAAAAAAAAAATTTTATATTATATATTTAAAATATATAATATTATATATTTTAATTTCATATATATATGTATATATATATATATATATGAAATTAATATATATATATATATATATATATATATATATATATATATATATATATATATATATATGAAATTAATATATATATATATATATATTTCATTTAAAAAAAATAACTATTATTGAAGAATGAGGTTTTTCCATCAGTCAAAAGTACTACTACTTTTTGGTGCTAAAGTTGATAATAGAAAAAGCAAAAACTAAATATGATGGAGCGGAGGAAAATCTTTTATTTTCAGTGTTTTAATTTTTTTTTTTTAAGGTCCGATTTTTCAAATAAAGTCTTGGTCTTTATGACGTCACAAGTGATGAACTTTGGTGCGTTACTCCCCTGGTGTGCTGAATGTTTACGCTTGCTGTCTACCGCGTTTCCGGGTCACGATAATTCAGAAGCGAATGAAATGTTGCGCTCTATGCTTGCTATCACCATATCGTTGCAGTACATGTGAGTAAAGAAGCAAGTTAAATATTGCGCTCGCACTAATGGCATCAGTGAATGGCATTTCAACAATTGTGATGTCTTGTGCAGAAGCGTAAAAAAGAAAATTGAATCTGCGCACCAATTAAAATATATTTTTTTTAATGTTAAACTTTGTCAAATTATTTTTTAAATGGTCACATTCTGTGCTTTTAAGCATTCTTTCAGAAAAAAATACTTTTAAAATTTCGGAAACGATCCCAATTGTACAAACGGCTGTTAGTACTGCACTTATTTTATTGTAGTTATTACGAACACCGTATTTCTCACAAAGCAATACAGCTTTTCCTCCAGAAGCTTTCCCTTCATATTTTGAACACCTAACGTCAACAAAAATATCAAAATTCTTTCCACTGGAGGTGCCAAACTCTAAACTTAATGTAAAGTGTCAAAAAATCTGAAATAAAGAGCTTCTATTTTAAATGTGCTCATACGAGTACAAGCATCTATTCTCTCGAGTTATTATAAAGGCATTTAATATTTAACTGGGGCAAAGTTATGTTGTGTACAATTTTTTTTTTCTTCTTTTAAAATATACGATGTCTTTAACATTTGCTCGTGTTAATGCCTTTTAAGTAGCACCCTTCTTTTAAATAACCTATTGTAACAAAAATCAATAGAATATACGGATGCAATATAATTTTATTAATCTTTCTTATAGATTTCACGAGAAATGTTTCGGTAAAACTATCCCCGGAACAAATGTCTGGTTACGACCGTGTTTATATATATGAACCTGAAATAAAATTTTATTAATCATATAGATTTCACTAGAAATGTGTTTCGTAAAACTCTCCCCGAAACAAAAATCTGGTTACGGCCCTATTTATATATGATACAAAATGGTTCCTTGTATTCAAATGTATACAAATTTAAAGGCAAGGCTTAAACTTCCGAGTATAAAGTGAAAATATTCTCTGTGAAATCTCGTTACAACGAATTTTAAGGGACCGCAAAATTTGATGTTGTAACGGGAATTTCTTTGTAATGGAATTCAAGCAAAGTTCTAGAAATAAATTCGTGACTAATTTTTACTTTCTTCTATATCTAATATATAGAAGAAAGTATTGGATTCGTGCAAATTTTCGAATTTCGAAGGATTCGAACGTTTTGAGGTGTGTTGAGTCCATTTCGACTGTTTTTGGAAAATGTCTGTCTGTCTGTGTGTATGTGTGTGTGTATGTGTGTCACGTCTGTGTGTGACCAGTTTTTTGTGGCCGCTCTAACAGCAAAAACTACCGCATGAAATCGAACGAAATTTGGTACACATATGTGTCCCTATGTAAACTTGTGTCCATTGGTTTTTGGCGCGAATTCCTCCAAGGGGGGTGGAGCAATGGGACGTTTTTTGAGTTACGCGTGCTTGCTATTCCTCAGGAAGTAACTGGCGGAATCAAACAAAATTTGGTCCATATGTTGCCATTAACAGGAACAGGTGCTGATTCAATTTTGGCGTCAATAACTCAAACGGGGTTTGAGCTATAGAACGTTTTTTGTCGTCAATTGTGACTGCTGTATCTCAAGAAATAATGAACGGAATGAAAGAAAAATTTATCGGCAAGTAGCACTTAGTGGGTATAAGAGCTGATTTTATTTCGGTGTCAAAAGCTGAAAAGGGGGTGGCGCAATCGAATGTTCTTTTTTTTTCATTGTGAGTGCCATATCTCAAGAAGTAATGCTACGTTCTGGATGAAATTTGGAACAAATGTGAGTCTATTCGTAAATAGGCGTTGTTTCAATTTTGGCGCCAATCGCTCCATGGGGGGGCTGATTTTTTTTTTTTTTTTTTTGTGTAAATAAAAATAGCTTTATAAATGCAACAATAAGAAAGATAAATTGTAATACTGTCGTCTGCTTATTTCACGTGATTTTAATTTTTGGGAAATAATCGGAAATGTTATCGCAATGATTTAAAATTAATAACTGTTGCCATTTTGTGTTTGTTAACAAATAAAACATCTAATTAATTCAAGCAAGGCTTTTAAAATAACTTTCAAGTCGTTCTTTGCTTTGCTTTTGTGGGAATTCAGGAATTCGGACGGCCGTCAGGTTTTTTTTTTTTTTTTTTTTTTTTTTTTTGTTGCTGGGAATATTGCATTCTCTTCAAGCATATAGGGATTGATCAGAATTCACAAGAAAGATATAGAAGAAAGTTTCGTAATGGCCACAACATACTAGTTTTTTTTTGGTTGAAACGGATTTTTTTCTTCTTGTAAAATAAGTATGTAAGTTTAAAAATGCACTAAGAAATAGTCTTGCAATCTCTAAATTTTCCTTGTTATTCATCATCAAAATATGTGCAAAACTTTCTGGGAAAAGTCTTATCTATAAATTAAGTGTTGGACACTTGTCTTCAAGGAAATTAACTACCATCGCCGTACACTTCCATTCCTAATTTCAACACCATTTAAACTCAAACCACTACAGTAACTTAAAGCTTTTATTGAGTGGTAATTAAATGCGGCGGGCAGAAGTTTAAATAGCTTTCCGACACGAAGGGAAATAAAAACGTTTAGTGCACGTTCCAACATCAGTTTGTTGCAGCATCGAATGAGTACAGGAAAATGATTGTTATGTCCGCATTTTACGTTTGCCAACAATGAATCATAAAGAGCGTCTGCACAGTTGATTTTCTTGGCTACTGACAATGAATTTTTATTTCTATATGCATCAGAGGAGTCGCGGACGTAAGAAAATCCCAGGAATTACCTTGAATCAAAATCTTTTTGGGTTCCCTCAGATAAAGATCGAAAAAAAAAGAACTCTTTTTTTAAAAAAAACGTGTTGGTTAATTTTGTCTAATCTTCACGAAAACCTCTATAAATTTTTATCGAAAAGTAAGAAATGACTGTTGACTTGAACATGTCCAAAAAAAAAAAAAAAAGACTTTCTTTGAATTTGTTATTTAAAGGCTTGCTAACGAATGCGGTCATTCAAGGTATTGATCCACAATTTCTCTACTTTTGACTGCCCCACTCACATCCTAACGAAAATAATGCATTGATTGTCCTAAGAGCTTCTTATGTATTGTATACTTATATAAAATTAAGAAAGAATAATTATAAATCAGAAATAATAATTATAATGAATTCTTTTAATTTGGTAATTACCACTTAGAGTATCTTTGAACTATCTGAGAAAGGGGATTTTAAGCAAATGGTTTCACGAAAAGCGGTACATCTTTGAAAAAGAAAAATAAAATTCGCAGTTGCTTAGATCTCTCGATTTTTATTTTAAAATCTCTTTAATTGTAGTGCATGGATTATTGCAATGTAAGACGAGAAATTTCGACAACTTCAAATCAACATCCGAGATACGTTTTCAAGCTGACTTTGAAATTATTGGATTATACGTGTACAGTATTGTTAGCTTATTTTGAAACATAAAAACTAGAAAACTGATCTTATATACATTTGACAACAGATTTTATCCCTGGGAATTGCATAGCTTATTTTGAAGTAAAATGAACTGAAAAATATGAAATGGTGCAAAGTTAACTCGAGCGACTGCATTAAAAGCAGATTGTTTGTGTGTTATGTTTTCTATGCTTTTCACATACAAATAACATTTCTGTTGTTTTTAGGGGGAGGGGGGGGGGCTCTTGCTGTTTTATTAATTTTCGGTCTCAGATCCTCCGTTGGTGACTGATGCACATAAAATCGGTAGCAGTCTCTAACTTCTAATTCCCATTTAAAATCAACACTTTTGAGGGTGCTGGATCATGTGCTACTCGGCTTCTAGGCCAAATAAAAAAACAGCGCTCACTTCGAGGTCCAATCCTCCCTGTTAAAACACTTGTAGTGATAAGTTGGGAGCCCTGATTGTAGTGTAGTGTTTAACTTATAATTTTTTATATTTCTCAAAAAGCCATTTGCTCAGTGTGAGAGTTCTTGGTGTTATTTCATTTATTTATTTATTTTTAGAGCTATTTATTCACTCGGATTAAAAAGTTTATAATATTACGTTACACGAAGGTGTTAACTATAACAACAATTTTTAATTTTTCAGTGATTTGTTAGATGAATCTTGCAAAATCATTCCTTGATAGATTTCCTTATAAATAATTTATCACTTTGATTTTCATTTTGAATAACTTCCAAACCAATGAAAATGATCGCGGAGTTTCATTTCTCTACATTCCATTAATATAAATGGACATCGCAGTGCTCGGTCGGTCGTGAAATATGACAAGTAACTGGTATTTACATATTTTCCGCTTCGCTCACACTTTTTGCAATAAGCTTGCTCACATCGTAAAGGAAGCTGTGGAAAACTTAGGCTATATTTTCGTATTCAAATCGCCTTTAAATGGGGATAAAGAACTTTTTGCTACCTTTAGTTTTATTCGTTTTCAAAATTGCTCCAAAAGAAAAACCCATTTAAAACTTAAAGTAGATTTCTCGCATTGTAAATAGCGCTTTCGTCTTTTCATTGTAATGAGTGTTTTAAACATTGCCTCAGGTCGCAAAAAATTGGAAACTTATGCAATGCAAAATGAAATGGCAACAGTACAACAGCAGACGATTGTTTTTTCGTAATGGATTCTTAGAAAATTTTATTTTGATTAGCAATATTCTTTTAGTAGGCGAAAGAGAAAGGTTATTTCGCTGCGCATTTCAAATCTGAAGCATTTTTCTGTTCGCTGAAGAGTGAAAGATGGAATAATAGCAGCTAGATTTTCTTTTAATTTGTTCAAAATTAAGAAGCTCTATCTCCCAGTTTCCCTTACGAATTTGCCACGTTCAATTCAATCATTTATGTTTTTTCTTCCATTGATTTTTTTTTAATCAGCTCTTTTGAGGATCGAAGTTCGTAGAAAGGAAACTTACATTTGTTTCAGGTGAAACGATTAAGTTATTTTATTTCTCCGAATTTCAATAATAGTTTTTAGAGAAAGAATTCTAATGTGATAGATTTAACTGTAAAAGGTTTATAAAATGAATTGCTATTTTCTGAAAAATATTTCCGAAGTGTTCACCCCTCCCCCCCCCAGAAGAAAATTTGGCATAGCAGATTTTGATGTCGTTGCAGACTTAGAAAATCCCCCGGCTTTTAAACGGAAGAATTTCCCCTTTTTGAATGAGTCTGTTTTAATAATATATATATATATATATATATATATATATATATATATATATATATATATATATATAGGGTGCAGAGAAAGTTTCCACAATTTTGTTTAAAACATTTTATTGGCATTTAAAGTATTTGAGGTTTAATCATTTGTTCTCTGATGTTAATTCATTGAGTTAGTGAGCTATGAATCGTGAAAATGTGCGTGTTACTGTCGTTGAATTACACAAGAAGGGAATGAAAACAGCCGATATTATTTGAACGACTGGATTCAAGAGTAAAACAGTCTATGACACTGTGAAACGCTACAAGGAGACTGGAGGGACTGCCGACCGTCAATGGAGTGGTCGTCCAACCACTGCAACGACTCCAGCGAATGTGCAGAAGATCCGCTGTCGCATCCGTCGCAATCCAGAGCGCTCAATGCGAAAAATGGCCAAAGAACTGGAAATCAGAAAAAAAAAGCATCCGAACCATCGTGTAAAACAAGTTGGGACTTCGTTCTTACAAGATCAATCGCCTCCACTTCCTCAATGACACAGTGAAGCAGAAAAGATTGATAAAAGCTCGACGGATGCTTCGCTTGACCGCTGGTGCTCGCCTTTCGAAGGTTCTCTTAACCGATGAGAAGATCATCACCATCAAGCCCACACATAACCGTCAAAATCATCGTCAACTGCTTAAGAAGGGTCAGAAGAAGACCGATGCTGCAAAAATCATCGGACACAGTCGATTTCCAGCCTCCGTAATGGTCTGGGCTGGCATTTGTGCCATTGGGAAGACAACGCTTGTTTTCATTGACAGAAACGTCAAAATTAATGCTGCGAGCTATCAGCAGCGGGTTCTATGCAATGTACTGAGGCCCTGGGTAACAGAACACTTTGGCCAAGATGGATTCACACTCCAACAAGACTGGGCTCCTGCACATTCGGCCCGATCGACGATTGCCATCTGCGAAGATCTTTTCCCATGTTTTTGGGGCAAGGATGTTCGGCTTCCTAACTCACCGGACCTCAATCCGATGGATTACTCGGTGTGGCCAATCTTGGAGGAAAAAATCTCGGGAAAACGATACGCCACGGTCGACATGCTCAAAACGGCTCTGAGGCGTGCCTGGAATGAGATAACGGTGGATGCGTGCGCGAGCATCGTCGGCAATTTCAGACTGCGGCTCCGTAAATGTATTGAAGCCCAAGGAACCAATTTTGAACAATTGTTATATTTTTTTTGTTTAATATTATTATTGTTTCAATAAAGAGTTTTTATTGCTTTAACTTGTTGATTTGTTGAATTATGTGTTAGTTACAGCCTATTGAAATATCTAATAAAATTGTGGGAACTTTCTCCGTACCCTGTATATATATATATATATATATATATATATATATATATATATATATATATATATATATATATATATATATATATATATATTTAAGGGGCAATTTTTTCCCAACAAAGAAAGGGGAGTATTTTGCCATTACTAAACTTAGTACGATTTTTCGATATAGCTACACATTCAGTGTTTAAAAAGATGGATACTATTCTGAAAATTCAATATAAGAGCTAAATTTTTGGCTGTTAAAAAAAACTACACATTCCGGTGAGGTAAAAAAGATATCTTGGTGACTAGTTCCTTCAGAACAAGAATATTTCTGAAACTGCATTTTTTTTTTTTCAGAAGATATATTGTGTCTATCTGTCTGCGAAATATTTATTAGAACCCTATCAACTAGGAAGGTTGGACGAAATACAAATTGGGTGAAAAAATTCCTAATGAGCCTCTTGAGATTGTATGGGCTTTAGCCAGAGTGCATGTAATGCGGATGTTTGAGGTTTGATTTACACACTTGGTTAAATTGATAGAAAAAGAGATAAGAGAGATAAAAGTGGTAGTGTTTTAGAACAGTGGGCGAGCGGGTTAAGTGTCAATGTTTATTGAACGATGTGTTTGTTCCCCACAATACACCAAACAAAGTGTGAAGTGAACTTAATAACGCTGCACTTAAATTCTATTTTTAGTAGTTTCTTACTGAGAGAAAATTCTCCAAATGAGCGAATACTTGCAGTAAATGGAAAACTGGCTTTGTTGTACTGCAACCTGTTGGCTACGTGATGAAACTGAAGAAATCGCAGAAATCAAAAATTAAATAAAAAGTTCAAGATCAAGGTTATGGGCGTTGTCCGAGAATATATTTAATATGAGTGTGTGTTATTATTATCTTATCACATTTGAGAGAACTAGTTGGAAATGAAGCAAAAGTAAAATTACAGTATTTGATGCAAACAAAGCATGTTTTCAAATAAATGATTACTTCGCTGTGCAGACATTAGAGGCTGCTGCAAACAACAGCGTGAATCATTTGTTTAACAAAAAAATTAACAAAATTTAAATTTCAGTAATTATCCTCGTTGTGAAAACTTGTATTGTTCAATAATAATTCAATAATAATAAAATAGACAAATTCAAGTGTTTCTTTTTTGTGATCTTCTATTTCATTTATTTAACCATAGGTCAATGAGGATAACTATCAGATGATCCAAAATGTGTGAAACCTGTGTGTTTTCGTTGCTTTAATAATTTAAAGTTTTTCAGTATTTTTTTTTTATTACTGTCCTTTTTTTTGTACTTTGTACGAAAACTAATGAGTTTAACAAGTCGCCAAGTAACAGCAATATTAACAATTAAAAAAAAAAATTGTAATACTAGTATACTAATATTATTGTGTCACTTTCGTTTTAAATGAAGTGAACAGAAAAAACAATTAGCGATATTATGGAACAAAGTAGGCCTTTGTACATTAGCTACGAATATGTTGCGCTAAAAAACATTCTGGAAAAGCTTCTGGTGAACTACGGTCACCATTTTTAAATTATTATTTAATATGTGTTTTGTTAATTCCCTCTTCTTCCCACAAAATTTATTAAAACATTTAAAATCAAACTACAAAGGCAACTTTAGAGAAAATTTAGATAAACTAATAATTATAATAGCAAGTCAACCATAAATAATTTTTCCAAGGAGGGGAAGGGGGAGGCAAAGGGAAAATTTTCCAAAAACCATGCCCACTTTAATCTAAATACATTAAGGGCAGAAACCAGTTTTGGAGGTAAAAATTTTAGTATTTTTCGTGATGTTTTTCAACAGGGAAGGAATAATCAGAATTTGTTCAAACTTGAAGGATACTTTATATACATTTTGAAGTACACTTTATAATTTTTTCAAGTTATTTCTGCCAGAAATAGAAGAGTTAGAAACTGATGTCCATTGATGGTCGCCATCAGAGCTTGTTACTGGTGTGCATTCCTGAAGTCATAGTTTTGATTTATAATCATTTCATTCATAATCAACTTTTTACTGTCGTTTACAACATCGGAATATAAACCAAATTCTGATTAAAAAAAAAAATTCATGCTTTTGAGGTGTTTGATCACAAAATTCACGTTTCCTACCATTTTTGTTCGCCTTTTTCGCATTAAAATTTTTTTAAATAATAATATTATCTCAGAATTAGGTTTCATATAGAGTGTAATTGAATAAAGAATATTCACACAAAATTTCAGAAGGATTGGCCTATAACATTTTGCGCTAAAGTGCACACCAGTAGAAAAAAAAAAAGTCGTTTCGCGTAAAACGCAATTAAAAGAAACTGCTATGAAACATTTTCCAATCTTCACAGTTTTCTAAGTGCAAATGGCATTGGGACTAAACGGAATTTTGAATTGAAATTTTGGCAACATATTCTTGAAAAGTTCTAACATTTTATGACATAAAAAAATGGATTATTTGACCTGTCTAAACTGGTTTCCCCCCTTAATTTTCAGTTTAATTAAGTCAGGAGAAGGGGCCAATTGATCCCCTGATCCCGTAAATGACGGCCTGTATAATAAGATGACTGCCCGCGTTTATTGTTCGTGGAATTAGCGACTGTATAGTTCACCTCACTATTGTTTGCGTTCGTATTCAGATGAGTCTACTTCAAAACCGATTTTAAACAAGATAAGCCAGGTTTGGTAAAATCAAGAATGGGGTTGTTTCCTTCAGTCAAAAGTAGTACTTTTTGTCACCTTAATTAATAGAATAAGTAAAAAAAATAACATGGACTCAGAAAATACTTTCATTTTCCCAACAGTTATTTTTTATTTAATTTTTTTTTAAATGTCTGATTTTTCAAACAAGGCGTGGTCTTCATGACGTCACAAATGATGCATTTTGGCGCATCTTTCCTTCGCGTTTCCACGTTATGACAATCAAGGAGCGAACTAAAATTGCACTCTACGCTTGCTATCAGCCATATCGTTGCGTGATGTACGTGACTATCCACGTGAGTAAAGATGCGAATTAAATATTTTGGACCGTGAATGGCATTTCATCATTTTTGATGTCATCGGCAGAAGCGTTAAACAATAAAAGCTCGCCGATTTAAGTAATTTTTTTAAAATATTGAACTTAAGCAAATTATTTTAAAAATGGTCGGATCCTATGTTTTTAAGCATGCTCTTTCAGAAAAAAGTACTTTTAAAATTTTGGAAACGACCCCATTGAACACTTGAGTTATTTAGCGGTGTTTACAAGTGGAGAAGGCGACGTTTACGAAGATTTAAAGGGCTGATCATAACAATATCATTTCTTGGAAAGGGGCTTGGAGTTCGGTAATTATAAACACCTTTAAATTCTTGTATTAGGAAAAAGTAACTACTAACGTACGATGCACGATAAGTATTTGATTTGATTTGTCACGGAATAGGCAGGCGACCAGCTAAGACTACTCTATCTTAGGGGATTAGGGGAACAAGGAAAAACTTGATGTGCATCTTTCGTTCATTTCAATGTAACTTTGCTTAATTTAGAGGCTGAAACATATCTGTGACGGCAAATTGGCATGCCTTTAATAAATACGTCCGTTTCTACGTGTAAACCGAATGTTCACCTTTCAGTCTCGTCGTTGGTCCAACAGTATGGGATAATAGATATGCTAAATACACATAGAGTAAGTCAGGGTATCACGCCCCGCAAAACAGAAACTTTTAAAAACATTTTTATGTAAATGGAAAATGAAAGATAATATCTCCTAATGTAGGTTCAGATGCTGTGTAAAATCTATCATGACCAAACACTAAGAGTTTTTTTTTTATTGCAAAACAATAATAAATTAATAAATAAAAAATAAATAAATGAATTGATAACAACAACAATAATAATAATAATAATTTTTACTCATAATAAAGCTGAAAGTATGTGTCTCTGGATGTCTGTTTCGCGCATAGCGCCTAGATCGTTCGACCGATTTCACTGAAATTTGGCACAGAATTAAATCGTAGCATAGGGGTGAGCACCTCGAAGCGATTTTTCGAAAATTCAATTTTATTCTCTTTCTATTCCCATTTTAAGAACACTTTACCGAGCAAATTATCATAACATGGACGAGTAAATTATCACAACGTGGTCGAGTAAATTATCATAACGTGTACGGGCAAATTGCCATAACGTAGGCGAGCAAATGAACGTAACAAATTGGCGAGAAATTCATCCATTATTTATAAATATACATGCGAACCAAATGACTTTTAAATTTTTACTATGGGCAAAGCCGTGCGGGTACCGCTAGTTTTCAATAAAGGAAAAGTATTGATCGCCAAAATTAGCATGCCTTTAAAAATGTTTAAAAAAAAGGTAACAAAACAATTAAAGGGAGTAATAGACGTAACCATAGTAACATACAAGTTTAATCTTCACTTCGAAAATAATTTCCATCTTACATAATTAAAAACTGAGCGTATGTCCGTATATATGTACGTTTGAGTTACTTCTTCCGAATGCCAGTAAACTGACCATCGAACCAGGTATCGATGGATTTGTTATTTTTCGTCTTTATGTTTGGCTATTTTTACATAATCCTCCAATAATAAATAGCGGAGATATCGATTAGAAACTTTATATTAGTTATGTTGCTTAAAGTTCGACATAAAATCCCTATTTTTCGAAGGTTTTCCTTCCATTCAAATTATTATTCAGTGCTTCATCTCAAATTTCCATAACAATGCTTTTATTGAAATTTGTAGCGTGAAGAAATCCATTGAGAAGAAAGATATGTTGCCATTTTTTTCCTCGAATATGAACAAATAAAATTCTGGGTTTTGTTTTGAAGAGGCTTTTCCTGTAATCGGAAGATTTAAAATGTTTCCTTTTTGGTTATTTTTCCGGAATCTGCCGCAAAACTTTACTGATTTTCTTTTCTTCAAGCGTGATTGTTGAACACGCCTCAATTGACATAACTTTTGTTTTCGAGGTAGACCGTGCAAAGCCGGACAACACAGCTATAGTGATATATAAATAAATAAATAATCGCAACTTTGAGGCATATTATCTTGAAAGGACGGCCAGGCAATGCAGACCACTCGGGTTAAATGCTCAACTTGAAGTAGCATCACCAAACTTGTTATAATAAGTACAAAAGTATTTAAAATTAACTAAATCAATACAAATCATACTATGAGCAACGAAATGAAAAATCAATTTTATTCTAGCGAAATGAAAATGTAAAAGGTCTTAAACTGTATTACAAAGTGTCACTCTTGCCTTTCACTTTGTTATAAAACTGCAATTACCTCTAAAAATTCGCTGAAAATAGCTGTAGTGAATGCATAAAACTTCTTTATACACAAATATTCTTGAAAAAGTTGACACATGCGAACTCTGTTTCTGAAATCAGTAAATACAGTTACTGGGGTGTTTTAATTGGCGGGCGTGATACCCCGACATACTCTACAGCAATAAAATGATTAGCATATAAGATCTTTGAAGCTGTTCAATGAATAGCTTCTTTGTTGTATATAAACAGTGTTCATTCATATACAACTTCTCTAACATGAGCACACACTCATACAAACAGACATAAAACATTCTTCGGAATAAACTAACATATTCTGGGATCTGCGTATTTTAAATCAATTTTCCTTTTTTTTTTTAATGCTTTCGTCCACTGAGATTGTATAGTTGCAGTGACGTAATCCCTCATTTCCTCATACGTTTATGAGTATTTATTTTTTATGTAATGAAAAGAACTTTCTAAAAATGATTTCATCCGTCCGAACGCTTTGAAAATTTTCAAAATTCACGCATATTAGAATCTTTCAAATCTATGAAAGAATGGTTATTTTGAGAACACTAATATGCGAACATCTCGCTTCTGTGATTTTCGGCAAGTGGGGAAAAAATTCTCTCTTTTCATCGAAAATTCGAAATTTCCTTTTGAAAAGCACATCTTGAAATCTTCGCGAACTACCACGCAATTGTAAGAGGGCGCAAATTGCATTGGCGTTGCCGGATTGTGGATGCTTTTGTGAAAGTATTAAATTGCTTGTCCGTTTTCCAAGTCAGAAGCGAATTCAAGCACAAATTCTGAACAACGACCTTAATTCAGCTATCCCCGAATTTTAAAATTCAAAAAAATATAAAAAAAATAAAATAAAATAAATAAATAAAAATAAAAAATCCTCCATTAACACTTTGATTTATTTTTGTAACACTCTACACTCTTAAAAATAAAATGCAATATTTCACCAAGAAACCAGTTAAATCTAGCAAAATGTAGCTGTAACCATAACCATCTTACTCTGAAATAAATACCTGTGTGCCGAGGAATAACGGGGAAACAGATTACAGAATACTCGTGTTTTGCGGTTTTAAGGAACCCCTTTTTCAATTCAAAGGTGTGAGCTTCTAGATGTAAAGAAGGGGCTTTTACTGGGTGTCTTTACGTCTAGAAGCTCACACCTTCGAATTGAAAAAGGGGTTCCTTGAAACCCCGAAACACGTGTATTCTGTAATCTGTTTATTTGTGCTAAACAACGTTGGATATTTCCTGTTATTCATCTTACTCTGGTTTGTAAAAGCACGATTGCATTGGTGAAGCTTATCGTCAATAAGATGGTTTCAATTGAATTTTGCTGGATTTAACCAATTTCTTGGTGAAACTATGGACTTAAATTTTAACTGTTAACTAAGGGTTTTTAATTTGAAACTTCAGGGTTTTAACTAAATTAAACACTTAATTTAGTTAAAACCCTGAATCACAGAATAAGTGGCGACACGTTCGGCATCTTGGGACTAAACGATACTTCCTTCCTATGTCTGCTATGGTGGAAATATTTTGCTTCTTGATTGTGAGTTCTTATTGACTCCATATTGATCCACAGTCAAGAAGCACGACAATCAAGAAGCAAGTCACTCTACTTCATCATAACAGACTAAGAAGAAAGCGGCATTTAGCATCAAGATGGCAAACGTGCAAGGACGGATTCAGAAAATTTTCAAGGGAGGGGCGATTGATTTTTATTGCTTACTTTTAGTTATGTGTACCGATTAAAAAACATTAAACACAAAGGTTTTGAACTTAATTCCGAAACAGTTCCGGGATAGGGACCCAAACCTCCCTTCTCCCGACATCAATGAAACTCGTCTAAATTTGCGTTTTTTGAACTTCATTTTCGAAAAGGGAAAGGCGATCGTCCCCATCACCCCTCCCTTGTATCCGTCTCTGCGAAAGAGTCGCTACTTCTGTCTACGATTCAGGATTTTAAATTTAGTAAGAAATTTAAAAGAATTTCTTATTTGGGGAAATAATAATTGAACTCAGTGACTTATTTATCGCGTAAATAGTAAAATATTGCATACGTTTTTTGAGGGGCCCCTGTGATTCCCTTTATCGATTAATGCACATAGGCTGTGAAATTCAACATGTAAAGATCGCTAGGATTACTTGCATTTTTACATTTTGTTGATAAACTATAAAGAGATTAATTGTAAGTCCGAAACACATGTAGGGGAGAGTTTGGGGGAATTGGATGGCGTATGGAACAGCTGCAGTCATTCAGAAATGAAATGTGAAAAATTGTTTCTAGATCGTCTCGTAGGTGTTTTTCAGATTGCGAATTAAGCAAGAGTCCCAAAACTACATCTTCTAGACAAGCTAGAAATAATTTTTCACGTTTTATTTTGGAATTAGGTGGCGGTTTCACACAATGGCTATCCTCAGAAATATAACAGCCAAAATCACTGATCGAGTAACGCTCTGACATCACCAAAAATTAAACTCACGCCATAGCATGCGTGACGGCATTATTTCATTGTTGAAACACCCAAAATTCAGTAAGTTATTATAACTTGATGTTATTTTCCGGCAATGTTTGAGATGCAGAGAAATGCTTCATTTTGATGAGGCTGAACTGGATCCGGCAACTGAACTGTTTTACTGGTAAGACTCATTTCAGGGGAATGAAGAAACTAAAAAGTGGTCAACAACGAACGCCATCTACTGGAGTTTAGGGTTCATCCACTGGAGTTGGAGATAAAATTTCAACTATCAAAATATCACCAAACAGGCAATTGCTTCGTTCAAATGCAGAAGCAATTTTCTCCCGTCATTCCTTGACGAACGACTTTCAATCATAATAATATTATTAAAAGATAACTTTATTGTTTAATGTTCAATGAGTTATTTTATCATTTAAGTGCTTAAACTTGGAGAGTTACGTAAATACAAACTACAAAAATCAAAAAGAAATAACCTTTATCTTACTTCGGCTACAAGAAGATACGCGAATACTTTTGAGACGTGACCCGCACGTTGATGTGCATTTCTGTTCTAACCTATCGAATAATTGATGATAAAACTTAACACATGTGGCATTACTTTATTGCTGCTTCTGGAACGAAGCTAAAAGCAATGAGTAAAAAATTGAACAAAGTGAAGAACATATCGGTGTATTGTTGACAACTTTTTCTCTTTTAGATAATTCTCTGTATTGGGGACAGATTTTTCTCATTCAGGAAACTATTTCTTAGCTTTTATCATTTTCATCGAACCCATTTTGCTTTTAATTTTCTTAAATATATCAATGCCTTTTTATTTTTCAGTTAAAAATAGTTTTCTTGGTTATAATTTCCTGGTTATGTCGGATTCGCACTCGTTGCGGCAGCGACAGCGAGCCATCACCTACTCAGCTCACGATATAGGCGCTGCATAATTTACTATGCGCATTCTCGTGCTTCCAATTGTTTACCTGTTGGCATTCTTTATTCCCACTTTTTTCCACCCCGATGCGCGTGATTTGTAAATTTTGCCATGACGTCATATGGAACCGCGGTGGGATGATTGGTAAGGCATGCGGCTCCTAAATAGAGGGTCGCGGGTTCGATACCAGCTGATTGTAGCTTTTTTGTGCACGCTAATGGTACATGTTTTCAAGATAATAAAATTGTTGCAATGAGAGGATTTGTTGAAAAAAATGGATTAAGAATTTGACAAGCAACAATGAATCGACAAAAATAAATACATAGAAAAAGAAGTAAATAAACAAAATGAAGAAAAAAAGAAGAAAGAGACTAAATTAGTAAATAAATGAACAAACTATTTAAAAAAAATTCAAAGCAAATAATTAGTTCAATAAAACAAAAATGTGAACTCTAAAAATTTAGCTTGATTTATCAGCTGCTGTTAATGTCTCCCTTTCATATTTTAGCAGTTTTATTATATTTCCTTCCTGATGCCTACAAAATTCGTGACGCATTCATTTTCTTTCCCAAATCACACATTAATGAGGCGGCTGGGAAAACAAAATGTTTACAAGTTTGATGAAAATATTTTGATTCCTGATGGATGAATGTTGACGTGTTAGATTTTCTGTGATCTTTTCTTCTACATGTACCAATAATTCTTTCACGACTACTTGCTCAATAGAATTAACTCACAATCATAGAAAGTTTCAAAACTAAAATGCCCCGATTCGCCCTCATTTGCATTTTTACGTTACCAACTATCCATCATTAATTTTAGCTTGAGTTCAGGGCTAACAAGAAAAAAAGGGGGATTTTTCTCGCTTTATTTGCACCACCAAATATGACTTTTTTCATTCACACTTTAAAGATTACAGTTGCAGATAATGGCTATCTCCCACAAATCGGAACGAATTGAGAACCTCATTTGCATGTGCAACTAACCTAACGTTTACGAAACGATTCCCGTAATTACCACCGATAGCGAAGCTGAGGTTTCGAAATTTTCTCCCCATGACAGGCATCTGAAATGGAAAGAATTATTGTAAAAATATGTGTTGAAAGATCTGTTGTATCGAGATAAATGGATCCACTGATAAGTTAATTGAGTTCAGAGTTCAATCTTGCAGCCTTGGTTAGAACTGCCATTGATGCATGCATCTAGCCGTGAAGGTAATTTGCAGCTGATTACAACAATCATTCATTACCCCTCGTACTGGGAATGGATGCTGGGATATTGTTCGCTTTTGATAATGGGGTATACCTGCATGTATAAAACTGCATGGCAGATTGATGGCTTCCCGTCCAGTATCGGATGGGTTCTGGATGATGTCGGATGGAAATTGAATACGCCGCGATTCAATTTCATTCAATTTTGGTTGGCTAGACTTAGTGCTGGGAGGCGAAGATTAATTTGCTAGATGGAATGCGAATCTATCTTGTTATTTGAGCTCTGTGAATACTATATTTGATTTGCTATGAAATGTATGTCCATTGTCATTCACTATGTTATGTCATAATACGACGCCTGAGCGAGTAAAATGAATACATGAGTTAATTTTTATCGAACATGATTGTCGTTACAAAATAGCTTATTTATTCAATAAGTGACAGTTATAGTTGCAAGCAATGAACAAGGAAAAATACACTCGTAGTAACCAAGCAATAATTGTGTAGTATTAGTTATTACTAAACTTCATTCCCGGGAAAGATAGACTAGATGTAAAGAAAGAATGGCGCCATTTGGCGATTTCAATCACGTGCTTGGCTTGGACAAACACAAATTGGTGCAAGTAGACGGCGAAGTGCGAATCTTGTTGGTTAACTTTTTTTTTTTATTCCGGAGAAAATCCCCAAAAGTGGCATAACGGCAAACTTTCTGGAAACCTTTTTGTTTACTTTTGATTTATGTATTCCGTGACTGAGTTTATCTGATATTGTTATGTTTCGAAACAATTTTACTTTATCGAGTGGTGTTCATGAGAAAAACCTACCTCCCTAGAAAATATTTACAAGCTGTTCTAATAACAGGCTGACGAAAGTGAGACCCTTATAACGCCGCACCACCTCAGAGCAACAATAAGAACTAGAATCTTGAAACAACAGCAAGATATCCTACTATTGTTCTGAGGCGAAGATATGATCGTCACGTGACAGTCACGAAGCGTCAATGTCAAGTCACCAAAGAGTTTCAGAAACTTAAGAATATTATTCCGCAGTGACATCACAAGGTGCATTGACGTTTTCACAAAGTGACCGGTCACAAACTGATTGTTAAAGGTTACAGCGATGTCGCAGTAACGTCACATAAAACGTCTCACAAGTGTGTCACAGCTCTTGTGAGACGTCCAGGGTCTGGAACTTATGCATGGCCATTGTGACTCATTGTGTAGTCACTAACATTGCCACTACATTTCGTGCCATTAGGGTGAAATTATAAACGAGAAGCGAGAGCTTTTAAAAAATATTGTCTTTGAGTACTACCGTTTACATGTGAATTGCTGGAAGCTGTCATCTTCGTTTTAGCCAACGCATCATTATATGATACGATGAGGTCTGTCTTTCAGAGTGTTTATTTCTTCTGGAGTTCAGTGAAAAAGGGAAGTGTCGTTGTTGCGAGTCTGAGTTGGATTACCTAAAGGGACAATACCACCGTAAAGATAATTCTCTATAAGACAACAGCAGCTTCCTCTTTTAGTGAGGAAGAATCCCCTAAAAATAAGTAAGCTTTCGTAAAATCAGCTTTATGTTTTCAGTACACTTACTTTTGGGCAATTTGATTAGCCAAAATGGTATTTTCCAAGCAAAATTAAGCCTTTACCTTGCTGTATTTAATAGCATCTATTTTAGTGGTGCCATTCTCACAATTTTAAAACAAAACTCGTTTTTTCAAGCATGCCCAAAAGTTTATCCGTTTTCCCATCTAGATCATACAGTTTTGATCATTATCATTTTGATAATTTTTTGGTCATTAGTTTCTTTAAGTAATACCAATTGAAATTTATCGTGACACTGGACATTAATAATTTTCTCCATGCGGACAGAAAACAGTGAATTATGTCGGGGTAACACAGATAGAAGACAGTAAGATAGAAGACAAATTATCAGTATGTACGTAAAGTTTTTTTTTTTTTTTTTTTTTTTTTGAGACTGATGACACTTTACAGTTCTTGTCAAGAAAGTTAACCCCTTTTTTTTGATGGCATTCCAAACTCCACACTGGCAGTTTCAAAAAAAAAAAAAAAAAGATTAACAAAGACGCGAAAAGTTAGGAAAATATCAGTGGTATATTTAGTTATTCCTTTCCATTGACGTCTACTAAGAGAATCTAGTGGCTTCTGGCCAATCAAGTAGAAACTTAATGTTAGATTAGCCTGCAGAGTTTATCATTTCACTAGGTGACTAACTCTGTATTAAAAGTTAAGCTTCAGAAAGAGAAGCAAAGAATCGTATCGACGATTAAATCAGTGGTATGAATTGATTAAATTAATTTTTCGTTTTGTGACATATGGTTCTAAAATTTCAACGACTATTAAAATGACTCTTATAGTTTTTTCTTAGTGAAAGCAAAATAAGTAAAACTTCGCATCTGTACCTTGGAAACACTAATGTCAAATTTTTACAAAATTTAATTTGTAATAGATACCTGTCTAAGAAAAAATAAACTTTTCTGAGCCACAACAACTATTGTAATGCAGCACCCGAGTGTTGAGTTATTATTGTTCTAAAGATTTTATTTGTTCTATAATCAGTATCTTTACTTTGACCTAAAACAATCAGTGTCAATTTTAATTCAAGTACAACTTATATTAATTAAAAATTATGTATATTTTCCTAACGTAGCATGAGACAAAATCTCTTGAAGTGTTCAAAATTTCTCTGGACTCGGACGTAAAAGTTAAGTAGAGATGGGAATGGCGGGAAAAACCCCTAAACTTTCGGGGAAAGAAAAGTTTACTTTTCCTTTTTTATTTTCACTCGTCGTAATAATATTTGGGGAAATAATTTCCATTTTAAAATATTACCAACACAATTAATTTGAAACACTTGAGACCAAAATTCAAGGAGATATTTCAGTTCTACAATTTCTAGTGACCGTGCTGAAAATGAGATTTTAACCTATCGTCCTTTCAGAAGCATGACATGTTGCCGAGGTAATAATAATAATAATAATAATAATAATAATAATAATAATAATATATATATATATATATATATATATATATATATATATATATATATATATATATATATATATATATATATATATATATATATATATATATATATATATAATTGCAATTTAAAAATAAATATAAAAACACACTACTAAAGCTCATAAAACGAAAAAAACACTCTCTGCACACATATAAAGTCAAACCTTTGGAAGCCGCTGTATTTCCCACCAAAAGGTGACTGCGAGTGTTGAGTGATGTTAGTCACAAAATGCTGCATACCTCGGTGATTATTGGTTGTGCTAATATCAGTTTTTATTATACTATTAGTATTATTATTTTTTGTATTTTTATTCTTCTTTGATGTTTGTGAGTTCTCTTAATGTAATGTAGAGGACTTGCGGACTATATAAAAAGTTAGATTTTGTATTTTTTCACTTTTTTTTTCTCTTTAAGCTTTTCATATCTTAACTGCATTTTTGCATTTGGAAGTATGCATCTAATGGTTGCGAACGGTTGCGAAAATAGAGGTTTCGCAGGTAAAGCTGGGGCGCGCTGTGAATACATACACATATCATAAATAGTGTGTGTAACAAACCTTCAAAGCATTTTTTTTTTTTTTTAATCTCACAACTTACAAAAAAATACATAAATAAATAAAAAAGCAAATTTTTGTTAAAATATTTGATATAATAATTAACAAATGTCACATCTTGCTCAAAATTAATGGTTGATTGATCATTTGACTAATTTGGATAATTTTGTTGTTATGGACAAAGAAAGCAGCTCGCTAATTTTTTTCGTAATGAAAGTTTTATGTGTATTTCTGTTAAATAGAAAAATAATAACATGGATTCCGCGTATATCTTTAAATATGTATTTATAAGGTTTTATATCTTAGAAAATATAGCTATTAAATAAATTTCAATGTGTAAAAAATAAAGTTTTCCACTTTTCTTTTCCAATTTTTCCGGTGAAAATCCGGAAATAAAACTAATTTCTTTCTTTTTTTATTTTTTTTTAAATCCCAAAATTTCCGGTTCCTTTTAGGTCACTTTTTGTGAAACTGATATTTTTGATTTTTAGTGCTTTAGTTCCGAAGTACAGATGTATCTTTATATAATGGCAGAACGAGCGTATTAAGCTCCCGATCATCCGCGGTATTGGCTGGCTCAACTGCCGCAGATAATAAAAATCGCGAATAAACCACAAAAAGGTTAAAATGAAGAACAAATAAGATAAAATTGTTCTTCCCAAAAAAAACCTAGCTGTATTGATGAAAAATACTCTCTACAAACAATGAAAATATATACAGTGAAGTAAAAATGGTTTGCATTTTTGTACAAGAAAACTTAACATCAATAAAGATCAAGTATGTGCGATGAAGAAAGCACAAAAAATAAATAAAAGAAAACCAGTTGAGTTTAAATTCACAATTTTTCGACAAAAAACAGCTATTCGTATTTGCTTTTTGCCGAGAAAATACATGTTCCCTATAGTCGATTGACTCTCGCATGATCGGGAGTTTACGTATGATATGTCAGATGCAAGTGGAAATTAGAATCAATGACAACTGGAAATATCGACAATTTTCTGAAAAATGAGCAAATAAAGACTGACCACGAAAAGTCGACCCTTGGCTCCTCCTTGTTTCAGAATCGTCCATTTTCGGGAAGGGACGATACAGAGAGGAAAGTTGAAAAACGGATTTTGCAAGTGCGTCATTGGTTCTAGAATTTGAATCGTCACCTTGGAGTTTAAGAAGAGTCAAAGAGGTAAACCATTTAAATTTTGTGCGGTCAAGACAGGTCACTTCCTACGTAAGTGGGTGGGTCTTGGTTTTACTTCTTTCAGCAGCCATTGGTTAGAGATAACAACGCCTCATATAATTAATTTCAATTGAAAATTGGCGAGAGTAGGGTTGCAATAAGGATGCAATGCTTGCTATTTTTACTTTTTCGCAAACTCAATGCAGTTATTGGTGCAACTTAAATCTTTCAGGTCTAAATAATTACATAACGAAAATATACTAGGAGTATATATATATATATATATATATATATATATATATATATATATATATATATATATATATATATATATATATATTTATTTCATATCGTCAAAATGTTGCCAGACTCCAAAATATGGCACGCTTCCTTTCTCACCTTCTCTGCCTATTTTAAGGAATGGACTCGTTTTCTCAAATGATCATTTGTTCGCGGTCGGACTATAGCCGGTGTGACGACTCAACCGGTGTTGAAATAGTGAGGTTTGATTGTGATAGAACCAATTCATTTGACATTTACCTTTTGGATGTCGTGGTCTTCTGTAGGGCATATTTGCTTGGTGTCATAATAGTTAAGTGCGTTGCAAACGTTATTCATTATTTTGGTTCCATTAAGGCATTCCGTTCGTTCTGTTCCAATATAATGATGGCGCTTGTTCTTGTTCCGAAGACAAACTTAAAAGGGGAGATTGATAGTTTTTGTGCTGACTTTTAAGCGGCTTTTGGAACATTCGATTTTGTCTTTCACGTGGCAAGGTCGCACACTGGGAAGAAAAATTAATGTTCGGGAAGCCCCGTGGCTTTCCGCCAATAATGTTTCCCGTTTTTCTCTCGGGGGAAAAACACGATTAAAAAAACTGAATTCCTTTCAAATTTTATTTCGTGACGATATATTTCCGAGAAAAAGAACAGGATATTTTAAATGCGGTGTAAGCCTCTACTTATCTTGAAAAATGCTTTTTCATTTTCAGAAACTTTTTGTTTCCTTTTCGTATTTTATATAATTTTTCGTTTTCCTGTTTTTTTGTCGGTCCGCGATATCTTCTTTTTATTCCTTTGTCAAATTCTCTGATTTAACCCTCATTTTAAAGCTTATCGTACGGCTAATGACGAAAAACTGACCTAGTGTCTAAAAATGTTTTGTTTCTTTTAAATTTGAGGTTTAAAATCATCAAAGAGAGGTCCTTCAATGGGTTCATCGAATTTTTCGATATAACAGTCTCGCGATCGAGTCTTTGTTCAAGTAGCCTGTCTTTATAGCATATTAAAGCAAGTATTTTGCGTACAACATTTTAGGCGTTAAAGTTAATGCAGAGGGAATTCTTCTCGCTTTTTTGACTCCTTGATGCAGTTTACACTTCTTATACAGCTGAATTCATTAACCATACTGAACTATGACAGGTTATGCTTTGAATTCGTGAGTTATTGAATCCGGTAATTTTCTACCTGAAGGATATGAATTTTTACACATGGTGTTTTAACGTGGTAGTTTTACTGCAGGACTTATGTACGGGTCAGCTAGCCATAAGCCTTCCTCTGCAACAGCGGTTCTCAACCTGGGGGTGTGAGAGAATTTCAAGAGATGTGGATGCATAAAATTATGAAATGAAACAGTAAAACTTACTTATGCTCAATTTTTTTGGCACGTGTAAAACGTTTTCGACTTAAGCGCTTCTTTTTTTTTTTTCATTCTTTCCTTCCTTTTTTCTTTTCATTCATTTTTCTATTTTTTAATGTAGTTTTCATCTACAAATTTCTGTGAATCTGTATTTTTAGCATCTCTACATAGTATAAAACGAAGTCTCCAAAAAGCGTCTTGTGTTTGAACTCACAAAACTCGAGAATTACAGAGCCGATTTCGCTGAAAATTTCACAGGTTGTTCCTTTAAGTCCTAAGTAGGTTTGCAGACCTATTCGAAAAAAATCGACCAGTAGTTCTCTTTTAATTTCAATTTAGGTCCAATTTTCATATAAATTCTCGAATATGGGGGTGAAAAATTACTTGCACATGTTAAAGTTACATTTCGTTGGAAAGGGTAGAATTTTCCGCGTTCTACGCAATTTGTTTCAATGCTCTAACTTAATTGCGGCGGGAGTTATTTGCGTTTTTAGCTCGAATATTTTTAGGCTTAACTGAAATTCAGACACTACTTCCTTCATTAAATCTATCAATAAAAAGTGAAGGAATTGTCCCCCGTTTTCATTTTGACACCATTGGAAAGAGCTACTTTTTTCGCTCCAGATCTAACTCGACCTATGGTCGAAAGTTAAACCCTCTATCTCAATTGTAAAAATAAGTTACAAGCGCATTAAATGAAATTCAAAAATCTGTTCTCTGTTAAGTTTTTAACCATTTTATTTTGCGTTTCCACGATAACGCTTTTTGAATCCATTGTTTATTTCCTTCTTTCTCATTTTCAATTCTTAAACTTATTTTATTTTGGGTTTCCATGGTAACGCTTTTTCAATCCATATTTCTCATTTTATTTTAATTTCTTGAAAGTATTTTAATATCTGTCGTCATTGTTTGGAGGGGAAATTTTGCATGATGTTTTTTTTTTCTTTCATTTAAGCCTGGTTTTTGAATGTACTTCACTTGACACAAGGATTATTTTCAAGGTAGACCGGGCAAAGCCGGGCAACGCAGCCAGTTAGCATATAAATGTCAAAATATTAAGCTGGATATTGACTTTGATCGAGATGCGCTTTTTCATAGTCACATTCATTCAAAATCTTTGTAGAACAAGCATTGACAACCCTCCCACTGATGTAGAAAAAGTGACTGGCATTGCATATCAACCTCATCTAAACACCTCAAATTAATTTGTGTTTGGTTTTTTGATGCTTGATTTCCATTGCTATTATAACAACATGATGAAAATAAAGTTGAATATAGTAATATTAAATTTTGTATACGAAATTATCTATACTTTAACTCAATAACCAATTTCAGCTATCCTAGCCAGCTTCATTTTCCGATTCCGATTAAACTACTTGTATCGACCACACATTGTGGTAGTGGCAGTGGGGGCGTGATCTTACGTCAATGTTCAAAGAGGGCGCAGACTCTGACAGATTGAGAACCACTGCTCTACAAAAGAGAGGCTTGCACGTATATTTAAAGAAGTAAATGTTTAAAGTTTCTCTTGAGAAACTTACCACTTCACGTTTTTCTTCCTTTTTATTATCAACTAGTGGTACCCGCACGGCTTTGCCCGTAGTAGAAAATTAAAAGATCGTGTGGTTCGCCTGTATATTTACAAATAATAGATGATGAATTTCTCGTCAATTTGCTATGTTCATTTGCTCACCCATGTTACGGTTCCACTTTATGATAATTTCGTAATTTAATAATCCACGTTGTGATAATTTGCTGAGTAAAATTTTCTTAAAATTGGAATAGAAAAGGAACAAAATCGATTTTTGGAAAAATCGCTTCGAGGTGCACACCCCCGTGCTACAAACTAATTTTGTGCCAAATTTCATGAAAATCGGTGATTATCTCTTCGTTTCAATGCCCTAGTAAAGGCAGCACTGGTTACCACTATCTGTAGCACTGATTGACTTTTCGTTTGTTGGGTCAATATGAGCCGAAAAGACAAAAGTCGGCCCACTTGATAGTAAATAATGTGTTTCATGAACAGTTAATTTGATACTTTGATTGGACACTGCTTAGCAGACATTTAGCTGCACGAATGTCTAAATGCATTTATAGTGAAATTCACTACTAGGCTAAAAATTCTGTAGCTCTCAAGTTTTCGATATATTTACTTTCAAACAGCTACTCTGGCTAGATATTGCTCTCTGAAGCAATCGGCAGTTCAAATATTCAATATACTTACAACTATTCCGTGGTAGCCTGATCGGTAAGGCGTCGGACTCGCATCCGTAGGGTCAAGGGTTTGATGCCAGCCGGTCGAAGATCCTTCATGTTCGTTATAGGTGACTGGGGTTTGGGGTACGAAAACTGTGTCGTGGTTACAAAGTCCTCCAAGTGAACCAATATATCTTTGGGATGCTGGTTTAAAGGCTGCGGAACTTCTGGTCTGGATTTAAAAAAAAAAAAAAAACTGTCGTCAAATCCTCATCGAACCGATTAAACCACAAATAGTAGGTAGGTAGGGGGGAAATTGAAGTGATGATATATGTGATATACTTATAGTTTAAATATATATATCATTAAAAAAAATTGTTTTATTTCAGATATTTTTTAAATCTTTTAGAATGTTTTAAAAAGCAACACTTAACCATTCCATTTTAAAGCCAAAATTCAACTTTTCACATTGTTATTTTTTAGGCTGCTAATGTCTAAAAAAAAATTTTTTTTTTTTTTTTGGACACAAATGAATCATCACATTCCTCTGAAATTCTTTTTTAAAATAAGGAGGAGATTAGAAAAACTAGCTTACAATAAGGTCTAAGTGAAAAATCTGACTACTTAGTCTCTTCGAAAATCTTACCAAGTTGTTGACAATTTCCTTGCCGAAATATTGCCGACAGGTTGTCACTCATCCAAACTTTTCTACTAAACGTGTCAAAATCTGTTGCTTGTTTGTTAAACTGCATATTAGAGTTTTTCCCACTTTGGCTTATTCGATCTTGTTGCCTGCTCTTCCTTATGAATATTGTAAAAGTGTACAAAAATGAAGTGAAGTATCATGATGATTGAAAGTAAAATGAAAGGAAAAAATAATGTAAATTTAAAGAAAGGAAAAAGTCAGGAATAAAATAAAATATGAATGCCACTAAAATAAAAAGAGTAAATTCCTCAGAGATTTAAAAGCAGAATGATTGGTCAATTAATCTACTAGTTCTTCAAAGAAAATACCTAGAAAAATACATTTATAGCTACATAAAGCAAATGATTAAAGGGGTCACCCACAAATGATGTCACGCTTTGAAGGGAATCATGAAATTGTGACAAGGGGGGCGTAACAAAAAGTTTGACATTCCTTTTTTTTTTTCAAATTAATGTTTACATACTACACTGTAAAAAAAATCTGTAAAATTTACGGAAAAAAACTGTCAGCCAGGACGCCAGTTTTCTTCCGTTTATTTTACAGAAATCTTCCGTATTTTTATTATTTATTCAAGCTGATTTATTATTTTATGAAGATTAAAAAATGAAACTATACTTTTATAAATACATTTCAATATTTACTATACTACTACGAAATACATGTATACAAAGGTAAATTTCCGAATATGCCTCTGTAACAGATGACAAAAAAACATAATAATAAAATTTTGATTAGGATGCAATGAAATGGAAGTTGCAAACGATTTAAGACTTACTCGCTTTAAATAAATATAAGATCAAAAAACTCGAGCACGAGAACCAAAATCCAAACAGGCGGGCGAAATTTCGAAGAAAAACAAAGTACGTGGTGAGGCGATGGTAACAGTTAACGCTTATAACCGGTTACAGATTTAAAAAAAACAGAGAAATCCTGTATTTTATTACGAACAGTTTTTTTTCTGTAAAAAATACGGATAACTTCTTCAAAATTTACAGTTTTTTTTTTACAGTGTACAAGGTGATATGTGACAAAGGGGGAGGGTGGCTATGAAGTGAAGTGTGAGGCTTTGTGACAAAGAAAAGGAGAGGTTAAATATGTTGAAAAAAAGTGTGCCATCCTTTATGGACAGCCCCTGAAATAAAATTTCAAACGTTCAGAAACGAATTTCATTCACATTTATGTAACTTTCTCGATTAAGAAATAAATCTTAACGACAGTCGATTCTTCACAGAAGAATTGTCTACACTTAATTAATATTTATCTTTAATTAATACGTAATAATAGTTATTTTCGTCACCAGAATCGGATAAGCTTTAAAAATCATGAATGAACTATTAAGAGCAGCTATTTTTCATCCGTCAAATCGGCCAGTCTTTGAAAATTATGAATAAATACTTAATAGCAGTTATTCTTTAAGCGCAGAATCGAACAAGCTTTGAAAATTATGAATAAACACTTATGTGCACTTATTCTTCAACTGTATAGATTCATACAAAATTTGGAAATACCATATGGTCGTATGTATTTTTTCACAGCAAAAAAATTTCTGACTTTTAAAAATCAATTTTAGCTTCTAAATTTCCCTGAATTTATCTCTTATAAAATCTCTTATCTCTTACTCATTGTTTATTGACATCTTGTTTAAAAAAATGTGTCCGTAGATGAAACAAATAATATTTTAAAGGAATTTTTAAAAAAAATGGTGCTTAGGTTTTCAGTTTCATATTCTGTACGATTCCATACACAGCTAATCTATTTTTTACTTCCATTTTTTGTTGTGAAATATGCTGCTCGTTTTTTTTCCTCGGGAAAATACAATCGTTTTTGATATTCATAATTTTGAATACTTGATAGTTATCTAATGTTCTTAAAAAAATAATATCACTTTTGTGAGTTAGGTTTTTTTATTTTTTTACAGATTTTCTTTATTTGGAACACATGCTAACTTTCATCTCGTGTAGAAAAAAAAAAATCCAGCACACAACATCTAGAATGCAGCCCAAAAAGCCCCTGGGATTGATTTGAGTTTTGACAACTTGTATTCAAATTATGTTTCTCTTAATTATGACTCAGATAGGAGTCTATTTTAGAAACAAGAAACCTAATGAGTAAGGTCCTATCGCATTCCTGATTGCAAAAATAACTCGAATACAAAATGTCAAAACTCTTTTTTTTTTTTTTTGCAATCGGGAATGCGATAGGACCCTACTTATTAGTTTTCTTGTTTCTACAATAGGCTCCTATCTCAATCATAATTACGAGAAACATAATTTGAATACAAGTTGTCAAATCTCAAATTAATTCCTGGGACTTTTTGCTATCACACGAGATGAAAGTTTGCATGTGTTCCAAAAAAAAAAAAAAAAAAAAAAGAAATCCAGCACACAACATCTAAAATGCAACCCAAAGCAAAAAGTCCCTGGAATTAATTTGAGATTTGACAACTTGTATTCAAATTATTATTATTATTATTTTGCAATCAGGATTGCGATAGGATCCTACTCATTAGGTTTCTTGTTTCTACAATAGGGTCCTATCTTAATCATAATTACGAAAAACATAATTTGAGTACAAGACTTCAAATCTCAAATGAATGCCAGGGGGGCTGGATGCTTGTTGGTGTTGTGTACTGAAAGCTGAATGTTGTGTTTTTGCAATCGTGATTTTGTAATTCGCAACCGTAATTTCTCAAAAAAAAAAAAAAAAAAAAGAACTCTAGCAAAGTATAAAATTGCCATTTCTTGGTGTCTATTGACATGCATAGATTAATTTGCATAAAAAGAGCATGTAAACAAAATTTTTATGATAAAGTAAAAAAAAGAACATTTTTCTTCAGGAAGTTATCGTTTTTTTAATTAAACTTCTCCAAGTACTGTAAAATTAATAAAACGATAAAATGAGAAATAACACAGTAGGGAAGATGTACTTCATATTTTAAACAAAGATTTGAAAAAAGCAGATTTATATGCGAGGGAGGAAAATAGAAGGTTTGTGTTAACGGCGCTGAGTCACGCGAGCTGTGATTCTATTTAAGTAAATTGGATACATTACTGAAATTTATCTCTGGCGCTCCCTTCTTGTAATAAATTTTACATAAGAGGAGATTTGTGAAATCAATTATGCCGTCTGAAATATTTTTAAATGCTCGACATTCTTCATCTTACGTTTTGATTTATCATGGATTATTAAATTTTTATCTCGTGATTTGTGTTCATTTTGTTTGATAGAATGCTTGCTTTCTTTCTTATGTATTTTGTGAGTTTAGTTTTCTATTCTTGCATAATATTCTTTTCTTCTATTCTTTCTAATAAATAAAATAAATAAATTTATTATTTTTAATTTATTTATTAAAAAGTATTGCACACTACAGAAAGAGTCTAATTACAGTGGCAACAATATTATAAAAATAGCAATTAAAACAAATTATGCATTTAAAATATTAAAACATAAAGTCTTAAAATTGTAAAAATGCCAAGTTAAAATATCTGTATCACGACAATCAATGTTAAAAAGTTTGTAAAATTTAAAAAGACGAAAATGATCAACATAGTTCCGTCTAATAAAAAAAATTTTTTTAAGAACGACTCCTAAGAGTCCTACTTGGGACAGCAAGTTGCATCGAATTAACGATATCTGAACATTCAATTAAATTATGCAGAACCTTATAAAAGAAAAGAAGACACAAAAGTTCACGGCGTGATTTAAGATTGGGAACATTATAAATATTACATAAATGAGAATAAGAATAAGTTTATAAATCTTGATTATTAGTTCTGTAACATAAGTAATAAACAAATTTGAATTGAATCTGCTCAAAAGTTTCAGCTTTATTATTGTAGTAGGGATCCCAAATAAGACTGCAGTACTCAAGTTTGGAGCACACAAGACGAAAATAAAGCATTAATGTTTATTGCACTGAGGTAAAAAATATCAGCATTTGCACTTTCTTATTTTCTCTCCGACTTTTTACAGTGTCTTTAATATAGCGAAAAACTAATCAACTTGCTTGAGGTAGTTTTGAATTTTGAAAACATTTTAGACAATTAGTTATAAAATTGGCGCTTTTCTTTTCGACAGCGCCTTTATATTATTAGCAAGTTATTAAAATAAGGGGAATAGGGCAGGATAGGGGGGAGGGAAATGTAAGTAAAACACAAATTAAGCAAGCTTTTGGATGTAAAGACATCCGTCCAGAAAATCCCCGCAAAAGCTGCAGCGTAGCATCAGTGCAAAAATGGATCAAGTCCCAACAAGAAAGTCATCTATTCGCTACGTATTCGTTTCGTGCGGAGCACTTATTACTCTGAAGAGGCCAGGGTTGGCAAGATTTTGGACACTATGGTAAAAACCATGGGTTTTACCGTCCTGTCCAAAACTGTCTGAAAGCACCCAAATCTACATTTTTAGAGAAACTGTATTTTGTGAGAAAATATCAAAAACAGAGCAAAATGTGTCGAAGTTAAGTTTTATATTGAATATTTATTCAATGGTGAACATTCAGGTATAAATATACACTGAAGAGCCAAAACATTATGACCACCCCTAACTTTTTGAAAGAACTCGTCCGGATGACGTGGAGACCACATGATGAGGTGGGATTGGTATATAATGGGGGCTGGGGAAGGTAAGGCTTCATTCGAGCACTTTCTTTTGCAAGTTTATGGGAATGGGTAACGATCTTATCGAATTTGATCGAGGGCAGATTGTGAAGACTCGAAACGAGTATCTCAGAAACTGCAAGACTGGTAGGTTTTTCACGACCTGTCTTTGTTAGTACTTATGCAAAGTGGAAAAAAGACGGTGAAACCAGCAGTAGGCGTAAAAGTGTTGGACGGCCACTCGTCATCAAAGATACGGAACGTCGGAGACTAGGCCGCTTAATAAAGGACTGCGCAGCAGACTAGTGTGCCTCTATTGACCAATCATCATCGCTAACTACACCTACAGTGGACCCGAGAACACCGAGACTGGTCCTTGGATGACTGGAAGAGAGTTGTCTGTTCCGACGAATTGCGATTTCTTGTTCATCAGGTGGATGGTCGTGTCAGAATTCGATGTCTTACAGGTGAACAGTTGCTCCCGTCTTGTACCGTTGGTCGTAAACAGGCTGGTAGTGGGGGTATTATGATTTAGGGGATTTTTTCCTGACAAGCTCTGGGACCCTTAGTTGTGGTAGAACATACCATGAAGGCTGTGGATTATCTGAACATCGTGGCAGATCAGGTGCACCCGTACATGGCGTCGGTCTTTCCTACTGGAAATCACATATTCCAGCAGGAGGACAATGCCCCATGTCAAAAGGCTAAAATTGTGCTGGAGTGGTTCCAGCAGCATTATTAAGTATACCAATTGATGCCCTGGCCACCAATTCACCAATTAAATCCTATAGAGTTCATTTGGGATTTCATGGAAAGGCAGCTCAGAGCTGAAACACCACCATGTCAAGATATCTCAACTTTGCGTGACCGCTGCAATAACATTTGGTACAATCTATCTCTAGACGTCTATCAAGAGCTTGTGGCATCCATGCCAAGACGAGTCGCAGCTGTTTTTTAGGCCAAATGTGGCACAACGCAATATTGACTGGGTGGTCATAATGTTTTGGCTCATCAGTGTATATGTAATTTATATTTATACAGCTGATTCTAATCTAGTTATGTGGAAGTTGAATTATGTATTAACAATTTCAATTTGTACGCATGAGTTTTTCGTTTTTTCTATAATAGTAACCAAATTGTTTCACATTTATGCATGTGTACAAAATATAGCGCAATAACTGACTTAAATGCAATAAATGACGATCTTTTGTAGTTATAGAATGTATCATATAAAAATACAAATTAAAAAAAGGTATTACACAAGTTTTAAAATGCAACTGCATATATTTAGTCATCAATTTATTGTTCTTTAATCTATGATTTATAAAAAAATTTCGTTAAAACATCATATAAAATTTATAAACAAAAACCACTAAAAAGTTAAGCTTTTTTTTTTTTTTTTGCACCAAAATATTACAGATTCAATAACATTCCTTTGAGTTACAAATGGAACTGAAACTAGTTGTCTTGGTTGTGTTGTGAATTTCCTTTCATAAGTCTACCAACTGTTTCATGAGAAAGTTTTTACGTAATAGAGTTAATGGCAATTTTTTTAAGTAAAACATTTTTTAAATGAACATTTCAGAGAAAAATATTATCAAATACCCATTAATTAAAACTTTTTTACATTTATATTTATGCTTCTCGATTATTGTAGTTAATATGAATGTATTCGATTGTACCCCTTTAGCATACTTTTGGACAGTTTAAGACACTTTCGGACAGTTTTAGACAGTTTTGGACGGTAAAAACAACCTGTCATGTCTTAAACCAGTTGTGGACAGTCAAAATCCCAACCCCGGAAGGTGCTCTTCTGGAGCAGTGAAGTTTGGTCCTGATAAGTTGAAACTTAGCCTTGACGACATTTGCTTTTCGGGGGGTATCGGAAAGGCAGATTGAACCTGAGTTGAGTTGGGTTACGTTTGCAGTATTTTTTGGAAAGTATCCAACTTAAATTTGCACCAATAACACGTCTCTTTTATACTGATTTAGGGCGGACACGAGGCTACGTCAGCCTAGTTTTAAACTAGGGATCCGGCCCTCGTGAGGGCCCGACTCGAAATTGGAGCAGTAAGTTTTATAAGTTTTACGTGGGAGATGTGGCCCGCCTTGCCTCTCTGCGGCCCTGCATTGAACTCAGTAAAAGAATTAAACATTTTCAAGGCTAAGCCTTAACTTATCAGCACTAAACTATATTTCGAGGTTTCAAAGCAGCCTCTTCATTGATCTAAAAAGTACTCTACCTGCTTCAAAAACATCGTGAGTAGAGGACATTCTTGTTGTGAGCTATCCCTTTTTGCACTGGTGAAAAATTTCCGTTACAGCTAAGAAATAGCTATTTTTTGTATTTTCTTGACAATTATGTTTCATTTTTATTGTTTCTTTTTTCTTCATATCTCAGGACATTCCATACATAAATAGCCCGTATTTCGTCTAATATGATTAAATATTACAAATATTGAAAAGAAGAACAGCAGATCAGTTCTCGTGAGCTCTCATGCGAATGAAGCTCAATTCTCTACACGCTGTAGAAATTTTAAAATATTTTCCAAAATATTTTTTATGCTCTAAAAATTATTTCATAACCTTGTCAAAGTAAAAATGATCTTCCGAAAGTCAAATAATCTTTTCAACGTAGTAGTAAAAGTGATCTTTCGCACATTCTGTAAAACGTTTCGCGGATAATCTTTTTAGATTAAAATTTTCCTAGATTCTTATACTTTCTTTAGACATCAGGATACACGTTGTACGGTTTAATCTTTGAAAACTCTAGATAGTTTGTAAAGATAAACAAACTAAGAAGTTACTTTTTACGTTTTTTAAGGAACTGGGTTTAAAAACGTAAAATACTTGAAATGTAAAATGCGGGAAATACGTAGCAGCAAAACTGATGATGAGACCCGATGAAAAAACGTTAAATGCGGTTAAAACGTGGATTCGGGGTACGTAAAATCTGGTTTTCTCTGTATTTAAAAATGTATTGCGCCCGTAAAAATATAAAACTGACTCAGGGTAAATATTTCTTCTTTTACGCTCCTATCACTTGAGCTTAGTTGGTGTTATTGATTGAATTTAAACTAATATTAACCACGCCTTCAATAGCATCGGCAATAACGCTACCAAACTTGTAGACATACCGCGGTGTTACTGAGCTCTTATTTTCTGTACGAAAGAAGACAGGAATGTAAAAGAATGTGAAGGAGGCGTGAATGTTAAAAAAAAAAAAATAATAATAAAATAAAACCAATTATAATTTGTTCTATTTCATTGGAACATATAATTATTTCCGACACTTTTGAAGTTTTTGGTTCAGTTTTCATCCATACATCTCTGAATCTGCATATTCAGCAGTTACTGCTGAAAATGCATTCTACTGCCAGCAGCATACATAAAGTTAAAACGTCGAATAAGGCAGTGAACGTAACCGGAAGTCGCTTTGTCTCAATTATAATCATATTGTGAAAAACTTGGAAATCATAAACAGTGGCAGCCGTCCCATTGATGTTGTGAAAGTGGATGATTTTACATGCTAACTTCATTCTAGGTGCTAGATTACCTCAAATTGATTTCAGTTTAGTTCTCTAGACCAGGTTTAGTGCTAAGGTTAGATTCTCTTGGCCAGAGGTTTATGTCCTAACCTGCAGAAGTAGAGTAATTGCCTTCCTTGCATCTCCATGTCTTTATGAAAATTTTTTGTTGGCATGACTATGTCCAAGCCTGCAGATGTAGAGTAATTGCCTTCCCTGTATCTGCATGTCTTTATGAAAGATTCTCTGGTCCAGAGGTTTATATCCTAATTTGCAGAAGTGGAGAAATTGCCTTCCCTGTTAAATCAATAATGCTAATTAGTCATAAAAATGCAAATTGAAGGTTTTTTTCATAACATTTACTGATAATTATTGTTGAATATTGATACATATGTTGACATATATATGTTTTTCTTTAGGTGGAGAGCCCGGTTTTAGAAGAGAGCGGGAGTATGTTCCGCGGTAGTACCTCCTGTTGCAGCAACTGCCCTGAGGCGAGTACACAAATTTATTTGCTAAATGAGCCTTCCAGAATTAGTTTTAAATCGTACTTCAGAGCTTCCAACTAAACCACTTAGCCGCAAGATACTACAGTTCATCTCCATTGCAGAGGAATTATACCGTTGTACCTCATGTCAAATATGAGACAGTGAGAATCAAAGGGATGCAAGTGCCAAAATTAAAAATTTCGAGATAACCTTGATAAATGGTATGATAACCTCTCCTCTGTGTTGGTGCAAGGGATAGTACTAATAGCCTTGGTAGCTTCTGCTATACAAGTACAGCATGATTTGAATATATATATATATCATTGAAAACCTACCAACGTAAAACCTACAAACGATCCCAACTTCAAATACGCTTTTTCGAAACTTGAAAACATCCACTTACATCCCTTTGAATCTCACTGCCACATACGCATACTAAAAAATGTAGGGTGACGCTAAGTTAAAAATCACACTGTTCAAAGGTACTTTGAATGACTGTACGTGAACCTTAAGGCTCAAGCTGAAGTCCATTCCACTGTCATTATTTCGTGTATTTTCTATGTAAAATAAAATTTGACATTTTAAAGCACTGCATAACAGTTGGCCAGATTAATTTGAGAAATCATTGCCAAAGAGAAAGTTAAACTTGAAGCACCATTTTAAGTGATTGCAAACGAAAGCTTAATTCTTTAAATTCCTCGTTATACTAGGACACTAATACCCTTTGCACTGTGAGCGCACCGAACTTCAAGAGATGAAGATCTAAATGAAGTTCAATGCAGCTAATCGCATTTGAATTCGGTAGTGACTAATAATGACCTACACGACTTATTGAACACTTTTCGGCAAGCGTCTGTCGTGAATTTAAACACTTCTCTGGGACGACTGTTCATTGTCCTGACCATTAACCATCCGTCCGACCATCAAAGGACAAGCGAGGAATTCTGCTAATGGATCAACAGCGGTCATTAGGCAAGGTCTCCGGAGAATTCCCATTCTCACGGCGGAGGGAATCTTCCCAGAATGATTGATGGCTCCGGACAGTTGGAACTGTCGGGGTTAACCTGTTCTAGCATTAATGTATTTGAACAACACTGCTGCATTCAGCTTAATGGGCCACCGGCTCCTCGACCGGAAGCTAATCATTGGGTAAACGAGTAAACACGAGGACCAATAACGGAGCGGGATTTTTTGACTATTCGTGTAAATATGAAACCATGTCACATAATAGTGTGAGATGCAATTGCAATAAAAGACGAATAATTAAATGATTCTTTTTAAATTTCGTGATGCTTTGATTAGCTTGTACCCTGAGGAGGGGAAAAAAGATAAACACGACGGAAGAAGTGCATTGGATTTATTGAAAACTTATTTGTGTTTCATTGGCGTCGTTATTCGTGCTTGATATTTAGGCAGAAATATTTTTGAGTTAATTTTGTCACCTCGAATGGCTTTAAAACTGAGATTAGATGCACTCATTAAATTGATCGAGTTTTCACGGAATTAACGGAAAAATTGACTTTCGCCTCCTAAACTCGACTCATAAAACCCCTAAATACAATCGGATAGTTTCATATGAAGTCATAATAAATAATCACGTGACTTTTTTACAACGACGTAACACGTGGCAGATTGAAAAGTCACGTGACCATTGCTAATTTTCGATTGTGAGTGAGTAAAAGGATTTCTTATGTTATACCTGATTTTTTTTTTTTTTTAAACGGTTTTAAAATTCAAACGTACCCTAAATGTTTCTTTTTTTTTTTCAATTTCTCAAAAAAAAAAAAAAAATCACACTTTTGCCTGATAAAACTCTGAGTTTAACCCCCTAAATTTACCTCTAAAAATATTAGCCCCCTAAGAAACCCCCATTCTAAAATTTCCCCCCTAAATTCAGGGAGAAACCCCCCCTAAGTTGGCAGCCTTGGAGCCACGATTGACATCGTAAAACAGTCCACTTCCTAAAAGAGGAGGGAAGAGTGATCGCTTACAACCCCCTCCCCCTTCCGTCCTTAGCGACTACACGACCTCTTAATTGGAAAAATAGGGTCAATTGTAGAATGGGCACAGTGGGATGAAATGTGTAATTTTACACCTTTTGCGTTACAGAAAAAAAGGAAGTATTTTTATTTAAAAGAAAACAATCCAACTATTTACTACCGGCTTTAATTGATTTTGTTCAAAAACGTATTCAGCGCAAACAGCTAATTTACTGTCAGCTCTCTCGTAAGTCAAATTTTCCTATGGCTTATAAAAGTTTATTTTTCGACATTCTTTTCATTTTATTACCATTTTTCTTTAGTTATTATGCCGTGAGTTATTCCATTTACAGACACCAAATATTAGAAAAACTCTTCACTCCATAGTAACATATAATATTTTAAATTACCACAAAACGTTTGATAGTGAAACCCTCACGTGTAAATTGTTAATATTTTGCTCATTTTTAGCTGCGATCAATGAACTTTTGAAAAAGGGTAATTTTAACTAAATTTCGACCTACTTGAATTTCGCGCTGCTGTTAAAAATTGCTATAACTTGAGAGATAATGATTCAAATTAAACAATTATATATATATATATATATATATATATATATATATATATATATATATATATATATAAAATCAATAGAACAACAAACAGACAAGGTTACAACATAGACAAATGACAGAGATGAAGCCAGTACTCTTCAGCAGTTTCAACTTCATCCTATGGTCGAAAGACCAAAAATTTTTATACTAAAACTAAAAATAGGATGTCCAATTCCGAAAAAATCAACATTCAGGATTACATTATGCAAAACGCACCACATGTGAAAAATGAATGCAGACATTTGGAAATAAGACCTAAGACTAAATACTAATGTTTCGTCTCGGACATTAGAAGCCAAGGCTATCAATCATGTCCCTCCACCGTGTACCGCCAGGAAAAATCAAAAGTCTTACCTATGTGTCCGGGTGCAAATTTAAATCCATATTCATCAGTTCTATTTTTGTTTCAGTCGATAAAAATAAAATTAAAACAAAACCAATCCAATGAATAAAAAATAAATAAATAAAAGTGTCATCCAAAAAAAAAAAAAAAAAAAAACCCTTCCTAAGACATTCCAGGTCAACCGAAAAACTTAATTCAAAAAACATCATAAACTGGAGTCCAAACATGTGGTTTCCTCCGGAAAAAATCATACATGTAAAAAGTAAGACGGTTACAGTGAAGCGAAGTGTTGGTTAAAGGCTGTGCTAGAGAAAATATTATTTTCGAGATTATTTGGGAAATGATTTTTTCAAGTAGTTTATTTTTAAGTAGATTAATTTCTTGGTTGAATGCTGTAATCGTGTTGCAGATTCTTTTGATTCTGATGACTTGCGAAACAATGATGCCAATAAAAAAGATTTTTTACTGAGGCAAGAAGAAAAACTTTGCAGACAGTTAACTTTAACTTGGAATTCGCGTCTTTTATCATAAATAGTGGTTTCACAGATAAGTCAATTTTAATGTCAAGGAACTTAAAATTATTACTATTAGAACTAGTCTTTTTTAATGTAAGGGAATTATGATAAATGTTTTTGCTGAGCTCGGAGAAGTTGAAGTAGTCGATACATTATAAATCATCAATATATCTGCAACAAAAAGGTGTAGTACTAGGATTATCTACAGAAAATTTTCTTTCATAAAAGAAAAAGTTTAGCTAGGCTAGAACTAAAGTTAGCATCCATAGCAATACCATTAATTTGTTGAAAGCAAGAATTGCCATTTTTGAAAAAGTTGTTAAAGATGCAAAATTTAAAAAGTTTGAGAAAAAAATCCTCATTAATATTGAGTGAAGTATTGACAGTTTTAAAAGGTTCAATAACATTGATGTTTATATTTGCCTCGCTTATTTGTTTGGTTGCTTTGCGCATCTTTGGGTTTGTGGTTTATGGTATTCTAATTTTTTCCTCTTTAATACGTTTTCAATACATATATATATATAAATATATATATATATATATATATATATATATATATATGAAGAACGTAAATCCAGTGCTCAAATCAAGTTAAATGTGAGACATAAGTTTCAGTAAATTTTTCTTATGGAAATTAAAAGATAATCATCTTCAGAATTCAGCCAAAGATGGGGCTGCGAAAAAATGATCTACCATACTTTTACTCTTGAAACTTGGTCGAAACACTAATTGATAAATGCCTTTAAGCTGCAAAATAAATAAATAAAAACAAAATGTAACATTTATTAACATCTATTTTTTTTTTCTTTAATCCAAGATATCGAGGTATCAAACTCTTTATGACTGGAACATGCTAAGGAAAAGTTTACTAAAAATAAAAATATAATTCTTATGTTTTAACTTAATTTTAAATATTAAAAAGTCTTTACTAAGCTAAAAAAAAATACAATTATGCAAAATGACAATTACTGAAGTGTATGCAAAGTGATAACCTGAAATGGTAATCATTTATAGAGCATAGTTATTAAAAAAAAGGTTTCAAAAATTTTTAATCTTTAAATACCAGGTTACAATTCTTGATTTAAAAAAAAAATTAATACGTAAGAAAAGAAATTAATTGAAAGCCGTCCACATTTTGTAATTTTGAATTTAGATCTTTTCATTAAGTATATTACCTTTTGTTTATTTATTGTATTTATTACTTTTGAATCTACTGGGTTGTTTCTTGAGTAAAGGTGGAATTTTGCAATAAGTTGAGATGTGCAATATATATATTTTTTTAAATATTTTCAGTTTCATTTTCCCCCCTTATTAATGATTGTCACATTTTGGTTTCTACTGTAATTATTTTTCCTGCAACTCGGTTCCTATTGCCGTTGCCATTATTTACTAACAAGCAAAGGAACTGAAATCGAGCCTAGCCTTTTTCTGGAAAAGAAAATGTGGAAATATATATTTCAGGTTTTCTTGCTTGCAACAAGAGAGCAACTTCTTTATCTTCAATTCATTTTAGATCTTAAAAAATGGCATATAAGATGAATTTTTGTGTTCAAGTTAAAATTTATGTATAAAAGCTTTTTTTCATTTTAATAATAATAAAAAATATGCTTTTGTTACGCTTGAGTTTCTACGTTATTTTTTGTGATAGAATGAAAATATATCTTGTGGTTTCTTATTACCGCCGTCTCCTTTGATCTTCCTTTCCCCCACTAGAGGGCGATACTGTTACTTTCGTCAGTCCTGCTTCTGAATCACGTTGCTGACGTAAAAAAAAAAGAAAACTTGTTTCATGTTTATATAACTTTATTTATTCAGCTACTCGAAAGAATTGTTGAATCGTTGAAACTAATGCATCCCTTTTGGCTATTTAAAATTAACGACGAAACAAGACTATCCTTCTTCAGGATGTGCTTGTTCTTATTTAGGTCTGAATGTGTAACCCTACTAGCAAAATTTCTTGCATCAACCTTGACAGATCTTGATATTATACTGACGGCGTCAATATTGACGTGTTTCATACTGCATAAAGCTTGCATAAAGATTAAAAAGCAATATTACAATAACAACACGTATGCAACATTGCATTCATCTTAAAATATCAATATTGATATTACCTTACAATAACAACATTGCATACATATTGTCGCCGTCAAGATGATATTGATTTTATGCTGTCGCCGTCAAGGTAATTAGTACACAATAGAACAGGTGGACCTTCGTTGATACTTGCGCATGCGCACAATTCTTTCTACCCAGCATCCCTCGCATTGCTGGCACATTCTTCCTGCTTCGACCTCAATCGGTTCAGAGATGCTGCACGTGGTGTTGCATTCTTTTAGGCTTCGTTAAGTTGGTTGCTTAGTTATTAGTCTGGAATAGTATTGTTTTAGGAAAAACTTATGAATGACTGATAACTACATTTGTTTATTAATATAGTACTAAATAAGTCATATCGCAGACGATGTGCGATCAATGTTAGAAAGTGGCCGAAAATAACTTTTTTCGTCCCTAGACTTTGAAACAAAGGACATGAAGCCCAGAATTTCGTATTATCACTTCAATCTCACGTAAGATTAATTTTATTCAATGGTATTTATGTTATTCTTTAAGAAAATTTCATATGTTTTGTCCATGGGATATTTTCAATGCTGACATCCATTTGAAAATGTACTTATTTATTGTATTTATTTATTTATTTATTATTTTGCTACCTTTACTCTTAAATGTGCTATAAAAACTTTCACAATTATTCCTAACTAGGCATTTTATGTCTTTATAATACAATTAGAAGCATGAATTTAAAAAATAAGTCAAGTATTACGCAAAACGAAGAAACTTTCATTTTTTAAATCAAATTGCGAGTACTATTAATATCTTTATATAAATTTCCGATCAGATGTCAGCTTTAAGAAAATATTCTCAGGCTAGAAAACTATCTTGAAGAATAACAGAAATAATTAAAGAATGAAATTTAATTCTCGAGTTTGAAGTGAAAATAATACAAATAAATAAATAGATAAAACACCTTGCAAACGTGCTGATTTCATACTGTCATGTCAATGTATCCTGACATTTTCCTGTCATATCAATACGTATGCAATATTACAAAAGCAAGATCATCTTGCCTAGACCTTGATTTCATGCTGTCATGACAACATCTTGATATTATCCTGTCATATCAATACGTATGCAATGTTACAAAAGCAGCCTACCTTGATATTTTCCTGATATTATGCTGCATACACCTTGTCAGTCAATATTGTGGCAGCCTGCTGACAGCATAAAGGGAGTAACATAACAACATTGAGGCAGTATTAATGCAAGATGATTTTTCTTGCATGTCAACCTTTATGCAATACTGAGGCAAGATATTTTGCTTACTGGGTAATGCTCTGGTTACAGTTGCTAAAACTGGATTTTTCCTTGGAATGATTTCACTTATCATTGATAGCATTCTCACGTGATTATTCAGCCTTGGAATGGCAAAATGCCTATTTTCGTTCGTTCCGGCGAAAGCAGTCTTCTCTTGCGCCCTGCTGCACTAAAGGTAGTTTTTCTGTGTCTTTTAATTCACTTAAAATTAGAGAAAGTTAGTTTCAGAGGAGTTGTTCGTTTCAATGTCGACTGTCTTTATTGAAATCAACAGCGCCACCTAGGTGGTCGTTTGAAACAGGGGTGCCTACCCCCTAAGAGTAAGGGTGCACCCTCTAAATTACGCGAACACCCCCCCAAAAACAAAAGCCCCCTCCCAAAAAATCGGGGAAAATACCCCTCAAAACACTCCCCTGAAAATTCCAATAGCGCAGGCTGCGCCATGACCCCCCCTCCCCTAGGTGGGCACCCCCTGTTTGAGATTCATAAGAAACAGTTTCGTAGCTTAAAAAGTTTTAGTTTTTCGAGCGCTCCAGTTTTGAGGACGATTTCCAGTGGTGCCATCTACCCAAGAGCGATAGCGCACAGTCAATTCTAATTTGGCAATTAACATACTTACATGTAAGGATTGTTGTGCCCCCTCCCCGAAGGTAAGTTCTGGCTGCGCTAGCGGCTCAAAATTCCCCTCATCGGCACCTCTGCAATTTTTACAATTGTAATATGCACAAATTCTCTCTCTTTTTAAATTCATATCGAGTTCAATGATTCAAATAATAGTAACTTTTTTTCTTTTCTCATTTTTATCTTATCTGATTCATTTAGCATCGTTCAAAAAGGCTGTCGAATTTGAGTTCCATTTTAAGTACAATAAAAGTGTTTAATGCTAAAACCGAGGAAAGGCCTAATCCGGCATCTGGTTTTGGAGGGGGTCATTATCGGAAGGGGCTCAAACTGCACAACTAGGGGGTGTGGGTGTGGGGCAAATTTTTCGGAATGTAAGACACTTCAAACTCTTATTCCCTCCCCCCCCCCATGTCATGCCTCCCATGGATCCTCTCTGAATTCGAGCTTGAAACAGGTATTACTTCTAAACAAACGAAAAAAAAATCACAAGTCATTCAAAGCGAACTCCTGGCCGTTCTTGAAGGTGCATATACTTCCTGAATCTCATATCTGAATTATGTGTTGCAAAATCTTATTGTTAAACAACGTGTATTTTGGGCTCTACATGAATGAAATATTTATGCAAATGTTTAAGTTGTATTTTTAATTACATTAAAATCTGCAAGCATTATTGATGTTTGAAAATTTAAAAAATCATAATTTCCGGTTTTATATATCTTCTAATCTTATTATTATTATTTTTAATGCGAAGCACAATAGCAGAATTTTCTTCGGCAGTCTGCGACGCAGCGTAAAAATCGAAAAATAGTCTGCAAGATAAAACAACTTTCTTCAGATTATTTTTTTAGATTAAATCCAGCATAAAATCCCAATCGGCACAGAGAAATGCTTAAAATTAAGATGCTAATGCAAATACATGCACCCTGTAAAAAACTATGGCACAAATCTTCATTAGCTGGAATTTAAGATTTGTTTGCTTTCGAAATTTTACGTTTTTTCTTCCTCAACTAAGAAATAGTCAGCAGACTCTCAAAAGAATCTACTACGCACGTCAATACAGCGCTTTATTTCTGCAACTGGGAGGAGAATAAAAAATAATTGCTCGTTCTATTTATTGAAATGTACATCAACCTTTCTCTATATTTCATTTTTCATTAGTTTCAGCATTAATTACAAATTCGCATTAATTAGTTCATCAACAGTTAGCAGAGGACTTGCGTTCAGAACATAAAACGGAATGAAAAACTGTCGCATGCGATTATTTCCTGACCGAGATTCGACGCTAATTGGGCATAATTAATGTCCTCTCCCGAATATGGTCAATTTCTCGTTGACAGTGGTAGTTTCGGTTTTGTGATGTAGGTCTTTTGTCATTGCGTTTTCACAAGGGAAGTGGGACGGTGTAAGTAGAGAAGGATTCTGCATTTATATGTTAGAAATGGACGCGGTTGTTGGAAAATCAAAAGATGTAACATTTTTGGTTATTTTGATAAATTTATTTGCTATAAATGTGCAAAATATGAAAATCTAGTTAGAGGGGTCATAGTGCAGTATTCGGGCACAGTCTAGGGCTAATTTTTCGAAAAATGAATCCCCAAAATGCAGTTTTATGGTATATTTTTGGTCACTTAAGGGGAGAGAATCTTGACCTTTTCCCCCCTGGATCCGTCCTTGGTTGTATATTTTTTATCCATGCGTAAAAAGGCGAAATTGCATCTATTTTATTATCCTCACAGCATTTTAACTCTTTACTTACAGACTTGTTTGGTTACGAAGAATAAATAAAAATGATGAAAGTAATGGTTTTATTTTGTTAATTTTGTAAGACATAAATTGGATGACAACCAATCACCCTATAAGGTAAAACCATCAGTAATTAACTCTGCACTAGTAGCGTAGTAGCTGGTACTTACAAATAAAAAAATAATTAACTGGAGAAATACAGGCGTTAAAATATCGACTAAGAATAAGCTGAAAGATAAACATTGCAAATTCAAACATCGTTTGAATTTCTTTTAAATCTTTGTACAATTTCGTTATTTCTCCCACGTTAATTTGTTTTATCTTTGTAAATGTAAACAACTAGTGCAGTTTACACTATTAGTGGTTTTACCTTAACTGAATTTTAATTATGAATTTAACTGGATTTCAGTAATGACTATAGACTTCACTGTGACGCTAAGCGAATACAATATTTTATTAGTTTCATAAAAATTCACTTGTCCTTCAAAAACGAAGGAAATTGCAGTAAGATGATTTCTTTTCTTTTTTCCTTTTTTTTTTAAAAAATCAATCTTAATGATTCATTTTCAAAGCCAGTTCTTTTTCAGAATAAATATTTCTCCGTTTATCTTTCCCTAACTCGCTATTTATCTAACAAATGAACTACAATCCTTGAGCAAAAGTAGCACGAAGTTAATCCTCAAAGACCTATATACTCTTAAAAAAAATACAATCGGACCCTAATGTTTTCCTTTGCATCTACAAAAAGCTTCCCCAAACCCGCCTAATGGCCTCAAACACGAAATCTCGAATCCGAATCTGCCCAATTGTTCAGGGATCCAAAGTTATTCCTATAAGACAATCCGCTCGTGTTCAGTTGTCGTTAAACGCAGCCAATGAACGAGGGTTTATATGTTTGAACAAGGCGTTTCCCTCATTGCCGGAATCAGAAGCTGTCTAGAATTGTTGTCTGGCTTTGTAATGCCGTGGTCCATTAGTTTCGCTTTTGGTGGAAAGGGCTGTGGTCATTATTTGGGTAGCACTTCTGAATGGCGTTTCGATTTTAATGCTCCATTTAACTCTCTGAAGTCGGGTATTTTTTTTTCACTTCAGGATTGGAATTGTCCGTTCTGTTTGGGTACGGTATTGATGTAATTCGTACATGAAGATGCAGTTAAAAGTTTTCTTTTGCAATCACTAGAAGTGTTTCCTAGGGGTTTTCAGGAAAACTATTATTTTTCTCTGCAATAGTTTAGGGTTCTAATCACTAGCGCAGCCAGAAATACCTTCTGGAGGGGGTTTTTTGATCAAAAATACCTCTGGAGGGGATTTTTTGATAAAAATACTTTCTGGTGTTTTTTTTTTTTTTTTTTTGATCAAAAGTACCTTCTGAAGGGGTTTTTTTTTAAATCAAAAATACCTTCTGAGTTTTTTTTTTTTTACATCAAAACAGCTTTTTCATATGCACAAACTACTGTATTAGAAATTGCTTTTATGTTAAAACCAATTGCTCTGGGAGGGTGTTTTAAACCCCCCCCCCCCTCGCTGCGCCACTGGTTCTAATAATCAAAAGGCAGATGCAGGGATTTGAACCCCGCCGCTAATATGTTAGAAATTTTTCCGCAAGTGAAAAAAATGCTGCCGAAAGTTGCATTGCATTGGAGCAGTCGACAGGATAATAAATTATGGCTGGACAAACTGAAACTTCGATCGAAACTTTTGGGGGTAAAAGAATGAAAACTTGGGGTTTTTTTATTATCCATTATTTGTTTGTTTTGGTTTTTTAATCTCATTAAAAAACGAAAGTGTCTTCTTTGATGACGTCAATCTGAAACTCCAGCCGTAAATAGTACATTCTTTGCATGAATGTGAGCACCTATATAGAAGATTTCTATACATTACTTTAGTTATATATACTACTATATATTTGAAAAAGGTTGTAATATATTTCATAACATTGTGTGTCTTTCATGAACGAACGGGCCTAAATGTCGGACTCCTTAAAATGAACGGCGCAATACGATCACCTACGAACGTTCTTTCGAGCGATGACGTTTATTTTATAATTCTCTCTTTCATATTTTATTTCTCAACTATTGTTTTTTTTTTTCTTTTTTTTATATTACTTTCATCTTTTACACATTCAAAATCATTTTTGTTTTAGTTTTACCTGTGACCATAATACTATACTCGGAGGTACAGAAAACTATTTAATGTGTTATAAATATTTAAAAATCTAAAAGAATCAACATAAAACTGCTAGATATGGGTGTTTTAAGTTTTTTTATTATTATTATTATTTATTGATATTTATAACGCATTAAATGGTTTACTGTGTAAAGTGCCACCTGTTGTTTTTTGAAATCTATTTTTTTTATGCTTGATAAATGTCATTCGTATCATTTGAATTACTTGTCTTCAAATTTCATTTCATTCGGACCAATAAAACGGTTTATTAGAACCCTCTGAAGTGGGGAACTTATTTCTTGCTGACTTTGTACTTGAAATATTGGAAATGTATTGTATTTATTTCAAAGTTTGGCAGATACTGGAATTATGCTGCAATTTGCATTAAAATGCTGTAAATCTTAATGCAATTTGTACCATTCGTTAGAACTGAGGTGAAAAATATTCTGCGAACTTTTATTACCCAAACTGTGATGCGCATTTTTCGGGGATATTTTTTGCCTAACAAAAGCATTTTACTCTCTCAGCTTATGACATTGAGTATAAGAACCTTTTTTCTTATTTTCTTGTTTTCAGTACGTGTTTTGAAGAATAAAACGTTTTAAAGTTTAGTGAATAGAGGAAAGTTAAAAATCTTGAAAACCACTTACAAAAAATTACCTTCTCAGCGCCACAAAATAGAGAAAATCAAAAATTCGGAGTAATATTTTCTTTTTTGCTTCAAGTAATAAAAGAAATTTTTTAAAATAAAAATCGCAATACATTTCTTCGTAGACTTAACAAAACATAACTTTGAAATTGGGAGCAGTAGACAAATGAGAGACAAGTAGCTAATGTCACAAAATCGATTTCGTTATGAAGTAAAAAGACTCGCTTACCTCTGCACGAACCTTTTTTTTTAATACATTAACTAACTAAATAATATGTTTAATAATGTAGTGAACGTAGTGTTGCATTTTTTACTCAATATAATTTTAAAAGCTGTCACAAACCATACATATTTAAATAACACTTATTATCTAAAATATTGAAATAAATAGCAATCATAGTCGAATTCCCCGATATCGTCCCATTATTTGTAAACCGTGAAATTTTTAATGCTTTATTAATAGTTAAGGCTTCAAATTATTTTATTTTTTTTTTTGGGGAGGGGGACAGAAGGACTTATTTTTGAACCACTTTTTTTAGTTCAATTACTTTGGTTTTAATGAGCTTTAATATAAAAAACAGTCACATTTTTACCTTTAAAAACTCTTTCATTTTGACCTTTTATTTATACACAAAAGAAGAAAATTCGTAACGAACCAATCGTCTTTAAAAGGTAGAAGTCTATTCTCTGACGTCAGAGCATAATCAAGTCTTAGTATTTGAAACAATGTATTTCTTTAAATTAACTGCCGTAGAAACAAAGCTTCACTTACAATCTTTTTCCTTTTTCCTTTTTTTTTACTTAAACTAATGCTCCTACTATCAGCAGCCCATTTGGTCTCGCTTTAATAGTAAAAGAAATGCTCGAAACATTCCTTTTATTCCAGAATAATAGCCTCACCTTTTAACGCTCTTGGAAAAGTCAACGGTAACCGTAACTCTCAAGAGAATGCCTTCTGTTCATTTTGTTCGCCCCTCCCCCTTTCTTTTCAACCGCCTTAGGTCCTCTTACTATTTATTCTCAACGATTTATTTAAAAAAAAAGAAATCTTTCAGCTACCCCCCCCTCCCATCCATGCAAAGTTATTCAACTTGTATAAACCTACGAAGATTCTTAATAACTCGTCAAAGATGGATTTATTGTTAGCTTTAAAATGCACATCTCCCTTTCACGATTATCGTTTGGAAAAGAATTTTTTTGCAAAGTGATTATTTTTACGGCATATTTAGTTAATAAATTCTCGTTTTTATTTAAATATTTATTCTAAAATACATAATAGCTTGCTGCTCATTTTGTATTGTTTTCACGATTTTGGTTCTTTATGATAGCTGAAAAAAAACCAAGAAACGTTTTACAATGAAATCAAATTTGAGTGCTTCCCATAAATTTTACGAGGGTATAAATGCATTTCAAATAAAAATGAATACAATGAATTGTGTATCTTATGGACTTAACTAATTGTTTTCATTACTATGAAGAAAATATTTAATTTTTTACGCTTCAGTTTTTTTTTTTCTTTTTAACGATGTTTTCATAACATGCCTTTATTAGCTGTCGTGTTTAGTAAAATAATTTTTTTTTTTTGATGGAAAAATGATTAAAACGTTGCTTCAATATCTATTTATTTATTTTTCAATATTTCAATAGTGTTAATGCGAAAATTTATGCACTTCTATGTTTTAAATGCTGATTGAGTGTGATTTTAGAAAAATCAAGCCTTTAGTAGAGGAAAAGGTGTAAAAATGCCCCTCTCTAGCGGTTATGCAGGTACTGAAGACAGGCGGCGAGGACTGTAGATGGTGCCATTTACTAATACAAGATAGCAGAGCAGTTGGAAAAATTCTTTCAAGTAGTGTGGATGCAGCTTGAGTTATTGCGAAATTGGTGTTTTTTTGGACTGAAAACTTTTAAGAGCATGCGAAATCGTTTTCTCTTTTCTTTTTTACTTTTTTTTTACAAAAAAGGAAGTACTGTATTCGTGAAAAAATTTTCACTCAAAAGTCGACCATAATTTCCATTTTACTCACCCCAGAATGAATATTGAGTTTTTTTTTTCGACTCGACCGCACGGCCCTAAGTGCCTAAGAACATATAGACAAGCGAAATATCCATAATGACGATTCTCGAGTTAATTACAACAAATTTTCTCGTGACGTCTGTGTGTACGTATGTATGTGCGTATGTGCAGATGTATGTCGCATAACTCAAAAACGGTAAGTCCAAGAAAGTTGAAATTTGGTACGTAGGCATCTAGTGGGGTCTAGTTGTGCACCTCTCCTTTTGGTTGCATTCGGATGTTTCTAAAGGGGTCGTTTGCCCCTTTTTGGGGGGAAATCATTGTTAATTTCGATGGATACTCAAGTGGTGTTATAATTTGGCGGACACTTGGCGATATATCGCCAGTTTTTTGGTCGCCAACTTAACGACAAATTTGGCGATTTTTTTTATTTTTTTTTAAAATCTGGTTTCAATTTGGCCACTGGTGGTGATATTTAGAGAGTAAACTTTTGAATCACATTAAAATTGCCAATAATGGGAAAAATGACATTAAATTGGAGTAAAAGGAAACCATGTGATGCACACATCAGTTCGTTTTTTTTAAACAAAAAAAAATATTCCTCAAGCGATGCAACTTTTATATCTTTCGTGATATAAAGTTCTCTGAAGACACTCGGGGAGAAGTGTGATTTAAATGTGTTATGTGTAAAATGTGGGAACACTTAGATTGTGTGCCGGGCCTAAAAGAGTGAGTTATGTTTGCGAATTCTGTAAATACCCCCCCCCCCCGTTATAAATAAATTCTCTACAATTTTGTATAGTTTTATCCTGTTTCCAAGTTACATTTGGTGCCTTTTTTGATGGAAGCCCATATTTGCACCTCATTTTTTCCGAAGCTTTTTTTAAGCTTTTTGTAAATCGTGTTTTTGAAATGAAATCATTGATATTAACCATTGTTTTGCCTTCTCGAATTTTGGATACTTGTTACAATAGTTAACATAAGACAGAAATCTAGATATTTTTTCGAATTGAAAGTAACTTTAAATCAAAAACAGAACAGGGTGCTCATATTTCCACCTTTTCCTCTACTTAATGATCCTTCAAGTCAATACATTGCAAAAGAAGTTTTATAATAACACTATTTGTTCATCAAGCAAAACTAGTTTAGATCAACTGACGATTTGTTAAGAGTGGTTATAGAATTTGAATGTTAAGAAATAAATAAAAATGCACCAACTGAGCTAAGCCTAACTTAGATGATACGTAACGATTGTAAATACATTACATTAAAATTACGGTTTTAAATTAAAATTACATATCATTCTCAAATTTGGGAAAACTAAACAAGATCGTAGTACTTATACTAAAACTCATTATCTTAGGACATAAAATGAACAATAAAGAACCATTTGAGCTGATTATTATTTTCACAACCCGAATTGAACTATAATATAGTTGTTCAGTTTTAATATTTTTCATAATAGAGCCTCAGATATTTTTCATTCCTTTCTGTCATTCGACAGTAACTAATCAAAAAGAATCCTGTTCAGTTTACTGCTAAACTTTCAAATTTCTGCTCGTGTAGTTTTTTCAGCTCGTTAAAATAAAGCAAAACTTGAAAAGATTAAAGCGTTTCTAATGCTCTTCATATTGTTGAACAACCCTCATACACATAATAGCCAATTCACTGATCGAGTAACGCTCCTAGCTTCACCAACAATGAAACTCGCGCCATAGCATGATAATTTGATAATATTTTTTATTAATGTTTGGCATGTGGGGAAAGGCTTATTTTGACAAGACTTAACTGGATCCGGTAACGTAACTGTTTAACTGGTAAGACTGCCATTTTAGGAGAATGAAAGAACGAGAAAGTGGTCAACAATGAAAGCTATCTACTTCAGTTTAGGGTTAGTCCACTGGAGTGAGGGTTCAAGTTTCAACTATCAAAATATCGCGAAGCAGGAAATTGCTTTGTTCACATGTAGAAGCAATTTTTACCCGTCATTCCCGGACGGCTACCTTGAAAGCTAATTTGAATGCTTAGTGTGGACCTATCCAATATTACTCCAATCGCACAAATTTTTGTTCGAATTTTTCTAGGCTTGTGTAATTAATTGTATAATTTTCATAAAATCTACTCGGAGTTGAAAAACTAGACGAATTTTTTGATTAAAAAAAAGTTCAAACAAAAAATTCAAAATGACAGCATATATGTGATATACACTACCAAAAACCCAATAGACTAAGTGATCACTTTGCAGAGAAATCTCATAAGGTTCAACGTGTTTTTCTTGTTTAACTTATAAGAGCTCAGCGATAACACCGACAGCTCGTTCTCTTAACCCAGAAATAAGCAGTAGCACTCTAACTTGGCAAATATTTCCTGACTATTGCTTGAGTAGAACCCCATCAAAAAGAAGAAAGAAAATAATGCGTCCTTTTAGGGGGGGGGGCGTAGGAGTCAATATTTTTATTTGTGGGGGAAAAAGATTTGTCCACACGTTTGACCTAGTGACTTCTGAGGAAGTGATGCACCTTTTTATTATTAATAAATACTATTTTTTAGTTTACTTTCTCCGTCATAATGCCTGCATTTTACTTCCGGTTGCCAAAAACAACGAGGAGTAATAATAATTATAAAGTTAAAATACTTCCACTTTATATTTGTTGCCAAAAATAATAAAAAATAATAGTAATTATAAAGTTGAAATACTACCGGTTTTTAATTGTTGCCAAAAACGATGAAAAATAATAGTAATTATAAAGTTAAAGTTTTTTCAATAAATTTGACAAATTAATTCCAAGGTTGAACTTAGGCAAACATATATTTCTGGATTTCCAACTAATGCAGGTTTTCGAGTTTTCTTTCATTCAAGTCAAGTCATCAGTTTCAAAATTTTTTCAAAAGCCTTTTTTTTTTCACTACACTTGTTCAATTGCTCTTTTAACTAGAGCATACAGACTGCAAATATTTCAAGCAGATCATGGTGAATTTTAACTGATCTCTCTCTATGCGCAATGCAATTATGTAAAAACGAAAGTCAATCTCTCTCCCCCCTCTCAATTTTTAAAAATAAAGTTAGGTAACAGTTAAATATGCTTTATAAATTTCAAAACGTTTCACTTCTAAACACTTTGAAATGAGAAGTCTTTAGAATAAATCGTAAAAAAAAAAAAAAAAAAAAAAAAAATGTTCTTCAATTCTAAAGGCTATTTCTGTGACCTTGGTTCGCACTAAAAGTACGAAATAAAGTAAGTGTGTGATTCCTTTTGATTACAACACTCAAAAATTGCAGTTACTCTTAATATTATTATATTTAGGTTTACTCTAAAGTAGCCAATAAAATTTCAATTAGAAGTTTGAGAGAAGAAATAGGCGGTAGGGTAAGGCCACCAGTAACAGACAAGGGTCGAGTAACAGACAGTCATTAGTTTGAATTTAAATCGTAAGCCTTTTAGACTGGTAAAACTGATGTTGCTGTGACGCACGAATACGGTGCAGCTATCTAGTGTTAAAAGAGAGAATTTTATGAGCCAGTTGGTATTTATAAGGCAGTGGTGGAAGGTTATGAATAGATACCACGAGTCAGCTGGTGTCTCTTGTTCAGTCGAATTTAATAAGGCTTTAGTTCTAAAAAATAAAGAATTTTTGCACATTTTGAAGAGAAAAAGGGAATTTTGCCTATTTGTCATCTTTTCCTCATCCTGCCCAGGGGTAGAAAATGAGAAAAATAAGTCGCTAGCCCAACAGATCAGTAAATACAAAATTTCACTGGTCCGTACTCAATTTTAGTGATCCATTCTTGTGACGCGGTTTTAAATAAGAAGCAGTTATAGAAAAAATACAAAATCTGTATAACAAAATTATTATGAAAAATGGAATCAATTAGCTGTTTTCAACAAAATTGTCTGAGTGACTGGAGAAGAGAAGAAAAAAGATTTTTGTTCATTAATACTAGCCCAGGAAGTAAGCCAAGAAAATTTATTTGTATCGTCGCTTTGGGAGGAAGGCAATAGGGTGGGAAAAACAATATGTTTTTGCAATGACGTACCTAGCATGGGTGACACCGGGTCCTGGGGGGGGGGGGTAATTTGTGTTGACACCAAATTTTGAAATTTGTAGTCTTAAAAATGCATTTTAGCTTTGCATTTTTCAAAAACTTGCTATTTCACTTAGATTGTCACCCCCCAGATAGGTAACACCTGAGGTGTCCCCGCCCCCCTGGTTATCGTGTTGTAGAATTTTCTTATTTTTTCTTGAAAAGAAAACCTAAACATTGTAAATAAAGGTGCAAACATTTTCTCTACAGTTTCAACCAATGATGTTAAAGTTTTGTTTTAAAGAAAACAGGAATAAAATTTTACTGGTCCAATAGACCATCAAAATTTATATTCTCCTGGTCCGATGGATGTTTTTGTGGTCTGGGACCAGTGGACCACTGTTAATTTCGAGCCCTGATTGCCTGTTACTCGTCCTTTAAGCTGTACTGAGTATCATCAGAATTTTAGGTGAATCCAGAAGCAGCCAAACGTTAGATGAGATGTAGTTGCAAGAGCGAAAAAGAGCTTTAAAAATCGAAATACATTAAAAGGCTCAGAAAATGGAGTTAGCCTGAGAGCGATGTCTGAAGCAAGACTGTGGCTGATGCTGTTACCCTATATAACTTCTCACGGATAGCTTTTGGTATATCTCCTATACTTCATCTCTCAATTTTAATTTGAATTTTATTGACTCCTTTAGTGTAAACCTAAATATAACGATATTAAGATTAACTGCAATTTTTGACTGCGGTAAACAAGAAATCATATACTACTTATTTTATTTCATACTCTTCAATGCGAACCAAGCTTATAGAAATAATCTTTAGAATTAAAAAAAACATTTTTTTTTTTTTTACATTTTATTATATTGCTTTTATTTATTTGCTTTGTCTTGTGTGGGTTGGTGGTTAGGTTTTTTTTAATCGATTCCAAAAACAAAAACTAATAATAGCAATTATAAAATAAATTTTTATTAAAGTTAGCAAATTAATTTCAAGGCTGAATTTAAGAAAGCGTGAAACTGTGGGTAGTGGACTGTTGAAAATTTTAAAAACTTTGGTATACTCAGATTTTAAAAGCTTTTTCCGATTAAAGTTATTAATTTAAAGGCATCTTTTCACATATTCGCAGTTTAAAGCTTGAATACGCCTCCTTAAGGTGATTCAAGAAATTAGCAAAGAGGTATTAAAAGGAGGTTCTAAGTGACTTTGTTTGTTTTACTCTTTCAGCCACCATTAACCTGAAACTGCATAGTCGCCTCTACTTCATTTCAATTGCGAGCATTTGTTACAGATTTTGCTCCTGTCAGCGCCTTTAATTTTTGAAGATTTCATACCAAAGTGTTAGGAATGTTTTGGGAATTTATCCGTCGTTTTTAAGATTCGAAAAACTCCAAAATTATATATTTATTGACGTATATGATTTACAAAGTATTCTTAAATGTCGCCCGTTTCCATTTGCTAATGTACCTGATTTCTTTTTTTAAAATACTGAGAGTAAATTTTGAAGCTCAGTTGTTATCAATAACCGAAAAAGATACGTACTGAAACTGAAGATGCTGTGAATTCAGTTTTTAACTTGTAAATGGTAGCGCATTAGTAGTCATGTGATGGATAATACAATGCGATACATGTTTTTAACTTTTGCAACATGTTGGTTTTGTTTGGATTTGTATGTTTTAGAATGACTAACTCTTGCTATTCTGCAACGAATAAAAACTTACCAGAAAAGTCAGGTATTTTCACAATATTTATCAATATTTATAGATATTTGATTATATAGTTTTTTTTTTCATTTTTTTTTTCAGTTGAAGCTTGATGTTACCTAATGATTTTAAAGTATGATATAAACCATTCGGCTAGCATTATTATTATTATTATCATTATTATTTTCAGTTTAAGCTAATGCTGTCTATTTTTTCCCCCATTTTATTCGCGGCTTAAACAAGAAATGAAAAAAAAAAAAAAAAAAAGAAAACCATTTAAAAAAAACATGACATTTAAGGGGTAATAGTTCATTAATTATTCGTTTTTGATACATTTTAATTTAGTTCTTCCTTATCAATCACAGTTTTTTAACTCTGATTTTTCCATTTTAAAGGAAAGTGCAATTAGCAAGTCTCATTTGTTACACTATAAGCTTCATAAAACACTTTTGCTTGAAAACCAAACGTGAACTGGACATTTAATTCGTTGCACTGTTATAGGAGCTTTCATAAAATTATGTTAAAAGTACTGTAAACATTCTTCAACTAAAAACCGCATTTTATTTCTTCTTTTCCCTTCTTTGCTATTAATGTTTAGAATAACAAAGACTTTTTTCAACATATTTTGCTCTGCTTTGAAGATCTTTAGCGTTATACTTACCGAATGAGAAAAGATTAAGAACAAAAATTTTATTCATTAGAGTTCCATTAACTTCGTTCCATAATAGAGTGCTGTCTACGTGCCGAAGACAAGCGATTTAAGTCTTAACTTTCGTTAAAAAAGATTAATATCGAAACTTTTAACATCATCGTAAGGTGTAATTTTGACTTAAGTATTGTAATCAATATCTTTTGCGATAAAAATTTTACTAAGAAATCTTCTGAACTTTTATAAAGGTTTGACATAGAAAGAATTGATGATGCATTTATTTATGCTTCGTAATTTAAAAAGAAAGTGAAAAGTTCACAAATCAATTCTTAGTCATTGAAGCTCTTTAATCAAATTTATAAATTCTTAAAATGTATGATAAAAGAAGGATTAATGCAAGCAAGCATTAGTTGATTGGTTGTGACAATAATACACTTGGTAAGAAGTCGCATCAAATATTAGATATCATTTGGCGATATGTCGCCAAGGTTTCGTCAAAAAATAGATAAATAATTCAGTCTCAGTTTGGCTATATTAGTGAATTTTGGTGAGGTTCCTATAGAACCTAATCGTTTCAATCGAAATTAATCGATATAATCATTGGATTAATCGCAATCAAATTACAGAATTTTAGTTAAATTATAACTTACAGCAGTATTATTTTATTCTTTTTATTGTTTCGTTTTTTTTTTTCTTTTCTTGAATTATTGGTTTAAAGATAGCTATTCTCGTACTGATCATTCATGATATAAAGTGTTCTGTTATCCTTTTAAACAGAAAACTTTAACTCAGGGCCGATTTTTTTTTTTTTTTGAGCAATTACATTGCTTATTGTTCTTATTTGACTGTTTTGAAGTCCTATGATTTCATCCCCCCCCCCCGCCTCCCTCCGCAGAACCACCGTCGACTGGCCTCACTGCTCCTCTAGCGAGCAGCGTCTCCAGGTTGCGTCCATATCACACACACGTACGCGTACACACACACTCATGCCTGCACACATGCACAAACACACACGCATACACGCACTCATGCATTCACACAGACACAAACACACGCACACATACACACACCTACACACACATGCCCACACATTAATGCCTGTACACACACAAACACTCACGCATACATACATACATACACACACACACACACACACTCATGCCTGGACACAAACACACACACTCGTGATTGCGAAAGACATAATTTGAATTCAAAACGTCAAAATTCAAATTACTATTAAGCAATCATGATTGCTTATTGCTTTCATTTGACCGTCCTTGGCGTCTGGTTCCTTTTTCAGCTTGGACCAGAGATACCAGCACCACCGCCCACCGGCCTCTGCAGGTGGCGCGGCGCGGCTGCTCCGATCCTGAGCTATCCGCTTCTCCTAGTCGGAGGCGTCCATGTCCAACACACATGCGCGCTTATACACACATACACACGTGCACACACACACACACACACACATACACGCTCACACAAGCCTTTACACACATACACACACGCCTACGTGCATACACACAGGTCTACGCACACACACAAGCCTACACATGCACGCACGCGTGCCTACATATACACACACACACACATACACACGTAACCGCCTAGGAGGAGGGGTAGGCTTGGGAGGACAGGAGCTGTTTCTAGAAACAATAACCCCCAATGAGTAGGGCCCTGTCGCAATTCGTGATTGCGAAAAACATAATTTGAATTCAAAATTTCAGAATTCAAATTAATTTTGAAAATTCGAAAAGTTTTTTTTTTGTTTTTTGAATTGGTGCAATTCTTAAATCTGCCACCCTTATCCATCTTCTTTCAAGTTTTTACATCGAATTTATAAAATAAATCACACACTCAGAAGTAAGATCAAGTTGTCGTTCCCCGAAGGTGCCATCCCAGACGAAGTCCCGAGCTTGCTCCCTCTGGATCCGGCTTGCACTGGCGTTAACTTTGACCGTCATCTTGCCGAAACTATGGTTGTACAAAAACATCAAAAACGCATTTTAGAAAAAAAAAAAAAAGAAAAGAAATTTTAAAAGATTAACTTCCTTCTCACGTACATAACTACACGCACTCTTTTAAGTATTTATTACACGTTCGTGATGAATAGCTGATAAATTTTGATGTTTTTTATTTTGTTTCGTCTTCTTTCACGGTTTATTTTATTTTTTCCCCCGGAGTTTTTCACCTCTTACTTTTTTTTTTTTTTTTTTTGCTAAAGATCGTTTGCATTTTTTTCGACCGTAATAAGCGGAGTGCGGAAAAGAGCTTAACAGTGAATATTTTTTTTAATGAGATGTAAAGCAAGTATGGATTTAGCTATTTACTAATGCAGTCTTTTTCAGTAAGCTAACATCACATTTTAGATTTATGTTCGTCGATATGCACGGCGCTGAAGACTTGCTTATCAACTAATTTATTCATATGCAACAGCGTAACGTGACAAAGAATGAATAGCATTTATTGACTCTGGTACGTTGATGCATGACCTTGAACGAGCCGTTTAGTTTTGAATTGAACACCAAATATAGAAAATCGCACTTTCTCGTTCTTATTTTGACGAGTGGAATTTTTTAAGACTCGTCGGTTTGAGGATCAGCCACAGCCAGACTGTACTAACGGAACAGATTTATTTTCTAAGCGCAGAAACTATTCCTTTTTACATCCTATTATGAAATAGATAAAGAATTTTGTGTCACCCCCCCCCCCCAAAAAAAAAAAAACTCATTTAAATTGCAACGTGATTTTTCATTTTAATTATTTGTAGGTTGTTGCTTGAGCAAGCTTTCACGTGACGTCTGTGCATGCATTCATTCATGCACGTGCAAACATATAGGCAATCGAAAAGAATTCATTTTTTGGCCATCCGGAGTCTATGTGACGAGTTATGTCGTGATGTCTGTATGTTCTAGCCAGGGCTCCGGAGTCGGAGGGAGAGTGGCCGACTCCGACTCCGAAAATTTTAGAACCTTCGACTCCAATTCTTTTACCACAAAATCAGTCCGACCCCGACTCCGAAGCACTGGCAGAGTTGCTGACTTTGAGGGAAAACGACCGATTCCAACTAAGACTCTTGGAACTTAAAGTCTTCAACTCCCGACTCCGACTCCTTTACCCAAAAATAAGTCCGATTCCGCAGCCCTGGCTCTTGCTTAGTGTGTACGTGTGTGCGTACGTAAGTGTCTGGTATGACTTAAAAGCTGTTAGTCTACAATGCTTAGTTGTGCAGCTCTCTTCTTGGCTGCCGTCAAAATTTCTAAAGGGGCTTCTAACGTTTTTTTTTTTTTCCTGATAGCAAACCGATTTAAATTTCAAACAGTTTTTTGCAAGGGCACCTGACTCAGGTTACAGACTGTGTTATTAGGATTACTACCGAGGTGTGTTTTAATTTCTCCTTTTCTGGAGTGCTCTAAAAAGGTGCTGTGTCGCTTTTGGGGGGAATGAGCATCCCTGCTTTTCGTATGAAGATATTTTCTTTGTTTAATTTTTGTGAGAATCAGACGGAAGGGATGGGGCAATTTCCAATTTTCCCTTTCTTAATGTGAGTTTATATTTTTAATGTTTTAAGAGCATTTCATTACAGTCCTCATTTTATTTTGTGTCTATGCTGCCATCTATCGAACAAACATGTAACTAAATTTTAATAAAGCACACAATGATAACAGTTCAGTATCATTAAAAAGGAAAGCTCAGATGTTACTTTTTTTTAATCAAGAAATCTTAGAATGCGAAGAATTCATCTGGCAGAAACTCCAGTGGCCCAATCTTCTCCTCACCCTTGAGACATCTCGCATTCTAAGCACGCCCTTTCATCCCTCGTTCTTTTTGTCACTCGGGCGATTTTATTTCCTGCTTTTCCGGAGGGAAGGGAAAAGCTACGGCGGACCCTGCAGACAAAAACTCCATTTGTCAGTGAAGAGAGTGACACTTTTAATCAACCCCTGTCAGGGGTAACAAATGCTCGATCCTTCCCAGGCATTATGAGTAAGTGTCTGTGTGTATGCTTTAGGGATGTGCGATAAGGCAGCTTCCCAATTTCGCATATTGAACGAATCCAACATTAACATAATATTTGAATGCTTCGAATGCTCAATATAACGCGCTATCAAATCTCGGTACGTGCATCTTGCCGACTAAATTGAAACTTTATTTATTTATTTATTTATTGTGCTCTTTAGTTCAGTTATCGTTTTTACATCATTTTATATTTGTTTTTAAATTTCTCAGACGCATTATTCTTTTGTTCCTGCAACTATTTTTTTCCTACTCTCTCTTTTTATTCCCCTTTCGCAAGAATGAAACTTGGATAAACCTTTTTTCTGCTTAAAAAATCTATGATAAATAACTCATTTTGAAATCTTTAATAGAGTCAAATTATTCAAAAGGTATTAAAATACATGAAACTGTTTTAAAGATCGCTAATGCATGTGATAAAAGTTATACTACCAGCAGTGGTGTTCCCATAGGGTATACTCCATATACGCCGTATACTATCAAACATTTTTCAGACGTATAGTGTATACCCTCAAGCTTCAAAAATTTTCATATTATGACATTTATGATTATGATCTCGTATAAATAATGTGCGTAATGGATTACTGGGAGTATGCTCTCAGAAACATTGATGGGAACCTCACTGACTACCTGGTAGCATAAATAATTTCGTGGAGCGCTATTTATACAATTGCAAGTTTG